>NW_027476282.1:0-348166 GCF_051020955.1 Megalopta genalis
GATTTGAAGCGAACTCGGTTGTTTCGTCTGCATTTGTAGCTATACCACTTATATCGCTAGTATCTGAAGCTATAACATTTGTGTCTCATGGATTTGAAGCTAAAACCTTCTACTTCGAATTGATTTGAAGCAAAATCATGTGTTTCGCAAAGATTTGAAGCTAACTCGTTTGCTTCGTCTGCATTTGAAGCTATATAACTTATATCCCAAGTTTTTGAAGCTAAATCATTTGTTTGCCATGGATTTGAAGCTAAACCTTCTACATCGCATTGATTTGCAGCTAAATCATAGTGATTCGTTTGGATTTGAAGCTAATCCTTCTACATCGCATTGATTTGAAGCTAAATCATGTGATTCGCTTGGATTTGAAGCCAACTCGTTTGTTTCGCCTGCATTTGAAGCTATATAACATATATCCCATGTGTTTGAAGCTAAATCATGTGTTTCGCTTGGATTTGAAGCTAAACCTTCTACATCGCATTGATTTGAAGCTAAATCGTGTGTTTTGCATGGATTTGATGCTAACTCGTTTGTTTCCACCGCATTTGAATCTATATCACTTATATCGCAAGTATCTGATGCTAAATCATTGTGTTTCGCATGGATTTGAAGCTAAACTATCTACATCGCATTGATTTGCAGCTAAATCAAGTGTTTAGCATGGATTTGAAGCTAACTCGTTCGTTTCGTCTGCATTTGATGCTATATCACTTATATCGCTAGTGTTTGAAGCTAAATCATGTGTTTCGAATGGATTTGAAGCTAACTCGTTTGTATCTGAAGCTAAATCATATGTTTCGCTTGGATTTGAAGCTAAGCCTTCTACTTCCCATTAATTTGAAGCTAAATCATATGTATCGCATGGATATGGAGCTAACTCGTTTGTTTCTCCTGCATTTGAAGCTATATCTCTTATATTGCAAGTATCTGAACTAAATCATTTGTTTCGCATGGATTTGAAGCTAATCCTTCTACTTCGCATTGATTTGAAGCTAAATCATGTGTATCGCATGGATTTTGAATCTAACTCGTTTGATTCGTCTGCATTTGAAGCTATATCACTTATATCCAAGTGTTTGAAGCTAAATCACTTGTTTCGCATGAATTTGGAACTAAACCTTCTACATCGCATTGATTTGAAGCTAAATCATGTGTTTCGCTTGGATTTGAAGCTAAACCATCTACATCGCATTGATTTGAAGCTAAATCGTATGTTTTGCATGGATTTGATGCTAACTCGTTTGTTTCTCCTGCATTTGAAGCTATATCACTTATATCGCAAGTATCTGAACCTAAATCATTTGTTTCGCATGGATTTGAAGCTAAGACATCTTCTTCGCATGGATTTAACGCTAAGTGATGTGTATTGCATGGATTTTGAAGCTATCTAGTTTGAATCGTCTGCATTGGAAGGTATATCACTTATATCCCAAGTATCTGATGCTAAATCATTTGTTTCGCATGGATTTGAAGCTAAGCCTTCTACTTTCCCTTTTAATTTGAAGCTAAATCATATGTTTCGCATGGATATGGAGCTAACTCGTTTGTTTCTCCTGCATTTGAAGCTATATCTCTTATATTGCAAGTATCTGAACCTAAATCATTTGTTTCGCATGGATTTGAAGCTAAGTCTTCTATTTCGCATTGATTTGAAGCTAAATCATGTGATTCGCTTGGATTTGAAGCTATACCTTCTACATCGCATTGATTTGAAGCTAAATCATGTGTTTCGTTTGGATTTGAAGATATACCTTCTACATCGCTTTGATTTGAAGCTAAATCATGTGTTTTGCATGGAATTTGATGCTAACTCGTTTGTTTCCCCTGCATTTGATAATATATCAGTTATATCGCAAGTATCTGATGCTAAATCATTTGTTTCGCATGGATTTGAAGCTAAGCCTTCTACTTCGCTTGGATTTAAAGCTAAATCATTGGTTCGCATGGATTTGAAGCTTAACCTTCTACATCGCAATGATGTGCAGCTAAATCATGTGTTTCGCATGGATTTTGAAGCTAACTCTATTGCTTCGTCTGCATTTGAAGCTATATCACCTATAACCCAAGTGTTTGAAGCTCAATCATTTGTTTCGCATGGATTTGAAGCTAAACCTTCCAAACGGCATTGATTTGTAGCTAAATCATGTGTTTCGCATGGATTTGAAACTAACTCGTTAGTTTCGTCTGCATTTGAAGCTATATCACTTATATCGCTAGTATCTGATGCTATATCATTTGTTTCGCATGGATTTGAAGCTAAACCATCTACATCGCATTGATTTGCAGCTAAATCATGTGTTTTGCATGGATTTGATGCTAACTCGTTTGTTTTCCCTTTATTTGAAGCTATATCAGTTATATCGCCAGTATCTGATGCTAAATCATTTGTTTCGCATGGATTTGAAGCTAAACCTTCTACATCGCATTGATTTGAAGCTAAATCATGTGTTTTGCATGGAATTGATGCTAACTCGTTTGTTCCCCCTGCATTTGAAACTATATCAGTTATATCGCAAGTATCCGATGCTAAATCATTAGTTTCGCATGGATTTGAAGCTAAGCCTTCTACTTCGCATGGATTTAAAGCTAAATCATTTGTTTCGCATGGATTTGAAGCTAAACCTTCTACATCGCATTGATTTGCAGCTAAATCATGTGTTTCGCATGTATTTGAAGCTAACTCGGTCGTTTCGCCTGCATTTGATGCTATATCACTTATATCGCAAGTATCTGAAGCTAAATCATTTGTTTCGTATAGATTTGAAGTTTACCCTTCTACATCGCATCGATTTGAAGCTAAAGCATGTATTTCGCATGGATTTGAAGCTAACTCGTTAGTTTCGCCTGCATTTGAATCAATATCAATGTATCGCATGTATCTGAACCTAAATCATTTGTTTCGCATGGATTTGAAGCTAAGCCTTCTACTTCGTATCGATTTGAAGTTAAATGATATGTATCGCACGGATTTTGAAGCTTCCCCGTTTGATTCGTCTGCATTTCCTGCTATATCACTTATATCCCAATTGTTTGAAGCTAAATCATTTGTTTCGCATGGATTTGAAGCTAATCCTTCTACATCGCATTGATTTGAAGCTAAATCATGTGTTTCGCTTGGATATGAAGCTAACTGGTTTGTTGCACACGCAGTTACATCTACATAACGTATATCACAAGTATTTGTAGCTATACCATTTGTTTCGCATGGATTTCAAGCTATTCGTTCTACTTCGAATTGATTTGAAGTTAAAACCTGCGTTTCGCATGGATTTCAAGCTAACTCGTATGTTTCGTCTGCATTTGAAGCTATATCACTTTTATCCAAAGTGTTTGAATCTCAATCATTTGCTTCGCATGGATTTGAAGCTAATCCTTCTACATCGCATTGATTTGAATCTAAATCATTTGTGTCGCAAGGATTTGAAGCTAAACCTTCTACATAGCATTGATTTGAAGCTTAATCATGTGTTTCGCATGCATTTGAAGCTAACTCGTTAGTTTCGTCTGCATTTGAAGCTATAACACTTATATCGCTAGTATCTGAAGCTTAATAATTTGTCTCGCATGGATTTGAAGCTAAACTTTCTACACCGCATGGATTTGAAGCTAAATCATGTGATTCGCTTGGATTTGAAGCTAACTCGGTTGTTTCGTCTGCATTTGAAGCTATATCACTTATATCGCTAGTATCTGGAGCTCAATCATTTGTTTCGTATGTATTTGAAGCTAAACCTTCCACATCGCATTGATTTGCAGCTAAATCATGTGTTTCGCATGGATTTGGAGCTAACTCGTTTGTTTCGCATGCTGTTGAAGCTATAACACCTATAACCCAAGAGTTTGAAGCTCAATCATTTGCTTCGCATTGACTTGAAGCTAATCCTGCTTCATGGCATTGATTTGAAGCTAAATCATGTGTTTCGCTTGGATATGAAGCAAACTCGTTTGTTTAATCTGCATTTGAAGCTATATCACTCATATCGCAAGTATCTGAAGCTAAATCATTTGTGTTGCATGGATTTGAAACTAAACCTTCTACATAGCATTGACTTGAAGCTTAATCATGAGTTTTGCATGGATTTGAAGTTACCTCGTTTGTTTCGACTGCATTTGAAGCTATATCACTTATATCCCAAGTGTTTGAAGCTAAATCATTTGTGTCGCATGGATTTGAAGCTAAGCCTTCTACTTCGCATTGATTTGAATCTAAGTCATGTGTTTCGCATGGATTTGAAGTTAACTCGTTTGTTTCGCCTGCATTTGTAGCTATATCATTTATATCGCAAGTATTTGAAGCTAAATCATTGGTTTCGCATGGATTTGATGCTAAACCTTCTACATCGAATAGATTTGAAGCTAACTCGTTTGTTTCGTCTTCATTTGAATCTATATCACTTATATCGCAAGTATTTGAGGAAAAATCATGTGTTTTGCATGGATTTGAAGCTAACTCGTTCGTTTATCCTGCATTTGAAGCTATATCTCTTATATTCCAAGTGTTTGAAGCTAAATCATTTGTTTCGCCTGGATTTGAAGCTAAACCTTCTACATCGCATTGATTTGAAGCTAAATCATGTGTTTCGCTTTGATTTGAAGCTAAACCTTCTACATCCCATTGATTTGCAGCTAAATCATGTGTTTCGCATAGATTTGAAGCTAAGCCTTATACTTCGCATCGATTTGAAGCTAAATGATGTGTATCGCATGGATTTTGAAGCTAACTCGTTTGATTCTTCTGCATTTGAGCTATATCACCTATATCCCAAGTGTTTGAAGCTAAATCATTTGTTTCGACTGGATCTGAAACTAAACCTTCCACATCGCATTTATTTGAAGCTAAATAATGTGATTCACTTGGATTTGAAGCTAACTCGTTCGTTTCGCCTGCATTTCATGCAATATCACTTATAACGCAAGTAGCTGAAGCTAAATCATTTGTGTCGCATAGATTTGAAGCTAAGCCTTAAATGATGTGTATCGCATGCATTTTGAATCTAACTCGTTTGGTTCGTCTGCATTTGAAGCAATATCACTTATATCGCAAGTATTTGAAGCTAAATAATTTTTATCCCATGGATTTGATGCTAAACCTTCTCCATCGCAATGATTTGCAGCTGAATCATGTGTTTCACATGGACATGAAACTAACTCGTTTGTTTCGCATTCAGCTGAAGCTATATCACCTATATCCCAAGTGTTTGAAGCTCAATCATTTGTGTCGCATGGATTTGAAACTAAACCTTCTACATCGCATTGATTTGAAGCTAAATCGTGTGTTTCGCTTGTACTTGAAGCTAACTCGTTTGCTTCGTCTGCATTTGAAGCTATATCACTTAAATCCCACGTGTTTGAAGCTCAATCATTTGTTTCCCGTGGATTTGAAGCTAAACCTTCTACATCGCATTGATTTGCAGCTAAATCATGTGATTCGTTTGGATTTGAAGCTAATCCTTCTACATCGCATTGATTTGAAGCTAAATCATGTGATTCGCTTGGATTTGAAGCTAACTCGTTATATTCGTCTGCATTTGAAGCTATATCACTTATATCCCAAGTGTTTGAAGCTAAATCACTTGTTTCGCATGAATTTGAAACTAAACCTTCTACATCGCATTGATTTGAAGCTAAATCATGTGTTTCGCTTGGATTTGAAGCTAAGCCTTCTACTTCCCATTAATTTGAAGCTAAATCATATGTTTCGCATGGATATGGAGCTAACTCGTTAGTTTCGTCTGCATTTGAAGCTATAACACTTATATCGCTAGTATCTGAAGCTTAATAATTTGTCTCGCATGGATTTGAAGCTAAACTTTCTACACCGCATGGATTTGAAGCTAAATCATGTGATTCGCTTGGATTTGAAGCTAACTCGGTTGTTTCGTCTGCATTTGAAGCTATATCACTTATATCGCTAGTATCTGGAGCTCAATCATTTGTTTCGTATGTATTTGAAGCTAAACCTTCCACATCGCATTGATTTGCAGCTAAATCATGTGTTTCGCATGGATTTGTAGCTAACTCGTTTGTTTCGCATGCTGTTGAAGCTATATCACCTATAACCCAAGAGTTTGAAGCTCAATCATTTGCTTCGCATTGACTTGAAGCTAATCCTGCTTCATCGCATTGATTTGAAGCTAAATCATGTGTTTCGCTTGGATATGAAGCAAACTCGTTTGTTTAATCTGCATTTGAAGCTATATCACTCATATCGCAAGTATCTGAAGCTAAATCATTTGTGTTGCATGGATTTGAAACTAAACCTTCTACATAGCATTGACTTGAAGCTTAATCATGAGTTTTGCATGGATTTGAAGTTACCTCGTTTGTTTCGACTGCATTTGAAGCTATATCACTTATATCCCAAGTGTTTGAAGCTAAATCATTCGTTTCGCATGGATTTGAAGCTAAACCTTCTACATCGGATAGATTTGAAGGTAAATCATGTGTTTCGCATGGATTTGAAGTTAACTCGTTTGTTTCGCCTGCATTTGTAGCTATATCATTTATATCGCAAGTATTTGAAGCTAAATCATTGGTTTCGCATGGATTTGATGCTAAACCTTCTACATCGAATAGATTTGAAGCTAACTCGTTTGTTTCGTCTTCATTTGAATCTATATCACTTATATCGCAAGTATTTGAGGAAAAATCATGTGTTTTGCATGGATTTGAAGCTAACTCGTTCGTTTATCCTGCATTTGAAGCTATATCTCTTATATTCCAAGTGTTTGAAGCTAAATCATTTGTTTCGCCTGGATTTGAAGCTAAACCTTCTACATCGCATTGATTTGAAGCTAAATCATGTGTTTCGCTTTGATTTGAAGCTAAACCTTCTACATCCCATTGATTTGCAGCTAAATCATGTGTTTCGCATAGATTTGAAGCTAAGCCTTATACTTCGCATCGATTTGAAGCTAAATGACGTGTATCGCATGGATTTTGAAGCTAACTCGTTTGATTCTTCTGCATTTGAGCTATATCACCTATATCCCAAGTGTTTGAAGCTAAATCATTTGTTTCGACTGGATCTGAAACTAAACCTTCCACATCGCATTTATTTGAAGCTAAATAATGTGATTCACTTGGATTTGAAGCTAACTCGTTCGTTTCGCCTGCATTTCATGCAATATCACTTATAACGCAAGTAGCTGAAGCTAAATCATTTGTGTCGCATAGATTTGAAGCTAAGCCTTAAATGATGTGTATCGCATGCATTTTGAATCTAACTCGTTTGGTTCGTCTGCATTTGAAGCAATATCACTTATATCGCAAGTATTTGAAGCTAAATAATTTGTATCCCATGGATTTGATGCTAAACCTTCTCCATCGCATTGATTTGCAGCTGAATCATGTGTTTCACATGGACATGAAACTAACTCGTTTGTTTCGCATTCAGCTGAAGCTATATCACCTATATCCCAAGTGTTTGAAGCTCAATCATTTGTGTCGCATGGATTTGAAACTAAACCTTCTACATCGCATTGATTTGAAGCTAAACCGTGTGTTTCGCTTGTACTTGAAGCTAACTCGTTTGCTTCGTCTGCATTTGAAGCTATATCACTTAAATCCCACGTGTTTGAAGCTCAATCATTTGTTTCCCGTGGATTTGAAGCTAAACCTTCTTCATCGCATTGATTTGCAGCTAAATCATGTGATTCGTTTGGATTTGAAGCTAATCCTTCTACATCGCATTGATTTGAAGCTAAATCATGTGATTCGCTTGGATTTGAAGCCAATTCGTTTGTTTCGCCTGCATTTGAAGCTATATCACATATATCCCATGTGTTTGAAGCTAAATCATGTGTTTCGCTTGGATTTGAAGCTAAACCTTCTACATCGCATTGATTTGAAGCTAAATCGTGTGTTTTGCATGGATTTGATGCTAACTCGTTTGTTTCCACCGCATTTGAATCTATATCACTTATATCGCAAGTATCTGATGCTAAATCATTTGTTTTGCATGGATTTGAAGCTAAACTATCTACATCGCATTGATTTGCAGCTAAATCAAGTGTTTAGCATGGATTTGAAGCTAACTCGTTCGTTTCGTCTGCATTTGATGCTATATCACTTATATCGCTAGTGTTTGAAGCTAAATCATGTGTTTCGAATGGATTTGAAGCTAACTCGTTTGTATCTGAAGCTAAATCATATGTTTCGCTTGGATTTGAAGCTAAGCCTTCTACTTCCCATTAATTTGAAGCTAAATCATATGTTTCGCATGGATATGGAGCTAACTCGTTTGTTTCTCCTGCATTTGAAGCTATATCTCTTATATTGCAAGTATCTGAACCTAAATCATTTGTTTCGCATGGATTTGAAGCTAATCCTTCTACTTCGCATTGATTTGAAGCTAAATCATGTGTATCGCATGGATTTTGAAGCTAACTCGTTTGATTCGTCTGCATTTGAAGCTATATCACTTATATCCCAAGTGTTTGAAGCTAAATCACTTGTTTCGCATGAATTTGAAACTAAACCTTCTACATCGCATTGATTTGAAGCTAAATCATGTGTTTCGCTTGGATTTGAAGCTAAACCATCTACATCGCATTGATTTGAAGCTAAATCGTATGTTTTGCATGGATTTGATGCTAACTCGTTTGTTTCTCCTGCATTTGAAGCTATATCACTTATATCGCAAGTATCTGAACCTAAATCATTTGTTTCGCATGGATTTGAAGCTAAGACATCTTCTTCGCATGGATTTAACGCTAAGTGATGTGTATTGCATGGATTTTGAAGCTATCTAGTTTGAATCGTCTGCATTGGAAGGTATATCACTTATATCCCAAGTATTTGATGCTAAATCATTTGTTTCGCATGGATTTGTAGCTAAACTTACTACATCGCATTGATTTGATGCAAAATCATGTGTTTCGCTTGGATTTGAAGCTAAACGTTCTACATCGCATTGATTTGAAGCTAAATCATGTGTTTTGCATGGATTTGATGCTAACTCGTTTGCTTCCCCAACATTTGAAGCTATATCAGTTTCATCGCAAGTATCTGATGCTAAATCATTTGTTTCGCATGGATTTGAAGCTAAGCCTTCTACTTCCCTTTTAATTTGAAGCTAAATCATATGTTTCGCATGGATATGGAGCTAACTCGTTTGTTTCTCCTGCATTTGAAGCTATATCTCTTATATTGCAAGTATCTGAACCTAAATCATTTGTTTCGCATGAATTTGAAGCTAAGTCTTCTATTTCGCATTGATTTGAAGCTAAATCATGTGATTCGCTTGGATTTGAAGCTATACCTTCTACATCGCATTGATTTGAAGCTAAATCATGTGTTTCGTTTGGATTTGAAGATATACCTTCTACATCGCTTTGATTTGAAGCTAAATCATGTGTTTTGCATGGAATTGATGCTAACTCGTTTGTTTCCCCTGCATTTGATAATATATCAGTTATATCGCAAGTATCTGATGCTAAATCATTTGTTTCGCATGGATTTGAAGCTAAGCCTTCTACTTCGCTTGGATTTAAAGCTAAATCATTGGTTTCGCATGGATTTGAAGCTAAACCTTCTACATCGCAATGATGTGCAGCTAAATCATGTGTTTCGCATGGATTTTGAAGCTAACTCTATTGCTTCGTCTGCATTTGAAGCTATATCACCTATAACCCAAGTGTTTGAAGCTCAATCATTTGTTTCGCATGGATTTGAAGCTAAACCTTCCAAACGGCATTGATTTGTAGCTAAATCATGTGTTTCGCATGGATTTGAAACTAACTCGTTTGTTTCGTCTGCATTTGAAGCTATATCACTTATATCGCCAGTATCTGAAACTAAACCATTTGTTTCGTATGGATTTGAAGCTAATCCTTCTACATCGCATTAATTTGAAGTTAAACCATGTGTTTCGCTTGGATTTGAATTAAACTCGTTTGTTTCGCATGCAGATGAAGCTAAGTCATGTATATCACAGGTATCTGAAGCTAAACCAGTTGTTTCGCATGAATTTGAAGCTAAACCATGACCTTCGCATGAATTTGAAGAGAAACCATGTGTATGGCATGGGTTTGAATCTAACTCGTACGATTCGCATGCAGTTGAAGCTGTATCTCTTATATCGCAAACATTTGAAGCTAAATCATTTGTGTCGCATGGATTTGCAGCTAAATCATGTGTTTCGCTTGGATTTGAAGCCAACTCGTTTCTTTCGCATGCAGTTGAAGCTAAATCATGTGTATCGCAAGTATCTGAAGGTAAACCATTTGTTTCGCACGAATTTGAAGCTAAATCATGTGTTTCTCATGGATTTGTAACTAAGCCTTCTACATCGCATTGATTTGCAGCTAAATCATGTGTTTTGCATGGTTTTGATGCTAACTCGTTTGTTTCCCCTGCATTTGAAGCTATATCAGTTATATCGCAAGTATCTGATGCTAAATCATTTGTTTCGCATGGATTTGAAGCTAAACCATCTACATCGCATTGATTTGCAGCTAAATCATGTGTTTTGCATGGATTTGATGCTAACTCGTTTGTTTTCCCTTTATTTGAAGCTATATCAGTTATTTCGCCAGTATCTGATGCTAAATCATTTGTTTCGCATGGATTTGAAGCTAAACCTTCTACATCGCTTTGATTTGAAGCTAAATCATGTGTTTTGCATGGAATTGATGCTAACTCGTTTGTTCCCCCTGCATTTGAAACTATATCAGTTATATCGCAAGTATCCGATGCTAAATCATTAGTTTCGCATGGATTTGAAGCTAAGCCTTCTACTTCGCATGGATTTAAAGCTAAATCATTTGTTTCGCATGGATTTGAAGCTAAACCTTCTACATCGCATTGATTTGCAGCTAAATCATGTGTTTCGCATGTATTTGAAGCTAACTCGGTCGTTTCGCCTGCATTTGATGCTATATCACTTATATCGCAAGTATCTGAAGCTAAATCATTTGTTTCGTATAGATTTGAAGTTTACCCTTCTACATCGCATCGATTTGAAGCTAAAGCATGTATTTCGCATGGATTTGAAGCTAACTCGTTAGTTTCGCCTGCATTTGAATCAATATCAATGTATCGCATGTATCTGAACCTAAATCATTTGTTTCGCATGGATTTGAAGCTAAGCCTTCTACTTCGTATCGATTTGAAGTTAAATGATATGTATCGCACGGATTTTGAAGCTTCCCCGTTTGATTCGTCTGCATTTCCTGCTATATCACTTATATCCCAATTGTTTGAAGCTAAATCATTTGTTTCGCATGGATTTGAAGCTAATCCTTCTACATCGCATTGATTTGAAGCTAAATCATGTGTTTCGCTTGGATATGAAGCTAACTGGTTTGTTGCACACGCAGTTACATCTACATAACGTATATCACAAGTATTTGTAGCTATACCATTTGTTTCGCATGGATTTCAAGCTATTCGTTCTACTTCGAATTGATTTGAAGTTAAAACCTGCGTTAAAACCTGAAGTTAAAACATGGATTTCAAGCTAACTCGTATGTTTCGTCTGCATTTGAAGCTATATCACTTTTATCCAAAGTGTTTGAATCTCAATCATTTGCTTCGCATGGATTTGAAGCTAATCCTTCTACATCGCATTGATTTGAATCTAAATCATTTGTGTCGCAAGGATTTGAAGCTAAACCTTCTACATAGCATTGATTTGAAGCTTAATCATGTGTTTCGCATGCATTTGAAGCTAACTCGTTAGTTTCGTCTGCATTTGAAGCTATAACACTTATATCGCTAGTATCTGAAGCTTAATAATTTGTCTCGCATGGATTTGAAGCTAAACTTTCTACACCGCATGGATTTGAAGCTAAATCATGTGATTCGCTTGCATTCGAAGCTAACTCGGTTGTTTCGTCTGCATTTGAAGCTATATCACTTATATCGCTAGTATCTGGAGCTCAATCATTTGTTTCGTATGTATTTGAAGCTAAACCTTCCACATCGCATTGATTTGCAGCTAAATCATGTGTTTCGCATGGATTTGGAGCTAACTCGTTTGTTTCGCATGCTGTTGAAGCTATATCACCTATAACCCAAGAGTTTGAAGCTCAATCATTTGCTTCGCATTGACTTGAAGCTAATCCTGCTTCATGGCATTGATTTGAAGCTAAATCATGTGTTTCGCTTGGATATGAAGCAAACTCGTTTGTTTAATCTGCATTTGAAGCTATATCACTCATATCGCAAGTATCTGAAGCTAAATCATTTGTGTTGCATGGATTTGAAACTAAACCTTCTACATAGCATTGACTTGAAGCTTAATCATGAGTTTTGCATGGATTTGAAGTTAACTCGTTTGTTTCGACTGCATTTGAAGCTATATCACTTATATCCCAAGTGTTTGAAGCTAAATCATTCGTTTCGCATGGATTTGAAGCTAAACCTTCTACATCGGATAGATTTGAAGGTAAATCATGTGTTTCTCTTGGATATGAAGCTAACTCGTCTGTCTAGTCTGCATTTGAAGCTAATCACTTATATAGCAAGTATCTGAAGCTAAGTCATTTGTGTCGCATGGATTTGAAGCTAAGCCTTCTACTTCGCATTGATTTGAATCTAAGTCATGTGTTTCGCATGGATTTGAAGTTAACTCGTTTGTTTCGCCTGCATTTGTAGCTATATCATTTATATCGCAAGTATTTGAAGCTACATCATTGGTTTCGCATGGATTTGATGCTAAACCTTCTACATCGAATAGATTTGAAGCTAACTCGTTTGTTTCGTCTTCATTTGAATCTATATCACTTATATCGCAAGTATTTGAGGAAAAATCATGTGTTTTGCATGGATTTGAAGCTAACTCGTTCGTTTATCCTGCATTTGAAGCTATATCACCTATATTCCAAGTGTTTGAAGCTAAATCATTTGTTTCGCCTGGATTTGAAGCTAAACCTTCTACATCGCATTGATTTGAAGCTAAATCATGTGTTTCGCTTTGATTTGAAGCTAAACCTTCTACATCCCATTGATTTGCAGCTAAATCATGTGTTTCGCATAGATTTGAAGCTAAGCCTTATACTTCGCATCGATTTGAAGCTAAATGACGTGTATCGCATGGATTTTGAAGCTAACTCGTTTGATTCTTCTGCATTTGAGCTATATCACCTATATCCCAAGTGTTTGAAGCTAAATCATTTGTTTCGACTGGATCTGAAACTAAACCTTCCACATCGCATTTATTTGAAGCTAAATAATGTGATTCACTTGGATTTGAAGCTAACTCGTTCGTTTCGCCTGCATTTCATGCAATATCACTTATAACGCAAGTAGCTGAAGCTAAATCATTTGTGTCGCATAGATTTGAAGCTAAGCCTTAAATGATGTGTATCGCATGCATTTTGAATCTAACTCGTTTGGTTCGTCTGCATTTGAAGCAATATCACTTATATCGCAAGTATTTGAAGCTAAATAATTTTTATCCCATGGATTTGATGCTAAACCTTCTCCATCGCATTGATTTGCAGCTGAATCATGTGTTTCACATGGACATGAAACTAACTCGTTTGTTTCGCATTCAGCTGAAGCTATATCACCTATATCCCAAGTGTTTGAAGCTCAATCATTTGTGTCGCATGGATTTGAAACTAAACCTTCTACATCGCATTGATTTGAAGCTAAATCGTGTGTTTCGCTTGTACTTGAAGCTAACTCGTTTGCTTCGTCTGCATTTGAAGCTATATCACTTAAATCCCACGTGTTTGAAGCTCAATCATTTGTTTCCCGTGGATTTGAAGCTAAACCTTCTACATCGCATTGATTTGCAGCTAAATCATGTGATTCGTTTGGATTTGAAGCTAATCCTTCTACATCGCATTGATTTGAAGCTAAATCATGTGATTCGCTTGGATTTGAAGCCAATTCGTTTGTTTCGCCTGCATTTGAAGCTATATCACATATATCCCATGTGTTTGAAGCTAAATCATGTGTTTCGCTTGGATTTGAAGCTAAACCTTCTACATCGCATTGATTTGAAGCTAAATCGTGTGTTTTGCATGGATTTGATGCTAACTCGTTTGTTTCCACCGCATTTGAATCTATATCACTTATATCGCAAGTATCTGATGCTAAATCATTTGTTTTGCATGGATTTGAAGCTAAACTATCTACATCGCATTGATTTGCAGCTAAATCAAGTGTTTAGCATGGATTTGAAGCTAACTCGTTCGTTTCGTCTGCATTTGATGCTATATCACTTATATCGCTAGTGTTTGAAGCTAAATCATGTGTTTCGAATGGATTTGAAGCTAACTCGTTTGTATCTGAAGCTAAATCATATGTTTCGCTTGGATTTGAAGCTAAGCCTTCTACTTCCTATTAATTTGAAGCTAAATCATATGTTTCGCATGGATATGGAGCTAACTCGTTTGTTTCTCCTGCATTTGAAGCTATATCTCTTATATTGCAAGTATCTGAACCTAAATCATTTGTTTCGCATGGATTTGAAGCTAATCCTTCTACTTCGCATTGATTTGAAGCTAAATCATGTGTATCGCATGGATTTTGAAGCTAACTCGTTTGATTCGTCTGCATTTGAAGCTATATCACTTATATCCCAAGTGTTTGAAGCTAAATCACTTGTTTCGCATGAATTTGAAACTAAACCTTCTACATCGCATTGATTTGAAGCTAAATCATGTGTTTCGCTTGGATTTGAAGCTAAACCATCTACATCGCATTGATTTGAAGCTAAATCGTATGTTTTGCATGGATTTGATGCTAACTCGTTTGTTTCTCCTGCATTTGAAGCTATATCACTTATATCGCAAGTATCTGAACCTAAATCATTTGTTTCGCATGGATTTGAAGCTAAGACATCTTCTTCGCATGGATTTAACGCTAAGTGATGTGTATTGCATGGATTTTGAAGCTATCTAGTTTGAATCGTCTGCATTGGAAGGTATATCACTTATATCCCAAGTATTTGATGCTAAATCATTTGTTTCGCATGGATTTGTAGCTAAACTTACTACATCGCATTGATTTGATGCAAAATCATGTGTTTCGCTTGGATTTGAAGCTAAACGTTCTACATCGCATTGATTTGAAGCTAAATCATGTGTTTTGCATGGATTTGATGCTAACTCGTTTGCTTCCCCAACATTTGAAGCTATATCAGTTTCATCGCAAGTATCTGATGCTAAATCATTTGTTTCGCATGGATTTGAAGCTAAGCCTTCTACTTCCCTTTTAATTTGAAGCTAAATCATATGTTTCGCATGGATATGGAGCTAACTCGTTTGTTTCTCCTGCATTTGAAGCTATATCTCTTATATTGCAAGTATCTGAACCTAAATCATTTGTTTCGCATGAATTTGAAGCTAAGTCTTCTATTTCGCATTGATTTGAAGCTAAATCATGTGATTCGCTTGGATTTGAAGCTATACCTTCTACATCGCATTGATTTGAAGCTAAATCATGTGTTTCGTTTGGATTTGAAGATATACCTTCTACATCGCTTTGATTTGAAGCTAAATCATGTGTTTTGCATGGAATTGATGCTAACTCGTTTGTTTCCCCTGCATTTGATAATATATCAGTTATATCGCAAGTATCTGATGCTAAATCATTTGTTTCGCATGGATTTGAAGCTAAGCCTTCTACTTCGCTTGGATTTAAAGCTAAATCATTGGTTTCGCATGGATTTGAAGCTAAACCTTCTACATCGCAATGATGTGCAGCTAAATCATGTGTTTCGCATGAATTTTGAAGCTAACTCTATTGCTTCGTCTGCATTTGAAGCTATATCACCTATAACCCAAGTGTTTGAAGCTCAATCATTTGTTTCGCATGGATTTGAAGCTAAACCTTCCAAACGGCATTGATTTGTAGCTAAATCATGTGTTTCGCATGGATTTGAAACTAACTCGTTTGTTTCGTCTGCATTTGAAGCTATATCACTTATATCGCCAGTATCTGAAACTAAACCATTTGTTTCGTATGGATTTGAAGCTAATCCTTCTACATCGCATTAATTTGAAGTTAAACCATGTGTTTCGCTTGGATTTGAATTAAACTCGTTTGTTTCGCATGCAGATGAAGCTAAGTCATGTATATCACAGGTATCTGAAGCTAAACCAGTTGTTTCGCATGAATTTGAAGCTAAACCATGACCTTCGCATGAATTTGAAGAGAAACCATGTGTTTGGCATGGGTTTGAATCTAACTCGTACGATTCGCATGCAGTTGAAGCTGTATCTCTTATATCGCAAACATTTGAAGCTAAATCATTTGTGTCGCATGGATTTGCAGCTAAATCATGTGTTTCGCTTGGATTTGAAGCCAACTCGTTTCTTTCGCATGCAGTTGAAGCTAAATCATGTGTATCGCAAGTATCTGAAGGTAAACCATTTGTTTCGCACGAATTTGAAGCTAAATCATGTGTTTCTCATGGATTTGTAACTAAGCCTTCTACATCGCATTGATTTGCAGCTAAATCATGTGTTTTGCATGGTTTTGATGCTAACTCGTTTGTTTCCCCTGCATTTGAAGCTATATCAGTTATATCGCAAGTATCTGATGCTAAATCATTTGTTTCGCATGGATTTGAAGCTAAACCATCTACATCGCATTGATTTGCAGCTAAATCATGTGTTTTGCATGGATTTGATGCTAACTCGTTTGTTTTCCCTTTATTTGAAGCTATATCAGTTATATCGCCAGTATCTGATGCTAAATCATTTGTTTCGCATGGATTTGAAGCTAAACCTTCTACATCGCTTTGATTTGAAGCTAAATCATGTGTTTTGCATGGAATTGATGCTAACTCGTTTGTTCCCCCTGCATTTGAAACTATATCAGTTATATCGCAAGTATCCGATGCTAAATCATTAGTTTCGCATGGATTTGAAGCTAAGCCTTCTACTTCGCATGGATTTAAAGCTAAATCATTTGTTTCGCATGGATTTGAAGCTAAACCTTCTACATCGCATTGATTTGCAGCTAAATCATGTGTTTCGCATGTATTTGAAGCTAACTCGGTCGTTTCGCCTGCATTTGATGCTATATCACTTATATCGCAAGTATCTGAAGCTAAATCATTTGTTTCGTATAGATTTGAAGTTTACCCTTCTACATCGCATCGATTTGAAGCTAAAGCATGTATTTCGCATGGATTTGAAGCTAACTCGTTAGTTTCGCCTGCATTTGAATCAATATCAATGTATCGCATGTATCTGAACCTAAATCATTTGTTTCGCATGGATTTGAAGCTAAGCCTTCTACTTCGTATCGATTTGAAGTTAAATGATATGTATCGCACGGATTTTGAAGCTTCCCCGTTTGATTCGTCTGCATTTCCTGCTATATCACTTATATCCCAATTGTTTGAAGCTAAATCATTTGTTTCGCATGGATTTGAAGCTAATCCTTCTACATCGCATTGATTTGAAGCTAAATCATGTGTTTCGCTTGGATATGAAGCTAACTGGTTTGTTGCACACGCAGTTACATCTACATAACGTATATCACAAGTATTTGTAGCTATACCATTTGTTTCGCATGGATTTCAAGCTATTCGTTCTACTTCGAATTGATTTGAAGTTAAAACCTGTGTTTCGCATGGATTTCAAGCTAACTCGTATGTTTCGTCTGCATTTGAAGCTATATCACTTTTATCCAAAGTGTTTGAATCTCAATCATTTGCTTCGCATGGATTTGAAGCTAATCCTTCTACATCGCATTGATTTGAATCTAAATCATTTGTGTCGCAAGGATTTGAAGCTAAACCTTCTACATAGCATTGATTTGAAGCTTAATCATGTGTTTCGCATGCATTTGAAGCTAACTCGTTAGTTTCGTCTGCATTTGAAGCTATAACACTTATATCGCTAGTATCTGAAGCTTAATAATTTGTCTCGCATGGATTTGAAGCTAAACTTTCTACACCGCATGGATTTGAAGCTAAATCATGTGATTCGCTTGCATTCGAAGCTAACTCGGTTGTTTCGTCTGCATTTGAAGCTATATCACTTATATCGCTAGTATCTGGAGCTCAATCATTTGTTTCGTATGTATTTGAAGCTAAACCTTCCACATCGCATTGATTTGCAGCTAAATCATGTGTTTCGCATGGATTTGGAGCTAACTCGTTTGTTTCGCATGCTGTTGAAGCTATATCACCTATAACCCAAGAGTTTGAAGCTCAATCATTTGCTTCGCATTGACTTGAAGCTAATCCTGCTTCATGGCATTGATTTGAAGCTAAATCATGTGTTTCGCTTGGATATGAAGCAAACTCGTTTGTTTAATCTGCATTTGAAGCTATATCACTCATATCGCAAGTATCTGAAGCTAAATCATTTGTGTTGCATGGATTTGAAACTAAACCTTCTACATAGCATTGACTTGAAGCTTAATCATGAGTTTTGCATGGATTTGAAGTTAACTCGTTTGTTTCGACTGCATTTGAAGCTATATCACTTATATCCCAAGTGTTTGAAGCTAAATCATTCGTTTCGCATGGATTTGAAGCTAAACCTTCTACATCGGATAGATTTGAAGGTAAATCATGTGTTTCTCTTGGATATGAAGCTAACTCGTCTGTCTAGTCTGCATTTGAAGCTAATCACTTATATAGCAAGTATCTGAAGCTAAGTCATTTGTGTCGCATGGATTTGAAGCTAAGCCTTCTACTTCGCATTGATTTGAATCTAAGTCATGTGTTTCGCATGGATTTGAAGTTAACTCGTTTGTTTCGCCTGCATTTGTAGCTATATCATTTATATCGCAAGTATTTGAAGCTACATCATTGGTTTCGCATGGATTTGATGCTAAACCTTCTACATCGAATAGATTTGAAGCTAACTCGTTTGTTTCGTCTTCATTTGAATCTATATCACTTATATCGCAAGTATTTGAGGAAAAATCATGTGTTTTGCATGGATTTGAAGCTAACTCGTTCGTTTATCCTGCATTTGAAGCTATATCACCTATATTCCAAGTGTTTGAAGCTAAATCATTTGTTTCGCCTGGATTTGAAGCTAAACCTTCTACATCGCATTGATTTGAAGCTAAATCATGTGTTTCGCTTTGATTTGAAGCTAAACCTTCTACATCCCATTGATTTGCAGCTAAATCATGTGTTTCGCATAGATTTGAAGCTAAGCCTTATACTTCGCATCGATTTGAAGCTAAATGATGTGTATCGCATGGATTTTGAAGCTAACTCGTTTGATTCTTCTGCATTTGAGCTATATCACCTATATCCCAAGTGTTTGAAGCTAAATCATTTGTTTCGACTGGATCTGAAACTAAACCTTCCACATCGCATTTATTTGAAGCTAAATAATGTGATTCACTTGGATTTGAAGCTAACTCGTTCGTTTCGCCTGCATTTCATGCAATATCACTTATAACGCAAGTAGCTGAAGCTAAATCATTTGTGTCGCATAGATTTGAAGCTAAGCCTTAAATGATGTGTATCGCATGCATTTTGAATCTAACTCGTTTGGTTCGTCTGCATTTGAAGCAATATCACTTATATCGCAAGTATTTGAAGCTAAATAATTTTTATCCCATGGATTTGATGCTAAACCTTCTCCATCGCATTGATTTGCAGCTGAATCATGTGTTTCACATGGACATGAAACTAACTCGTTTGTTTCGCATTCAGCTGAAGCTATGTCACCTATATCCCAAGTGTTTGAAGCTCAATCATTTGTGTCGCATGGATTTGAAACTAAACCTTCTACATCGCATTGATTTGAAGCTAAATCGTGTGTTTCGCTTGTACTTGAAGCTAACTCGTTTGCTTCGTCTGCATTTGAAGCTATATCACTTAAATCCCACGTGTTTGAAGCTCAATCATTTGTTTCCCGTGGATTTGAAGCTAAACCTTCTACATCGCATTGATTTGCAGCTAAATCATGTGATTCGTTTGGATTTGAAGCTAATGCTTCTACATCGCATTGATTTGAAGCTAAATCATGTGATTCGCTTGGATTTGAAGCTAACTCGTTATATTCGTCTGCATTTGAAGCTATATCACTTATATCCCAAGCGTTTGAAGCTAAATCACTTGTTTCGCATGAATTTGAAACTAAACCTTCTACATCGCATTGATTTGAAGCTAAATCATGTGTTTCGCTTGGATTTGAAGCTAAGCCTTCTACTTCCCATTAATTTGAAGCTAAATCATATGTTTCGCATGGATATGGAGCTAACTCGTTTGTTTCTCCTGCATTTGAAGCTATATCTCTTATATTGCAAGTATCTGAACCTAAATCATTTGTTTCGCATGGATTTGAAGCTAATCCTTCTACTTCGCATTGATTTGAAGCTAAATCATGTGTATCGCATGGATTTTGAAGCTAACTCGTTTGATTCGTCTGCATTTGAAGCTATATCACTTATATCCCAAGTGTTTGAAGCTAAATCACTTGTTTCGCATGAATTTGAAACTAAACCTTCTACATCGCATTGATTTGAAGCTAAATCATGTGTTTCGCTTGGATTTGAAGCTAAACCATCTACATCGCATTGATTTGAAGCTAAATCGTATGTTTTGCATGGATTTGATGCTAACTCGTTTGTTTCTCCTGCATTTGAATCTATATCACTTATATCGCAAGTATTTGAACCTAAATCATTTGTTTCGCATGGATTTGAAGCTAAGCCATCTTCTTCGCATTGATTTAACGCTAAATGATGTGTATTGCATGGATTTTGAAGCTAACTAGTTTGAATCGTCTCCATTGGAAGGTATATCACTTATATCCCAAGTATTTGATGCTAAATCATTTGTTTCGCATGGATTTGTAGCTAAACCTACTACATCGCATTGATTTGATGCAAAATCATGTGTTTCGCTTGGATTTGAAGCTAAACGTTCTACATCGCATTGATTTGAAGCTAAATCATGTGTTTTGCATGGATTTGATGCTAACTCGTTTGCTTCCCCAACATTTGAAGCTATATCAGTTTCATCGCAAGTATCTGATGCTAAATCATTTGTTTCGCATGGATGTGAAGCTAAACCTTCTACATCGCATTGATTTGAAGCGAAATCGTGTGTTTTGCATGGACTTTATGCTAACTCGTTTGTTTCCACTGCATTTGAATCTATATCAGTTATATCGCAAGTATCTGATGCTAAATCATTTGTTTCTCATGGATTTGAAGCTAAACCATCTACATCGCATTGATTTGCAGCTAAATCAAGTGTTTAGCATGGATTTGAAGCTAACTCGCTCGTTTCGTCTGCATTTGATGCTATATCACTTATATCGCTAGTGTTTGAAGCTAAATCATTTGTTTCGCATGGAATTGAATTTAACTTGTTTCGCCTGTGTTTGAAGCTATATCACTTGTATCGCGAGTATTTGGAGAAAAATCATTTGTGTCGCACTGATTTGAAGCTAAAACTTCTGCCTCGCATTGATTTGCAGCTAAATCAAGTGTTTAGCATGGATTTGAAGCTAACTCGCTCGTTTCGTCTGCATTTGATGCTATATCACTTATATCGCTAGTGTTTGAAGCTAAATCATTTGTTTCGCATGGATTTGAAGCTAAGCCTTCTACTTCCCTTTTAATTTGAAGCTAAATCATATGTTTCGCATGGATATGGAGCTAACTCGTTTGTTTCTCCTGCATTTGAAGCTATATCTCTTATATTGCAAGTATCTGAACCTAAATCATTTGTTTCGCATGGATTTGAAGCTAAGTCTTCTATTTCGCATTGATTTGAAGCTAAATCATGTGTTTCGCTTGGATTTGAAGCTATACCTTCTACATCGCATTGATTTGAAGCTAAATCATGTGTTTCGTTTGGATTTGAAGATATACCTTCTACATCGCTTTGATTTGAAGCTAAATCATGTGTTTTGCATGGAATTGATGCTAACTCGTTTGTTTCCCCTGCATTTGATAATATATCAGTTATATCGCAAGTATCTGATGCTAAATCATTTGTTTCGCATGGATTTGAAGCTAAGCCTTCTACTTCGCTTGGATTTAAAGCTAAATCATTGGTTTCGCATGGATTTGAAGCTAAACCTTCTACATCGCAATGATTTGCAGCTAAATCATGTGTTTCGCATGGATTTTGAAGCTAACTCTATTGCTTCGTCTGCATTTGAAGCTATATCACCTATAAACCAAGTGTTTGAAGCTCAATCATTTGTTTCGCATGGATTTGAAGCTAAACCTTCCAAACGGCATTGATTTGTAGCTAAATCATGTGTTTCGCATGGATTTGAAACTAACTCGTTTGTTTCGTCTGCATTTGAAGCTATATCACTTATATCGCCAGTATCTGAAACTAAACCATTTGTTTCGTATGGATTTGAAGCTAATCCTTCTACATCGCATTAATTTGAAGTTAAACCATTTGTTTCGCTTGGATTTGAATTAAACTCGTTTGTTTCGCATGCAGATGAAGCTAAGTCATGTATATCACAGGTATCTGAAGCTAAACCAGTTGTTTCGCATGAATTTGAAGCTAAACCATGACCTTCGCATGAATTTGAAGAGAAACCATGTGTATGGCATGGGTTTGAATCTAACTCGTACGATTCGCATGCAGTTGAAGCTGTATCTCTTATATCGCAAACATTTGAAGCTAAATCATTTGTGTCGCATGGATTTGCAGCTAAATCATGTGTTTCGCTTGGATTTGAAGCCAACTCGTTTCTTTCGCATGCAGTTGAAGCTAAATCATGTGTATCACAAGTACCTGAAGGTAAACCATTTGTTTCGCACGAATTTGAAGCTAAATCATGTGTTTCTCATGGATTTGTAACTAAGCCTTCTTCATCGCATTGATTTGCAGCTAAATCATGTGTTTTGCATGGTTTTGATGCTAACTCGTTTGTTTCCCCTGCATTTGAAGCTATATCAGTTATATCGCAAGTATCTGATGCTAAATCATTTGTTTCGCATGGATTTGAAGCTAAACCATCTACATCGCATTGATTTGAAGCTAAATCGTGTGTTTTGCATGGATTTGATGCTAACTCGTTTGTTTCCACCGCATTTGAATCTATATCACTTATATCGCAAGTATCTGATGCTAAATCATTTGTTTCGCATGGATTTGAAGCTAAACTATCTACATCGCATTGATTTGCAGCTAAATCAAGTGTTTAGCATGGATTTGAAGCTAACTCGTTCGTTTCGTCTGCATTTGATGCTATATCACATATATCCCATGTGTTTGAAGCTAAATCATGTGTTTCGCTTGGATTTGAAGCTAAACCTTCTACATCGCATTGATTTGAAGCTAAATCGTGTGTTTTGCATGGATTTGATGCTAACTCGTTTGTTTCCACCGCATTTGAATCTATATCACTTATATCGCAAGTATCTGATGCTAAATCATTTGTTTCGCATGGATTTGAAGCTAAACTATCTACATCGCATTGATTTGCAGCTAAATCAAGTGTTTAGCATGGATTTGAAGCTAACTCGTTCGTTTCGTCTGCATTTGATGCTATATCACTTATATCGCTAGTGTTTGAAGCTAAATCATGTGTTTCGAATGGATTTGAAGCTAACTCGTTTGTATCTGAAGCTAAATCATATGTTTCGCTTGGATTTGAAGCTAAGCCTTCTACTTCCCATTAATTTGAAGCTAAATCATATGTTTCGCATGGATATGGAGCTAACTCGTTTGTTTCTCCTGCATTTGAAGCTATATCTCTTATATTGCAAGTATCTGAACCTAAATCATTTGTTTCGCATGGATTTGAAGCTAATCCTTCTACTTCGCATTGATTTGAAGCTAAATCATGTGTATCGCATGGATTTTGAAGCTAACTCGTTTGATTCGTCTGCATTTGAAGCTATATCACTTATATCCCAAGTGTTTGAAGCTAAATCACTTGTTTCGCATGAATTTGAAACTAAACCTTCTACATCGCATTGATTTGAAGCTAAATCATGTGTTTCGCTTGGATTTGAAGCTAAACCATCTACATCGCATTGATTTGAAGCTAAATCGTATGTTTTGCATGGATTTGATGCTAACTCGTTTGTTTCTCCTGCATTTGAAGCTATATCACTTATATCGCAAGTATCTGAACCTAAATCATTTGTTTCGCATGGATTTGAAGCTAAGACATCTTCTTCGCATGGATTTAACGCTAAGTGATGTGTATTGCATGGATTTTGAAGCTATCTAGTTTGAATCGTCTGCATTGGAAGGTATATCACTTATATCCCAAGTATTTGATGCTAAATCATTTGTTTCGCATGGATTTGTAGCTAAACTTACTACATCGCATTGATTTGATGCAAAATCATGTGTTTCGCTTGGATTTGAAGCTAAACGTTCTACATCGCATTGATTTGAAGCTAAATCATGTGTTTTGCATGGATTTGATGCTAACTCGTTTGCTTCCCCAACATTTGAAGCTATATCAGTTTCATCGCAAGTATCTGATGCTAAATCATTTGTTTCGCATGGATTTGAAGCTAAGCCTTCTACTTCCCTTTTAATTTGAAGCTAAATCATATGTTTCGCATGGCTATGGAGCTAACTCGTTTGTTTCTCCTGCATTTGAAGCTATATCTCTTATATTGCAAGTATCTGAACCTAAATCATTTGTTTCGCATGGATTTGAAGCTAAGTCTTCTATTTCGCATTGATTTGAAGCTAAATCATGTGATTCGCTTGGATTTGAAGCTATACCTTCTACATCGCATTGATTTGAAGCTAAATCATGTGTTTCGTTTGGATTTGAAGATATACCTTCTACATCGCTTTGATTTGAAGCTAAATCATGTGTTTTGCATGGAATTGATGCTAACTCGTTTGTTTCCCCTGCATTTGATAATATATCAGTTATATCGCAAGTATCTGATGCTAAATCATTTGTTTCGCATGGATTTGAAGCTAAGCCTTCTACTTCGCTTGGATTTAAAGCTAAATCATTGGTTTCGCATGGATTTGAAGCTAAACCTTCTACATCGCAATGATGTGCAGCTAAATCATGTGTTTCGCATGGATTTTGAAGCTAACTCTATTGCTTCGTCTGCATTTGAAGCTATATCACCTATAACCCAAGTGTTTGAAGCTCAATCATTTGTTTCGCATGGATTTGAAGCTAAACCTTCCAAACGGCATTGATTTGTAGCTAAATCATGTGTTTCGCATGGATTTGAAACTAACTCGTTTGTTTCGTCTGCATTTGAAGCTATATCACTTATATCGCCAGTATCTGAAACTAAACCATTTGTTTCGTATGGATTTGAAGCTAATCCTTCTACATCGCATTAATTTGAAGTTAAACCATGTGTTTCGCTTGGATTTGAATTAAACTCGTTTGTTTCGCATGCAGATGAAGCTAAGTCATGTATATCACAGGTATCTGAAGCTAAACCAGTTGTTTCGCATGAATTTGAAGCTAAACCATGACCTTCGCATGAATTTGAAGAGAAACCATGTGTATGGCATGGGTTTGAATCTAACTCGTACGATTCGCATGCAGTTGAAGCTGTATCTCTTATATCGCAAACATTTGAAGCTAAATCATTTGTGTCGCATGGATTTGCAGCTAAATCATGTGTTTCGCTTGGATTTGAAGCCAACTCGTTTCTTTCGCATGCAGTTGAAGCTAAATCATGTGTATCACAAGTATCTGAAGGTAAACCATTTGTTTCGCACGAATTTGAAGCTAAATCATGTGTTTCTCATGGATTTGTAACTAAGCCTTCTACATCGCATTGATTTGCAGCTAAATCATGTGTTTTGCATGGTTTTGATGCTAACTCGTTTGTTTCCCCTGCATTTGAAGCTATATCAGTTATATCGCAAGTATCTGATGCTAAATCATTTGTTTCGCATGGATTTGAAGCTAAACCATCTACATCGCATTGATTTGCAGCTAAATCATGTGTTTTGCATGGATTTGATGCTAACTCGTTTGTTTTCCCTTTATTTGAAGCTATATCAGTTATATCGCCAGTATCTGATGCTAAATCATTTGTTTCGCATGGATTTGAAGCTAAACCTTCTACATCGCATTGATTTGCAGCTAAATCATGTGTTTCGCATGTATTTGAAGCTAACTCGGTCGTTTCGCCTGCATTTGATGCTATATCACTTATATCGCAAGTATCTGAAGCTAAATCATTTGTTTCGTATAGATTTGAAGTTTACCCTTCTACATCGCATCGATTTGAAGCTAAAGCATGTATTTCGCATGGATTTGAAGCTAACTCGTTAGTTTCGCCTGCATTTGAATCAATATCAATGTATCGCATGTATCTGAACCTAAATCATTTGTTTCGCATGGATTTGAAGCTAAGCCTTCTACTTCGTATCGATTTGAAGTTAAATGATATGTATCGCACGGATTTTGAAGCTTCCCCGTTTGATTCGTCTGCATTTCCTGCTATATCACGTATATCCCAATTGTTTGAAGCTAAATCATTTGATTCGCATGGATTTGAAGCTAATCCTTCTACATCGCATTGATTTGAAGCTAAATCATGTGTTTCGCTTGGATATGAAGCTAACTGGTTTGTTGCACACGCAGTTACATCTACATAACGTATATCACAAGTATTTGTAGCTATACCATTTGTTTCGCACGGATTTCAAGCTATTCGTTCTACTTCGAATTGATTTGAAGTTAAAACCTGCGTTTCGCATGGATTTCAAGCTAACTCGTATGTTTCGTCTGCATTTGAAGCTATATCACTTTTATCCAAAGTGTTTGAATCTCAATCATTTGCTTCGCATGGATTTGAAGCTAATCCTTCTACATCGCATTGATTTGAATCTAAATCATTTGTGTCGCAAGGATTTGAAGCTAAACCTTCTACATAGCATTGATTTGAAGCTTAATCATGTGTTTCGCATGCATTTGAAGCTAACTCGTTTGTTTCGTCTGCATTTGAAGCTATATCACTTATATCGCCAGTATCTGAAACTAAACCATTTGTTTCGTATGGATTTGAAGCTAATCCTTCTACATCGCATTAATTTGAAGTTAAACCATGTGTTTCGCTTGGATTTGAATTAAACTCGTTTGTTTCGCATGCAGATGAAGCTAAGTCATGTATATCACAGGTATCTGAAGCTAAACCAGTTGTTTCGCATGAATTTGAAGCTAAACCATGACCTTCGCATGAATTTGAAGAGAAACCATGTGTATGGCATGGGTTTGAATCTAACTCGTACGATTCGCATGCAGTTGAAGCTGTATCTCTTATATCGCAAACATTTGAAGCTAAATCATTTGTGTCGCATGGATTTGCAGCTAAATCATGTGTTTCGCTTGGATTTGAAGCCAACTCGTTTCTTTCGCATGCAGTTGAAGCTAAATCATGTGTATCACAAGTATCTGAAGGTAAACCATTTGTTTCGCACGAATTTGAAGCTAAATCATGTGTTTCTCATGGATTTGTAACTAAGCCTTCTACATCGCATTGATTTGCAGCTAAATCATGTGTTTTGCATGGTTTTGATGCTAACTCGTTTGTTTCCCCTGCATTTGAAGCTATATCAGTTATATCGCAAGTATCTGATGCTAAATCATTTGTTTCGCATGGATTTGAAGCTAAACCATCTACATCGCATTGATTTGCAGCTAAATCATGTGTTTTGCATGGATTTGATGCTAACTCGTTTGTTTTCCCTTTATTTGAAGCTATATCAGTTATATCGCCAGTATCTGATGCTAAATCATTTGTTTCGCATGGATTTGAAGCTAAACCTTCTACATCGCTTTGATTTGAAGCTAAATCATGTGTTTTGCATGGAATTGATGCTAACTCGTTTGTTCCCCCTGCATTTGAAACTATATCAGTTATATCGCAAGTATCCGATGCTAAATCATTAGTTTCGCATGGATTTGAAGCTAAGCCTTCTACATCGAATAGATTTGAAGCTAAATCATGTGTTTCGCTTTGATTTGAAGCTAAACCTTCTACATCCCATTGATTTGCAGCTAAATCATGTGTTTCGCATAGATTTGAAGCTAAGCCTTATACTTCGCATCGATTTGAAGCTAAATGATGTGTATCGCATGGATTTTGAAGCTAACTCGTTTGATTCTTCTGCATTTGAGCTATATCACCTATATCCCAAGTGTTTGAAGCTAAATCATTTGTTTCGACTGGATCTGAAAGTAAACCTTCCACATCGCATTTATTTGAAGCTAAATAATGTGATTCACTTGGATTTGAAGCTAACTCGTTCGTTTCGCCTGCATTTCATGCAATATCACTTATAACGCAAGTAGCTGAAGCTAAATCATTTGTGTCGCATAGATTTGAAGCTAAGCCTTAAATGATGTGTATCGCATGCATTTTGAATCTAACTCGTTTGGTTCGTCTGCATTTGAAGCAATATCACTTATATCGCAAGTATTTGAAGCTAAATAATTTTTATCCCATGGATTTGATGCTAAACCTTCTCCATCGCATTGATTTGCAGCTGAATCATGTGTTTCACATGGACATGAAGCTAACTCGTTTGTTTCGCATTCAGCTGAAGCTATATCACCTATATCCCAAGTGTTTGAAGCTCAATCATTTGTGTCGCATGGATTTGAAACTAAACCTTCTACATCGCATTGATTTGAAGCTAAATCGTGTGTTTCGCTTGTACTTGAAGCTAACTCGTTTGCTTCGTCTGCATTTGAAGCTATATCACTTAAATCCCACGTGTTTGAAGCTCAATCATTTGTTTCCCGTGGATTTGAAGCTAAACCTTCTACATCGCATTGATTTGAAGCTAAATCATGTGATTCGTTTGGATTTGAAGCTAATCCTTCTAGATCGCATTGATTTGCAGCTAAATCATGTGTTTCGCATGGATTTGAAGCTAACTCGTTTGCTTCGTCTGCATTTGGAGCTATATAACTTATATCCCAAGTTTTTGAAGCTAAATCATTTGTTTGCCATGGATTTGAAGCTAAACCTTCTACATCGCATTGATTTGCAGCTAAATCATGTGATTCGTTTGGATTTGAAGCTAATCCTTCTACATCGCATTGATTTGAAGCTAAATCATGTGATTCGCTTGGATTTGAAGCCAACTCGTTTGTTTCGCCTGCATTTGAAGCTATATCACATATATCTCATGTGTTTGAAGCTAAATCATGTGTTTCGCTTGGATTTGAAGCTAAACCTTCTACATCGCATTGATTTGAAGCTAAATCGTGGGTTTTGCATGGATTTGATGCTAACTCGTTTGTTTCCACCGCATTTGAATCTATATCACTTATATCGCAAGTATCTGATGCTAAATCATTTGTTTCGCATGGATTTGAAGCTAAACTATCTACATCGCATTGATTTGCAGCTAAATCAAGTGTTTAGCATGGATTTGAAGCTAACTCGTTCGTTTCGTCTGCATTTGATGCTATATCACTTATATCGCTAGTGTTTGAAGCTAAATCATGTGTTTCGAATGGATTTGAAGCTAACTCGTTTGTATCTGAAGCTAAATCATATGTTTCGCTTGGATTTGAAGCTAAGCCTTCTACTTCCCATTAATTTGAAGCTAAATCATATGTTTCGCATGGATATGGAGCTAACTCGTTTGTTTCTCCTGCATTTGAAGCTATATCTCTTATATTGCAAGTATCTGAACCTAAATCATTTGTTTCGCATGGATTTGAAGCTAATCCTTCTACTTCGCATTGATTTGAGGCTAAATCATGTGTATCGCATGGATTTTGAAGCTAACTCGTTTGATTCGTCTGCATTTGAAGCTATATCACTTATATCCCAAGTGTTTGAAGCTAAATCACTTGTTTCGCATGAATTTGAAACTAAACCATCTACATCGCATTGATTTGAAGCTAAATCGTATGTTTTGCATGGATTTGATGCTAACTCGTTTGTTTCTCCTGCATTTGAAGCTATATCACTTATATCGCAAGTATCTGAACCTAAATCATTTGTTTCGCATGGATTTGAAGCTAAGCCATCTTCTTCGCATGGATTTAACGCTAAATGATGTGTATTGCATGGATTTTGAAGCTAACTAGTTTGAATCGTCTCCATTGGAAGGTATATCACTTATATCCCAAGTATCTGACGCTAAATCATTTGTTTCGCATGGATTTGAAACTAAACCATCTACATCGCATTGATTTGCAGCTAAATCAAGTGTTTAGCATGGATTTGAAGCTAACTCGCTCGTTTCGTCTGCATTTGATGCTATATCACTTATATCGCTAGTGTTTGAAGCTAAATCATTTGTTTCGCATGGAATTGAATTTAACTTGTTTCGCCTGTGTTTGAAGCTATATCACTTGTATCGCGAGTATTTGGAGAAAAATCATTTGTGTCGCACTGATTTGAAGCTAAAACTTCTACCTCGCATTGATTTGCAGCTAAATCAAGTGTTTAGCATGGATTTGAAGCTAACTCGCTCGTTTCGTCTGCATTTGATGCTATATCACTTATATCGCTAGTGTTTGAAGCTAAATCATTTGTTTCGCATGGATATGGAGCTAACTCGTTTGGTTCTCCTGCATTTGAAGCTATATCTCTTATATTGCAAGTATCTGAACCTAAATCATTTGTTTCGCATGGATTTGAAGCTAAGTCTTCTATTTCGCATTGATTTGAAGCTAAATCATGTGTTTCGCTTGGATTTGAAGCTATACCTTCTACATCGCATTGATTTGAAGCTAAATCATGTGTTTCGTTTGGATTTGAATATATACCTTCTACATCGCTTTGATTTGAAGCTAAATCATGTGTTTCGCATGGATTTGAAGATAAGCCTTCTACTTCGCTTGGATTTAAAGCTAAATCATTGGTTTCGCATGGATTTGAAGCTAAACCTTCTACGTCGCAATGATTTGCAGCTAAATCATGTGTTTCGCATGGATTTTGAAGCTAACTCTATTGCTTCGTCTGCATTTGAAGCTATATCACCTATAACCCAAGTGTTTGAAGCTCAATCATTTGTTTCGCATGGATTTGAAGCTAAACCTTCCAAACGGCATTGATTTGTAGCTAAATCATGTGTTTCGCATGGATTTGAAACTAACTCGTTTGTTTCGTCTGCATTTGAAGCTATATCACTTATATCGCCAGTATCTGAAACTAAACCATTTGTTTCGTATGGATTTGAAGCTAATCCTTCTACATCGCATTAATTTGAAGTTAAACCATGTGTTTCGCTTGGATTTGAATTAAACTCGTTTGTTTCGCATGCAGATGAAGCTAAGTCATGTATATCACAGGTATCTGAAGCTAAACCAGTTGTTTCGCATGAATTTGAAGCTAAACCATGACCTTCGCATGAATTTGAAGAGAAGCCATGTGTATGGCATGGGTTTGAATCTAACTCGTACGATTCGCATGCAGTTGAAGCTGTATCTCTTATATCGCAAACATTTGAAGCTAAATCATTTGTGTCGCATGGATTTGCAGCTAAATCATGTGTTTCGCTTGGATTTGAAGCCAACTCGTTTCTTTCGCATGCAGTTGAAGCTAAATCATGTGTATCACAAGTATCTGAAGGTAAACCATTTGTTTCGCACGAATTTGAAGCTAAATCATGTGTTTCTCATGGATTTGTAACTAAGCCTTCTACATCGCATTGATTTGCAGCTAAATCATGTGTTTTGCATGGTTTTGATGCTAACTCGTTTGTTTCCCCTGCATTTGAAGCTATATCAGTTATATCGCAAGTATCTGATGCTAAATCATTTGTTTCGCATGGATTTGAAGCTAAACCATCTACATCGCATTGATTTGCAGCTAAATCATGTGTTTTGCATGGATTTGATGCTAACTCGTTTGTTTTCCCTTTATTTGAAGCTATATCAGTTATATCGCCAGTATCTGATGCTAAATCATTTGTTTCGCATGGATTTGAAGCTAAACCTTCTACATCGCATTGATTTGAAGCTAAATCATGTGTTTTGCATGGAATTGATGCTAACTCGTTTGTTCCCCCTGCATTTGAAACTATATCAGTTATATCGCAAGTATCCGATGCTAAATCATTAGTTTCGCATGGATTTGAAGCTAAGCCTTCTACTTCGCATGGATTTAAAGCTAAATCATTTGTTTCGCATGGATTTGAAGCTAAACCTTCTACATCGCATTGATTTGCAGCTAAATCATGTGTTTCGCATGTATTTGAAGCTAACTCGGTCGTTTCGCCTGCATTTGATGCTATATCACTTATATCGCAAGTATCTGAAGCTAAATCATTTGTTTCGTATAGATTTGAAGTTTACCCTTCTACATCGCATCGATTTGAAGCTAAATCATGTATTTCGCATGGATTTGAAGCTAACTCGTTAGTTTCGCCTGCATTTGAAGCAATATCAATGTATCGCATGTATCTGAACCTAAATCATTTGTTTCGCATGGATTTGAAGCTAAGCCTTCTACTTCGTATCGATTTGAAGTTAAATGATATGTATCGCACGGATTTTGAAGCTTCCCCGTTTGATTCGTCTGCATTTCCTGCTATATCACTTATATCCGAATTGTTTGAAGCTAAATCATTTGTTTCGCATGGATTTGAAGCTAATCCTTCTACATCGCATTGATTTGAAGCTAAATCATGTGTTTCGCTTGGATATGAAGCTAACTGGTTTGTTGCACACGCAGTTACATCTACATAACGTATATCACAAGTATTTGTAGCTATACCATTTGTTTCGCATGGATTTCAAGCTATTCGTTCTACTTCGAATTGATTTGAAGTTAAAACCTGCGTTTCGCATGGATTTCAAGCTAACTCGTATGTTTCGTCTGCATTTGAAGCTATATCACTTTTATCCAAAGTGTTTGAAGCTAAATAATGTGTTTCGAATGGATTTGAAGCTAACTCGTTTGTATCTGAAGCTAAATCATATGTTTCGCTTGGATTTGAAGCTATGCCTTCTACTTCCCTTTCAATTTGAAGCTAAATCATATGTTTCGCATGGATATGGAGCTAACTCGTTTGTTTCTCCTGCATTTGAATCTATATCAGTTATATCGCAAGTATCTGATGCTAAATCATTTGTTTCGTATGGATTTGAAGCTAAACCATCTACATCGCATTGACTTGAAGCTTAATCATGAGTTTTGCATGGATTTGAAGTTAACTCGTTTGTTTCGACTGCATTTGAAGCTATATCACTTATATCCCAAGTGTTTGAAGCTAAATCATTCGTTTCGCATGGATTTGAAGCTAAACCTTCTACATCGGATAGATTTGAAGGTAAATCATGTGTTTCTCTTGGATATGAAGCTAACTCGTCTGTCTAGTCTGCATTTGAAGCTAATCACTTATATAGCAAGTATCTGAAGCTAAGTCATTTGTGTCGCATGGATTTGAAGCTAAGCCTTCTACTTCGCATTGATTTGAATCTAAGTCATGTGTTTCGCATGGATTTGAAGTTAACTCGTTTGTTTCGCCTGCATTTGTAGCTATATAATTTATATCGCAAGTATTTGAAGCTAAATCATTGGTTTCGCATGGATTTGATGCTAAACCTTCTACATCGAATAGATTTGAATCTAACTCGTTTGTTTCGTCTTCATTTGAATCTATATCACTTATATCGCAAGTATTTGAGGAAAAATCATGTGTTTTGCATGGATTTGAAGCTAACTCGTTCGTTTATCCTCCATTTGAAGCTATATCACTTATATTCCAAGTGTTTGAAGCTAAATCATTTGTTTCGCCTGGATTTGAAGCTAAACCTTCTACATCGCATTGATTTGAAGCTAAATCATGTGTTTCGCTTTGATTTGAAGCTAAACCTTCTACATCCCATTGATTTGCAGCTAAATCATGTGTTTCGCATAGATTTGAAGCTAAGCCTTATACTTCGCATCGATTTGAAGCTAAATGATGTGTATCGCATGGATTTTGAAGCTAACTCGTTTGATTCTTCTGCATTTGAGCTATATCACCTATATCCCAAGTGTTTGAAGCTAAATCATTTGTTTCGACTGGATCTGAAAGTAAACCTTCCACATCGCATTTATTTGAAGCTAAATAATGTGATTCACTTGGATTTGAAGCTAACTCGTTCGTTTCGCCTGCATTTCATGCAATATCACTTATAACGCAAGTAGCTGAAGCTAAATCATTTGTGTCGCATAGATTTGAAGCTAAGCCTTAAATGATGTGTATCGCATGCATTTTGAATCTAACTCGTTTGGTTCGTCTGCATTTGAAGCAATATCACTTATATCGCAAGTATTTGAAGCTAAATAATTTTTATCCCATGGATTTGATGCTAAACCTTCTCCATCGCATTGATTTGCAGCTGAATCATGTGTTTCACATGGACATGAAACTAACTCGTTTGTTTCGCATTCAGCTGAAGCTATATCACCTATATCCCAAGTGTTTGAAGCTCAATCATTTGTGTCGCATGGATTTGAAACTAAACCTTCTACATCGCATTGATTTGAAGCTAAATCGTGTGTTTCGCTTGTACTTGAAGCTAACTCGTTTGCTTCGTTTGCATTTGAAGCTATATCACTTAAATCCCACGTGTTTGAAGCTCAATCATTTGTTTCCCGTGGATTTGAAGCTAAACCTTCTACATCGCATTGATTTGAAGCTAAATCATGTGATTCGTTTGGATTTGAAGCTAATCCTTCTAGATCGCATTGATTTGCAGCTAAATCATGTGTTTCGCATGGATTTGAAGCTAACTCGTTTGCTTCGTCTGCATTTGGAGCTATATAACTTATATCCCAAGTTTTTGAAGCTAAATCATTTGTTTCGCATGGATTTGAAGCTAAACTATCTACATCGCATTGATTTGCAGCTAAATCAAGTGTTTAGCATGGATTTGAAGCTAACTCGTTCGTTTCGTCTGCATTTGATGCTATATCACTTATATCGCTAGTGTTTGAAGCTAAATCATGTGTTTCGAATGGATTTGAAGCTAACTCGTTTGTATCTGAAGCTAAATCATATGTTTCGCTTGGATTTGAAGCTAAGCCTTCTACTTCCCATTAATTTGAAGCTAAATCATATGTTTCGCATGGATATGGAGCTAACTCGTTTGTTTCTCCTGCATTTGAAGCTATATCTCTTATATTGCAAGTATCTGAACCTAAATCATTTGTTTCGCATGGATTTGAACCTAAATCATTTGTTTCGCATGGATTTGAAGCTAATCCTTCTACTTCGCATTGATTTGAAGCTAAATCATGTGTATCGCATGGATTTTGAAGCTAACTCGTTTGATTCGTCTGCATTTGAAGCTATATCACTTATATCCCAAGTGTTTGAAGCTAAATCACTTGTTTCGCATGAATTTGAAACTAAACCATCTACATCGCATTGATTTGAAGCTAAATCGTATGTTTTGCATGGATTTGATGCTAACTCGTTTGTTTCTCCTGCATTTGAAGCTATATCACTTATATCGCAAGTATCTGAACCTAAATCATTTGTTTCGCATGGATTTGAAGCTAAGCCATCTTCTTCGCATGGATTTAACGCTAAATGATGTGTATTGCATGGATTTTGAAGCTAACTAGTTTGAATCGTCTCCATTGGAAGGTATATCACTTATATCCCAAGTATCTGATGCTAAATCATTTGTTTCGCATGGATTTGAAACTAAACCATCTACATCGCATTGATTTGCAGCTAAATCAAGTGTTTAGCATGGATTTGAAGCTAACTCGCTCGTTTCGTCTGCATTTGATGCTATATCACTTATATCGCTAGTGTTTGAAGCTAAATCATTTGTTTCACATGGAATTGAATTTAACTTGTTTCGCCTGTGTTTGAAGCTATATCACTTGTATCGCGAGTATTTGGAGAAAAATCATTTGTGTCGCACTGATTTGAAGCTAAAACTTCTACCTCGCATTGATTTGCAGCTAAATCAAGTGTTTAGCATGGATTTGAAGCTAACTCGCTCGTTTCGTCTGCATTTGATGCTATATCACTTATATCGCTAGTGTTTGAAGCTAAATCATTTGTTTCGCATGGATATGGAGCTAACTCGTTTGTTTCTCCTGCATTTGAAGCTATATCTCTTATATTGCAAGTATCTGAACCTAAATCATTTGTTTCGCATGGATTTGAAGCTAAGTCTTCCATTTCGCATTGATTTGAAGCTAAATCATGTGTTTCGCTTGGATTTGAAGCTATACCTTCTACATCGCATTGATTTGAAGCTAAATCATGTGTTTCGTTTGGATTTGAATATATACCTTCTACATCGCTTTGATTTGAAGCTAAATCATGTGTTTCGCATGGATTTGAAGCTAAGCCTTCTACTTCGCTTGGATTTAAAGCTAAATCATTGGTTTCGCATGGATTTGAAGCTAAACCTTCAACGTCGCAATGATTTGCAGCTAAATCATGTGTTTCGCATGGATTTTGAAGCTAACTCTATTGCTTCGTCTGCATTTGAAGTTATATCACCTATAACCCAAGTGTTTGAAGCTCAATCATTTGTTTCGCATGGATTTGAAGCTAAACCTTCCAAACGGCATTGATTTGTAGCTAAATCATGTGTTTCGCATGGATTTGAAACTAACTCGTTTGTTTCGTCTGCATTTGAAGCTATATCACTTATATCGCCAGTATCTGAAACTAAACCATTTGTTTCGTATGGATTTGAAGCTAATCCTTCTACATCGCATTAATTTGAAGTTAAACCATGTGTTTCGCTTGGATTTGAATTAAACTCGTTTGTTTCGCATGCAGATGAAGCTAAGTCATGTATATCACAGGTATCTGAAGCTAAACCAGTTGTTTCGCATGAATTTGAAGCTAAACCATGACCTTCGCATGAATTTGAAGAGAAGCCATGTGTATGGCATGGGTTTGAATCTAACTCGTACGATTCGCATGCAGTTGAAGCTGTATCTCTTATATCGCAAACATTTGAAGCTAAATCATTTGTGTCGCATGGATTTGCAGCTAAATCATGTGTTTCGCTTGGATTTGAAGCCAACTCGTTTCTTTCGCATGCAGTTGAAGCTAAATCATGTGTATCACAAGTATCTGAAGGTAAACCATTTGTTTCGCACGAATTTGAAGCTAAATCATGTGTTTCTCATGGATTTGTAACTAAGCCTTCTACATCGCATTGATTTGCAGCTAAATCATGTGTTTTGCATGGTTTTGATGCTAACTCGTTTGTTTCCCCTGCATTTGAAGCTATATCAGTTATATCGCAAGTATCTGATGCTAAATCATTTGTTTCGCATGGATTTGAAGCTAAACCATCTACATCGCATTGATTTGCAGCTAAATCATGTGTTTTGCATGGATTTGATGCTAACTCGTTTGTTTTCCCTTTATTTGAAGCTATATCAGTTATATCGCCAGTATCTGATGCTAAATCATTTGTTTCGCATGGATTTGAAGCTAAACCTTCTACATCGCATTGATTTGAAGCTAAATCATGTGTTTTGCATGGAATTGATGCTAACTCGTTTGTTCCCCCTGCATTTGAAACTATATCAGTTATATCGCAAGTATCCGATGCTAAATCATTAGTTTCGCATGGATTTGAAGCTAAGCCTTCTACTTCGCATGGATTTAAAGCTAAATCATTTGTTTCGCATGGATTTGAAGCTAAACCTTCTACATCGCATTGATTTGCAGCTAAATCATGTGTTTCGCATGTATTTGAAGCTAACTCGGTCGTTTCGCCTGCATTTGATGCTATATCACTTATATCGCAAGTATCTGAAGCTAAATCATTTGTTTCGTATAGATTTGAAGTTTACCCTTCTACATCGCATCGATTTGAAGCTAAATCATGTATTTCGCATGGATTTGAAGCTAACTCGTTAGTTTCGCCTGCATTTGAAGCAATATCAATGTATCGCATGTATCTGAACCTAAATCATTTGTTTCGCATGGATTTGAAGCTAAGCCTTCTACTTCGTATCGATTTGAAGTTAAATGATATGTATCGCACGGATTTTGAAGCTTCCCCGTTTGATTCGTCTGCATTTCCTGCTATATCACTTATATCCGAATTGTTTGAAGCTAAATCATTTGTTTCGCATGGATTTGAAGCTAATCCTTCTACATCGCATTGATTTGAAGCTAAATCATGTGTTTCGCTTGGATATGAAGCTAACTGGTTTGTTGCACACGCAGTTACATCTACATAACGTATATCACAAGTATTTGTAGCTATACCATTTGTTTCGCATGGATTTCAAGCTATTCGTTCTACTTCGAATTGATTTGAAGTTAAAACCTGCGTTTCGCATGGATTTCAAGCTAACTCGTATGTTTCGTCTGCATTTGAAGCTATATCACTTTTATCCAAAGTGTTTGAAGCTAAATCATGTGTTTCGAATGGATTTGAAGCTAACTCGTTTGTATCTGAAGCTAAATCATATGTTTCGCTTGGATTTGAAGCTAAGCCTTCTACTTCCCTTTCAATTTGAAGCTAAATCATATGTTTCGCATGGATATGGAGCTAACTCGTTTGTTTGTCCTGCATTTGAATCTATATCAGTTATATCGCAAGTATCTGATGCTAAATCATTTGTTTCGTATGGATTTGAAGCTAAACCATCTACATCGCATTGACTTGAAGCTTAATCATGAGTTTTGCATGGATTTGAAGTTAACTCGTTTGTTTCGACTGCATTTGAAGCTATATCACTTATATCCCAAGTGTTTGAAGCTAAATCATTCGTTTCGCATGGATTTGAAGCTAAACCTTCTACATCGGATAGATTTGAAGGTAAATCATGTGTTTCTCTTGGATATGAAGCTAACTCGTCTGTCTAGTCTGCATTTGAAGCTAATCACTTATATAGCAAGTATCTGAAGCTAAGTCATTTGTGTCGCATGGATTTGAAGCTAAGCCTTCTACTTCGCATTGATTTGAATCTAAGTCATGTGTTTCGCATGGATTTGAAGTTAACTCGTTTGTTTCGCGTGCATTTGTAGCTATATCATTTATATCGCAAGTATTTGAAGCTAAATCATTGGTTTCGCATGGATTTGATGCTGAACCTTCTACATCGAATAGATTTGAATCTAACTCGTTTGTTTCGTCTTCATTTGAATCTATATCACTTATATCGCAAGTATTTGAGGAAAAATCATGTGTTTTGCATGGATTTGAAGCTAACTCGTTCGTTTATCCTCCATTTGAAGCTATATCACTTATATTCCAAGTGTTTGAAGCTAAATCATTTGTTTCGCCTGGATTTGAAGCTAAACCTTCTACATCGCATTGATTTGAAGCTAAATCATGTGTTTCGCTTTGATTTGAAGCTAAACCTTCTACATCCCATTGATTTGCAGCTAAATCATGTGTTTCGCATAGATTTGAAGCTAAGCCTTATACTTCGCATCGATTTGAAGCTAAATGATGTGTATCGCATGGATTTTGAAGCTAACTCGTTTGATTCTTCTGCATTTGAGCTATATCACCTATATCCCAAGTGTTTGAAGCTAAATCATTTGTTTCGACTGGATCTGAAACTAAACCTTCCACATCGCATTTATTTGAAGCTAAATAATGTGATTCACTTGGATTTGAAGCTAACTCGTTCGTTTCGCCTGCATTTCATGCAATATCACTTATAACGCAAGTAGCTGAAGCTAAATCATTTGTGTCGCATAGATTTGAAGCTAAGCCTTAAATGATGTGTATCGCATGCATTTTGAATCTAACTCGTTTGGTTCGTCTGCATTTGAAGCAATATCACTTATATCGCAAGTATTTGAAGCTAAATAATTTTTATCCCATGGATTTGATGCTAAACCTTCTCCATCGCATTGATTTGCAGCTGAATCATGTGTTTCACATGGACATGAAACTAACTCGTTTGTTTCGCATTCAGCTGAAGCTATATCACCTATATCCCAAGTGTTTGAAGCTCAATCATTTGTGTCGCATGGATTTGAAACTAAACCTTCTACATCGCATTGATTTGAAGCTAAATCGTGTGTTTCGCTTGTACTTGAAGCTAACTCGTTTGCTTCGTCTGCATTTGAAGCTATATCACTTAAATCCCACGTGTTTGAAGCTCAATCATTTGTTTCCCGTGGATTTGAAGCTAAACCTTCTACATCGCATTGATTTGAAGCTAAATCATGTGATTCGTTTGGATTTGAAGCTAATCCTTCTAGATCGCATTGATTTGCAGCTAAATCATGTGTTTCGCATGGATGTGAAGCTAACTCGTTTGCTTCGTCTGCATTTGAAGCTATATAACTTATATCCCAAGTTTTTGAAGCTAAATCATTTGTTTGCCATGGATTTGAAGCTAAACCTTCTACATCGCATTGATTTGCAGCTAAATCATGTGATTCGTTTGGATTTGAAGCTAATCCTTCTACATCGCATTGATTTGAAGCTAAATCATGTGATTCGCTTGGATTTGAAGCCAACTCGTTTGTTTCGCCTGCATTTGAAGCTATATCACATATATCCCATGTGTTTGAAGCTAAATCATGTGTTTCGCTTGGATTTGAAGCTAAACCTTCTACATCGCATTGATTTGAAGCTAAATCGAGGGTTTTGCATGGATTTGATGCTAACTCGTTTGTTTCCACCGCATTTGAATCTATATCACTTATATCGCAAGTATCTGATGCTAAATCATTTGTTTCGCATGGATTTGAAGCTAAACTATCTACATCGCATTGATTTGCAGCCAAATCAAGTGTTTTGCATGGATTTGATGCTAACTCGTTTGTTTTCCCTTTATTTGAAGCTATATCAGTTATATCGCCAGTATCTGATGCTAAATCATTTGTTTCGCATGGATTTGAAGCTAAACCTTCTACATCGCATTGATTTGAAGCTAAATCATGTGTTTTGCATGGAATTGATGCTAACTCGTTTGTTCCCCCTGCATTTGAAACTATATCAGTTATATCGCAAGTATCCGATGCTAAATCATTAGTTTCGCATGGATTTGAAGCTAAGCCTTCTACTTCGCATGGATTTAAAGCTAAATCATTTGTTTCGCATGGATTTGAAGCTAAACCTTCTACATCGCATTGATTTGCAGCTAAATCATGTGTTTCGCATGTATTTGAAGCTAACTCGGTCGTTTCGCCTGCATTTGATGCTATATCACTTATATCGCAAGTATCTGAAGCTAAATCATTTGTTTCGTATAGATTTGAAGTTTACCCTTCTACATCGCATCGATTTGAAGCTAAATCATGTATTTCGCATGGATTTGAAGCTAACTCGTTAGTTTCGCCTGCATTTGAAGCAATATCAATGTATCGCATGTATCTGAACCTAAATCATTTGTTTCGCATGGATTTGAAGCTAAGCCTTCTACTTCGTATCGATTTGAAGTTAAATGATATGTATCGCACGGATTTTGAAGCTTCCCCGTTTGATTCGTCTGCATTTCCTGCTATATCACTTATATCCCAATTGTTTGAAGCTAAATCATTTGTTTCGCATGGATTTGAAGCTAATCCTTCTACATCGCATTGATTTGAAGCTAAATCATGTGTTTCGCTTGGATATGAAGCTAACTGGTTTGTTGCACACGCAGTTACATCTACATAACGTATATCACAAGTATTTGTAGCTATACCATTTGTTTCGCATGGATTTCAAGCTATTCGTTCTACTTCGAATTGATTTGAAGTTAAAACCTGCGTTTCGCATGGATTTCAAGCTAACTCGTATGTTTCGTCTGCATTTGAAGCTATATCACTTTTATCCAAAGTGTTTGAAGCTAAATCATGTGTTTCGAATGGATTTGAAGCTAACTCGTTTGTATCTGAAGCTAAATCATATGTTTCGCTTGGATTTGAAGCTAAGCCTTCTACTTCCCTTTTAATTTGAAGCTAAATCATATGTTTCGCATGGATATGGAGCTAACTCGTTTGTTTCTCCTGCATTTGAATCTATATCAGTTATATCGCAAGTATCTGATGCTAAATCATTTGTTTCGTATGGATTTGAAGCTAAACCATCTACATCGCATTGATTTGCAGCTAAATCATGTGTATCGCATGGATTTTGAAGCTAACTCGTTTGATTCGTCTGCATTTGATGCTACATCACTTATATCCCAATTGTTTGAAGCTAAATCATGTGTATCGCATGGAATTGAATTTAACTTGTTTCGCCTGTGTTTGAAGCTATATCACTTGTATCGCGAGTATTTGGAGAAAAATCATTTGTGTCGCATTGATTTGAAGCTAAACTTCTACATCGCATTGATTTGCAGCTAAATCAAGTGTTTAGCATGGATTTGAAGCTAACTCGCTCGTATCGTCTGCATTTGATGCTATATCACTTATATCGCTAGTGTTTGAAGCTAAATCATTTGTTTCGCATGGATTTGAAGCTAAGCCTTCTACTTCCCTTTTAATTTGAAGCTAAATCATATGTTTCGCATGGATTTGCAGCTAAATCATGTGTTTCGCTTGGATTTGAAGCCAACTCGTTTCTTTCGCATGCAGTTGAAGCTAAATCATGTGTATCACAAGTATCTGAAGGTAAACCATTTGTTTCGCACGAATTTGAAGCTAAATCATGTGTTTCTCATGGATTTGAAGCTAACTCGTTAGTTTCGCCTGCATCTGAAGCAATATCAATGTATCGCAAGTATCTGAACCTAAATCATTTGTTTCGCATGGAGTTGAAGCTAAGCCTCCTACTTCGTATTGATTTGAAGCTAAATGATATGTATCACATGGATTTTGAAGCTATCCCGTTTGATTCGTCGGCATTTGAAGCTATATCACTTATATCCCAAGTGTTTGATGCTAAATCATTTGTTTCGCATGGATTTGTAGCTAAACCTTCTACATCGCATTGATTTGAAGCTAAATCATGTGTTTCGCTTGGATTTGTAACTAAACCTTCTACATCGCATTGATTTGTAGCTAAATCATGTGTTTTGCATGGTTTTGATGCTAACTCGTTTGTTTCCCCTGCATTTGAAGCTATATCAGTTATATCGCAAGTATCTGATGCTAAATCATTTGTTTCGCATGGATTTGAAGCTAAACCATCTACATCGCATTGATTTGCAGCTAAATCATGTGTTTTGCATGGATTTGATGCTAACTCGTTTGTTTTCCCTTTATTTGAAGCTATATCAGTTATATCGCCAGTATCTGATGCTAAATCATTTGTTTCGCATGGATTTGAAGCTGAACCTTCTACATCGCATTGATTTGAAGCTAAATCATGTGTTTTGCATGGAATTGATGCTAACTCGTTTGTTCCCCCTGCATTTGAAACTATATCAGTTATATCGCAAGTATCCGATGCTAAATCATTAGTTTCGCATGGATTTGAAGCTAAGCCTTCTACTTCGCATGGATTTAAAGCTAAATCATTTGTTTCGCATGGATTTGAAGCTAAACCTTCTACATCGCATTGATTTGCAGCTAAATCATGTGTTTCGCATGTATTTGAAGCTAACTCGGTCGTTTCGCCTGCATTTGATGCTATATCACTTATATCGCAAGTATCTGAAGCTAAATCATTTGTTTCGTATAGATTTGAAGTTTACCCTTCTACATCGCATCGATTTGAAGCTAAATCATGTATTTCGCATGGATTTGAAGCTAACTCGTTAGTTTCGCCTGCATTTGAAGCAATATCAATGTATCGCATGTATCTGAACCTAAATCATTTGTTTCGCATGGATTTGAAGCTAAGCCTTCTACTTCGTATCGATTTGAAGTTAAATGATATGTATCGCACGGATTTTGAAGCTTCCCCGTTTGATTCGTCTGCATTTCCTGCTATATCACTTATATCCCAATTGTTTGAAGCTAAATCATTTGTTTCGCATGGATTTGAAGCTAATCCTTCTACATCGCATTGATTTGAAGCTAAATCATGTGTTTCGCTTGGATATGAAGCTAACTGGTTTGTTGCACACGCAGTTACATCTACATAACGTATATCACAAGTATTTGTAGCTATACCATTTGTTTCGCATGGATTTCAAGCTATTCGTTCTACTTCGAATTGATTTGAAGTTAAAACCTGCGTTTCGCATGGATTTCAAGCTAACTCGTATGTTTCGTCTGCATTTGAAGCTATATCACTTTTATCCAAAGTGTTTGAAGCTAAATCATGTGTTTCGAATGGATTTGAAGCTAACTCGTTTGTATCTGAAGCTAAATCATATGTTTCGCTTGGATTTGAAGCTAAGCCTTCTACTTCCATTTTAATTTGAAGCTAAATCATATGTTTCGCATGGATATGGAGCTAACTCGTTTGTTTCTCCTGCATTTGAATCTATATCAGTTATATCGCAAGTATCTGATGCTAAATCATTTGTTTCGCATGGATTTGAAGCTAAACCATCTACATCGCATTGATTTGCAGCTAAATCATGTGTATCGCATGGATTTTGAAGCTAACTCGTTTGATTCCTCTGCATTTGATGCTATATCACTTATATCCCAATTGTTTGAAGCTAAATCATGTGTATCGCATGGAATTGAATTTAACTTGTTTCGCCTGTGTTTGAAGCTATATCACTTGTATCGCGAGTATTTGGAGAAAAATCATTTGTGTCGCATTGATTTGAAGCTAAAACTTCTACATCGCATTGATTTGCAGCTAAATCAAGTGTTTAGCATGGATTTGAAGCTAACTCGCTCGTTTCGTCTGCATTTGATGCTATAACACTTATATCGCTAGTGTTTGAAGCTAAATCATTTGTTTCGCATGGATTTGAAGCTAAGCCTTCTACTTCCCTTTTAATTTGAAGCTTAATCAAATGTTTCGCATGGATTTGCAGCTAAATCATGTGTTTCGCTTGGATTTGAAGCCAACTCGTTTCTTTCGCATGCAGTTGAAGCTAAATCATGTGTATCACAAGTATCTGAAGGTAAACCATTTGTTTCGCACGAATTTGAAGCTAAATCATGTGTTTCTCATGGATTTGAAGCTAACTCGTTAGTTTCGCCTGCATCTGAAGCAATATCAATGTATCGCAAGTATCTGAACCTAAATCATTTGTTTCGCATGGAGTTGAAGCTAAGCCTCCTACTTCGTATTGATTTGAAGCTAAATGATATGTATCACATGGATTTTGAAGCTATCCCGTTTGATTCGTCGGCATTTGAAGCTATATCACTTATATCCCAAGTGTTTGATGCTAAATCATTTGTTTCGCATGGATTTGTAGCTAAACCTTCTACATCGCATTGATTTGAAGCTAAATCATGTGTTTCGCTTGGATTTGTAACTAAACCTTCTACATCGCATTGATTTGTAGCTAAATCATGTGTTTTGCATGGTTTTGATGCTAACTCGTTTGTTTCCCCTGCATTTGAAGCTATATCAGTTATATCGCAAGTATCTGATGCTAAATCATTTGTTTCGCATGGATTTGAAGCTAAACCATCTACATCGCATTGATTTGCAGCTAAATCATGTGTTTTGCATGGATTTGATGCTAACTCGTTTGTTTTCCCTTTATTTGAAGCTATATCAGTTATATCGCCAGTATCTGATGCTAAATCATTTGTTTCGCATGGATTTGAAGCTAAACCTTCTACATCGCATTGATTTGAAGCTAAATCATGTGTTTTGCATGGAATTGATGCTAACTCGTTTGTTCCCCCTGCATTTGAAACTCTATCAGTTATATCGCAAGTATCCGATGCTAAATCATTAGTTACGCATGGATTTGAAGCTAAGCCTTCTACTTCGCATGGATTTAAAGCTAAATCATTTGTTTCGCATGGATTTGAAGCTAAACCTTCTACATCGCATTGATTTGCAGCTAAATCATGTGTTTCGCATGTATTTGAAGCTAACTCGGTCGTTTCGCCTGCATTTGAAGCAATATCAATGTATCGCATGTATCTGAACCTAAATCATTTGTTTCGCATGGATTTGAAGCTATACCTGCTACTTCGTATCGATTTGAAGTTAAATGATATGTATCGCACGGATTTTGAAGCTTCCCCGTTTGATTCGTCTGCATTTCCTGCTATATCACTTATATCCCAATTGTTTGAAGCTAAATCATTTGTTTCGCATGGATTTGAAGCTAATCCTTCTACATCGCATTTATTTGAAGCTAAATCATGTGTTTCGCTTGGATATGAAGCTAACTGGTTTGTTGCACACGCAGTTACATCTACATAACGTATATCACAAGTATTTGTAGCTATACCATTTGTTTCGCATGGATTTCAAGCTTTCGTTCTACTTCGAATTGATTTGAAGTTAAAACCTGCGTTTCGCATGGATTTCAAGCTAACTCGTATGTTTCGTCTGCATTTGAAGCTATATCACTTATATCCAAAGCGTTTGAAGCTAAATCATGTGTTTCGAATGGATTTGAAGCTAACTCGTTTGTATCTGAAGCTAAATCATATGTTTCGCTTGGATTTGTAACTAAACCTTCTACATCGCATTGATTTGTAGCTACATCATGTGTTTCGCATGGAATTGGAGCTAACACGTTTGTTTCTCCTGCATTTGAAGCTATTTCGGTTATATCGCAAGTATCTGATGCTAAATCATTTGTTTCGCATGGATTTGAAGCTAAACCTTCTACATCGCATTGATTTGCATCTAAATCATGTGTTTCGCATGGATTTGAAGCTAACTCGTTCGTTTCGCCTGCATTTGATGCTATATCACTTATATCGCAAGTGTTTGAAGCTAAATCATTTGTTTCGCATGGATTTGAAGCTAAACCTTCTACATCGCATTGATTTGAAGCTAAATCATGTGTTTCGCTTGGATTTGAAGCTATACCTTCTACATCGCATTGATTTGCAGCTAAATCATGTGTTTCGCATGGATTTGAAGCTAACTCGGTCGTTTCGCCTGCATTTGATGCTATATCACTTATATCGCAAGTATCTGAAGCTAAATCATTTGTTTCGTATAGATTTGAAGTTTAACCTTCTACATCGCATTGATTTGAAGCTAAATCATGTATTTCGCATGGATTTGAAGCTAACTCGTTAGTTCCGACTGCATTTGAAGCAATATCAATGTATCGCATGCATCTGAACCTAAATCATTTGTTTCGCATGGATTTGAAGCTAAGCCTTCTACTTCGCATGGATTTAAAGCGAAATGATGTGTATCGCATGGATTTTGAAGCTAACTCGTTTGATTTGTCTGCATTTGAAGCTATATCAGTTATATCGCAAGTATCTCATGTTAAATCATTTGTTTCGCACGGATTTGAAGCTAAACCTTCTACATCGCATTCATTTGCAGCTAAATCATGTGTTTCGCATGGATTTGAAGCTAACTCGTTCGTTTCGCCTGCATTTGTTGCTATATCACTTATATCGCAAGTGTTTGAAGCTAAATCATTTGTTTCGCATGGATTTGAAGCTAAACCTTCTACATCGCATTGATTTGAAGCTAAATCATGTGTTTCGCTTGGATTTGAAGCTATACATTCTACATCGCATTGATTTGCAGCTAAATCATGTGTTTCGCATGGATTTGAAGTTAACTCGGTCGTTTCGCCTGCATTTGATGCTATATCACTTATATCGCAAGTATCTGAAGCTAAATCATTTGTTTCGTATAGATTTGAAGTTTAACCTTCTACATCGCATTGATTTGAAGCTAAGTCATGTGGTTTGCATGGATTTGATGCTCATTCGTTTGTTTCCCCTGCATTTGAAGCTATTTCAGTTATATCGCAAGTATCTGAGGCCAAATCATTTGTTTCGCATGGATTTGAAGCTAAACCTTCTACATCGCATTGATTTGAAGCTAAATCATGTGTTTCGCATGGATTTGAAGATAAGCCTTCTACTTCGCTTGGATTTAAAGCTAAATCATTGGTTTCGCATGGATTTGAAGCTAAACCTTCTACGTCGCAATGATTTGCAGCTAAATCATGTGTTTCGCATGGATTTGAAGCTAACTCGGTCGTTTCGCCTGCATTTGATGCTATATCACTTATATCGCAAGTATCTGAAGCTAAATCATTTGTTTCGTATAGATTTGAAGTTTAACCTTCTACATCGCATTGATTTGAAGCTAAATCATGTATTTTGCATGGATTTGAAGCTAACTCGTTGGTTTCGACTGCATTTGAAGCAATATCAATGTATCGCAAGCATCTGAACCTAAATCATTTGTTTCGCATGGATTTGAAGCTAAGCCTTCTACTTCGCATGGATTTAAAGCGAAATGATGTGTATCGCATGGATTTTGAAGCTAACTCGTTTGATTCGTCTGCATTTGAAGCTATATCAGTTATATCGCAAGTATCTGATGCTAAATCATTTGTTTCGCATGGATTTGAGGCTAAGCCTTCTACTTCGTATCGATTTGAAGTTAAATGATATGTATCGCATGGATTTTGAAGCTTCCCCGTTTGATTCGTCTGCATTTCCTGCTATATCACTTATATCCCAAGTGTTTGTAGGTAAATCATTTGTTTCGCATGGATTTGAGGCTAAACCTTCTACATCGCATTGAATTGAAGCTAAATCATGTGTTGCGCTTGGATTTGAATCTATACCTTCTACATCGCATTGATTTGAAGCAAAATCATGTGTTTCGTTTGGATTTGAAGATATACCATGTACATCGCTTTGATTTGAAGCTAAATCATGTGTTTTGCATGGAATTGATGCTAACTCGTTTGTTTCTCCTGCATTTGAAGCTATTTCGGTTATATCGCAAATATCTGATGCTAAATCATTTGCCTCGCATGGATTTGAAGCTAAACCTTCTACATCGCATTGATTTGCAGCTAAATCATGTGTTTCGCATGGATTTGAAGCTAACTCGTTTGTTGTCCCTGCATTTGAAGCTATATCAGTTATATCGCAAGTATCTGAAGCTAAATCACTTGTTTCGCATGGATTTGAAGCTAAACCATCTACATCGCATTGATTTGCAGCTAAATTATGTGTTTCGCATGATTTGAAGCTATACAATCTACATCGCATTGATTTGCAGCTAATCATGTGTTTCGCTTGGATTTGAAGCTATACCTTCTACATCGCATTGATTTGCAGCTAAATCATGTGTTTCGCATGGATTTGAAGCTAACTCGGTCGTTTCGCCTGCATTTGATGCTATATCACTTATATCGCAAGTATCTGAAGCTAAATCATTTGTTTCGTATAGATTTGAAGTTTAACCTTCTACATCGCATTGATTTGCAGCCAAATCATGTATTTCGCATGGATTTGATGCTAACTCGTTTGTTTCCCCTGCATTTGAAGCTATATCAGTTTATATCGCCAGTATCGGATGTTAAATCATTTGTTCCGCATGGATTTGAAGCTAAACCTTCTACATCGCATTGATTTGAAGCTAATTCATATGTTTCGCTTGGATTTGAAACTATACCTTCTACATCGCTTTGATTTGAAGCTAAATCATGTATTTTGCATGGATTTGATGCTCATTCGTTTGTTTCCCCTGCATTTGAAGCTATTTCAGTTATATCGCAAGTATCTGAGGCCAAATCATGTGTTTCGCTGGGATTTGAAGCTAAACCTTTTACATCTCATTGATTTGCAGCTAAATCATGTGTTTTGCATGGTTTTTATGCTAACTCGTTTGTTTCCACTGCATTTGAAGCTATATCAGTTATATCGCAAGTATCTGAACCTAAGTCATTTGTTTCGCATGGATTTGAAGCTAAGCCTTCTACTTCGCATGATTTGCAGCTAAATCATGTGTATCGCATGGTTTTTGAAGCTAACTCGTTTGATTCGTCTGCATTTGAAGCTATATCAGTTATATCGCAAGTATCTGATGCTAAATCATTTGTTTCGCATGGATTTGAAGCTAAACATTCTACATCGCATTGATTTGCAGCTAAATCATGTGGTGCGCTTGGATTTGGAGCTAAACCTTTTACATCGCATTGATTTGAAGCTAAATCATGTGTTTCGTTTGGATTTGAAGATATACCTTGTACATCGCTTTGATTTGAAGCTAAATCATGTGTTTTGCATGGAATTGATGATAACTCGTTTGTTTCCCCTGCATTTGAAGCTATTTCAGTTATATCGCAAGTATCTGATGCTAAATCATTTGTTTCGCATGGATTTGAAGCTAAACCTTCTACATCGCATTGATTTGCAGCTAAATCATGTGTTTCGCATGGATTTGAAGCTAACTCGTTTGTTTCCCTGCATTTGAAGCTATATCAGTTATATCGCAAGTATCTGAAGCTAATCACTTGTTTCGTATAGATTTGATGTTTAACCTTCTACATCGCATTGATTTGAAGCTAAATCATGTGTTGCGCTTGGATTGGAATCTATACCTTCTACATCGCATTGATTTGAAGCTAAATCATGTGTTTCGTTTGGATTTTAAGCTAAACCTTCTACATCGCATTGATTTGCAGCTAATCATGTGTTTCGCATGGAATTGATGCTAACTCGTTTGTTTCCCCTGCATTTGAAGCTATTTCAGTTATATCGCAAGTATCTGATGCTAAATCATTTGTTTCGCATGGATTTGAAGCTAAGCCTTCTACTTCGTATCGATTTGAAGTTTAAATGATATGTATCGCATGAATTTTGAAGCTTCCCCGTTTAATTCGTCTGCATTTCCTGCTATATCACTTATATCCCAAGTGTTTGTAGGTAAATCATTTGTTTCGCATGGATTTGAGGCTAAACCTTCTACATCGCATTGATTTGAAGCTAAATCATGTTTTGCGCTTGGATTTGAATCTATACCTTCTACATCGCATTGATTTGAAGCTAAATCATGTGTTTCGTTTGGATTTGTAGATACACCATGTACATCGCTTTTTGAAGCTAAATCATGTGTTTTGCAATGGAATTGATGCTAACTCGTTTGTTTCCCTGCATTGAAGCTATTTCGGTTATATCGCAAGTATCTGATGCTAAATCATTTGTCTCGCATGGATTTGAAGCTAAACCTTCTACATCGCATTGATTTGAAGCTAAATCATGTGTAGCGCTTAGATTTGAATCTATACCTTCCACATCGCATTGATTTGAAGCTAAATCATGTGTTAGCTTGGATTTGAAGATATACCTTGTACATCGCTTGATTTGAAGCTAAATCATGTGTTTCGCTTGGATTGATGTTAACTCGTTTGTTTCCCCTGCATTTGAAACTATATCACTTATATCGCAACTATCCGATGTTAAATCATTTGTTTCGCATGGATTGGAAGCTAACCTTCTAGATCGCATTGAATTGAAGCTTAATCATGTGTTTTGCATGAATTTGAAGCTAACTCGTTTGTTTATCCTGCATTTGAATCTATATCACTTATATCGCATGTACCTGATTGTAAATCATTTGTTTCGCATGGATTTGAAGCTAAACCTTCTACATCGCATTGATTTGAAGCTAAATCATGTGATTCGTTTGGATTTGAAGCTAACTCGTTTGTTTCGCCTGCATTTGTAGCTATATCAATGTATCGCAAGTATCTGAACCTAAATAATTTGTTTCGCATGGGTTTGAAGCTAAGCCTTCTACGTCGTATCGATTTGAAGCTAAATGATATGTATTGCATGGATATTGAAGCTAATCCCGTTTGATTCGTCTGCATTTGCAGCTATATCACCTATTTCACAAGTGTTTGAAGCTAAATCATTTGTTTCGCATGGATTTGAAGCTAAACCTTCTACATCGCATTGATTTGCAGCTAAATCATGTGTTTCGCATGGATTTGAAGCTAAAACTTCTAAATCGCATTGATTTGAAGCTAAGTCATGTGATTCGCTTGGCTTTGAAGCTAACTCGTTTGTTTCGTCTGCATTTGAAGCTATATCACTTATATCCCAAGTGTTTGAAGCTAAATCTTGTGTTTCGCAGGGATTTGAAACTAATTCGCTAGTTTCGCCTGCATTTGAAGCAATATCAATGTATCGCAAGTATCTGAACCTAAATCATTTGTTTCGCATGGATTTGAAGCTAAGCCTTCTACTTGGTATCGATTTGAAGTTAAATGATATGTATCGCATGGATTTTGAAGCTTCCCCGTTTGATACGTCTGCATTTCCTGCTATATCACTTATATTCCAAGTGTTTGTAGGTAAATCATTTGTTTCGCATGGATTTGAAGCTAAACCTTCTACATCGCATTGATTTGCAGGTAAATCATGTGTTTCGCTTGGATTTGAAGCTATACCTTCTACATCGCTTTGATTTGAAGCTAAGTCATGTGTTTTGCATGGATTTGATGCTAACTCGTTTTTTCCCCTGCATTTGAAGCTATTTCAGTTATATCGCAAGTATCTGCTGCTAAATCATGTGTTTCGCTTGGATTTGAAGCTAACCTTTTACATCGCATTGATTTGCAGCTAAATCATGTGTTTCGCATGGATTTGAAGCTAAGCCTTCTACTTCGTATCGATTTGAAGTTAAATGATATGTATCGCATGGATTTTGAAGCTTCCCCGTTTGATTCGTCTGCATTTCCTGCTATATCACTTATATCCCAAGTGTTGTAGGTTAATCATTTGTTTCGCATGGACTTGAGGCTAAACCTTCTACATCGCATTGATTTGAAGCTAAATCATGTGTTGCGCTTGGATTTAAATCTATAACTTCTACATCGCATTGATTTGAAGCTAAATCATGTGTTCGTTTGGATTTGAAGATATACCTTCTACATCGCTTTGATTGAAGCTAAATCATGTGTTTGCATGGAATTGATGCTAACTCGTTTGTTTCCCCTGCATTTGATGCTATATCACTTATATCGCAAGTGTTTGAAGCTAAATCATTTGTTCCGCAGGGATTTGAAGCTAAACCTTCTACATCGCATTGATTTGCAGCTAAATCAGTGTTTCGCATGGATTTGAAGCTAAGCCTTCTACTTCGTATCGATTTGAAGTAAATGATATGTATCGCATGGATTTTGAAGCTTCCCGTTTGATTCGTCTGCATTTCCTGCTATATCACTTATATCCCAAGTGTTTGTAGGTAAATCATTTGTTTCGCATGGATTTGAGGCTAAACCTTCTACATCGCATTGAATTGAAGCTAAATCATGTGTTGCGCTTGGATTTGAATCTATACCTTCTACATCGCATTGATTTGAAGCAAAATCATGTGTTTCGTTTGGATTTGAAGATATACCATGTACATCGCTTTGATTTGAAGCTAAATCATGTGTTTTGCATGGAATTGATGCTAACTCGTTTGTTTCTCCTGCATTTGAAGCTATTTCGTTATATCGCAAATATCTGATGCTAAATCATTTGCCTCGCATGGATTTGAAGCTAAACCTTCTACATCGCATTGATTTGCAGCTAAATCATGTGTTTCGCATGGATTTGAAGCTAACTCGTTTGTTGTCCTGCATTTGAAGCTATATCAGTTATATCGCAAGTATCTGAAGCTAAATCACTTGTTTCGCATGGATTTGAAGCTAAACCATCTACATCGCATTGATTTGCAGCTAAATTATGTGTTTCGCATGGATTTGAAGCTATACAATCTACATCGCATTGATTTGCAGCTAAATCATGTGTTTCGCTTGGATTTGAAGCTATACCTTCTACATCGCATTGATTTGCAGCTAAATCATGTGTTTCGCATGGATTTGAAGCTAACTCGGTCGTTTCGCCTGCATTTGATGCTATATCACTTATATCGCAAGTATCTGAAGCTAAATCATTTGTTTCGTATAGATTTGAAGTTTAACCTTCTACATCGCATTGATTTGCAGCCAAATCATGTATTTCGCATGGATTTGATGCTAACTCGTTTGTTTCCCCTGCATTTGAAGCTATATCAGTTATATCGCCAGTATCGGATGTTAAATCATTTGTTCCGCATGGATTTGAAGCTAAACCTTCTACATCGCATTGATTTGAAGCTAAATCATATGTTTCGCTTGGATTTGAAACTATACCTTCTACATCGCTTTGATTTGAAGCTAAATCATGTATTTTGCATGGATTTGATGCTCATTCGTTTGTTTCCCCTGCATTTGAAGCTATTTCAGTTATATCGCAAGTATCTGAGGCCAAATCATGTGTTTCGCTGGGATTTGAAGCTAAACCTTTTACATCTCATTGATTTGCAGCTAAATCATGTGTTTTGCATGGTTTTTATGCTAACTCGTTTGTTTCCACTGCATTTGAAGCTATATCAGTTATATCGCAAGTATCTGAACCTAAGTCATTTGTTTCGCATGGATTTGAAGCTAAGCCTTCTACTTCGCATTGATTTGCAGCTAAATCATGTGTATCGCATGGTTTTTGAAGCTAACTCGTTTGATTCGTCTGCATTTGAAGCTATATCAGTTATATCGCAAGTATCTGATGCTAAATCATTTGTTTCGCATGGATTTGAAGCTAAACATTCTACATCGCATTGATTTGCAGCTAAATCATGTGGTGCGCTTGGATTTGGAGCTAAACCTTTTACATCGCATTGATTTGAAGCTAAATCATGTGTTTCGTTTGGATTTGAAGATATACCTTGTACATCGCTTTGATTTGAAGCTAAATCATGTGTTTTGCATGGAATTGATGATAACTCGTTTGTTTCCCCTGCATTTGAAGCTATTTCAGTTATATCGCAAGTATCTGATGCTAAATCATTTGTTTCGCATGGATTTGAAGCTAAACCTTCTACATCGCATTGATTTGCAGCTAAATCATGTGTTTCGCATGGATTTGAAGCTAACTCGTTTGTTTCCCCTGCATTTGAAGCTATATCAGTTATATCGCAAGTATCTGAAGCTAAATCACTTGTTTCGTATAGATTTGATGTTTAACCTTCTACATCGCATTGATTTGAAGCTAAATCATGTGTTGCGCTTGGATTGGAATCTATACCTTCTACATCGCATTGATTTGAAGCTAAATCATGTGTTTCGTTTGGATTTGAAGCTAAACCTTCTACATCGCATTGATTTGCAGCTAAATCATGTGTTTCGCATGGAATTGATGCTAACTCGTTTGTTTCCCCTGCATTTGAAGCTATTTCAGTTATATCGCAAGTATCTGATGCTAAATCATTTGTTTCGCATGGATTTGAAGCTAAGCCTTCTACTTCGTATCGATTTGAAGTTAAATGATATGTATCGCATGAATTTTGAAGCTTCCCCGTTTAATTCGTCTGCATTTCCTGCTATATCACTTATATCCCAAGTGTTTGTAGGTAAATCATTTGTTTCGCATGGATTTGAGGCTAAACCTTCTACATCGCATTGATTTGAAGCTAAATCATGTTTTGCGCTTGGATTTGAATCTATACCTTCTACATCGCATTGATTTGAAGCTAAATCATGTGTTTCGTTTGGATTTGTAGATACACCATGTACATCGCTTTGATTTGAAGCTAAATCATGTGTTTTGCATGGAATTGATGCTAACTCGTTTGTTTCCCTGCATTTGAAGCTATTTCGGTTATATCGCAAGTATCTGATGCTAAATCATTTGTCTCGCATGGATTTGAAGCTAAACCTTCTACATCGCATTGATTTGAAGCTAAATCATGTGTAGCGCTTAGATTTGAATCTATACCTTCCACATCGCATTGATTTGAAGCTAAATCATGTGTTTAGCTTGGATTTGAAGATATACCTTGTACATCGCTTTGATTTGAAGCTAAATCATGTGTTTCGCTTGGATTTGATGTTAACTCGTTTGTTTCCCCTGCATTTGAAACTATATCACTTATATCGCAACTATCCGATGTTAAATCATTTGTTTCGCATGGATTGGAAGCTAAACCTTCTAGATCGCATTGAATTGAAGCTTAATCATGTGTTTTGCATGAATTTGAAGCTAACTCGTTTGTTTATCCTGCATTTGAATCTATATCACTTATATCGCATGTACCTGATTGTAAATCATTTGTTTCGCATGGATTTGAAGCTAAACCTTCTACATCGCATTGATTTGAAGCTAAATCATGTGATTCGTTTGGATTTGAAGCTAACTCGTTTGTTTCGCCTGCATTTGTAGCTATATCAATGTATCGCAAGTATCTGAACCTAAATAATTTGTTTCGCATGGGTTTGAAGCTAAGCCTTCTACGTCGTATCGATTTGAAGCTAAATGATATGTATTGCATGGATATTGAAGCTAATCCCGTTTGATTCGTCTGCATTTGCAGCTATATCACCTATTTCACAAGTGTTTGAAGCTAAATCATTTGTTTCGCATGGATTTGAAGCTAAACCTTCTACATCGCATTGATTTGCAGCTAAATCATGTGTTTCGCATGGATTTGAAGCTAAAACTTCTAAATCGCATTGATTTGAAGCTAAGTCATGTGATTCGCTTGGCTTTGAAGCTAACTCGTTTTTTTCCCCTGCATTTGAAGCTATTTCAGTTATATCGCAAGTATCTGCTGCTAAATCATGTGTTTCGCTTGGATTTGAAGCTAAACCTTTTACATCGCATTGATTTGCAGCTAAATCATGTGTTTCGCATGGATTTGAAGCTAAGCCTTCTACTTCGTATCGATTTGAAGTTAAATGATATGTATCGCATGGATTTTGAAGCTTCCCCGTTTGATTCGTCTGCATTTCCTGCTATATCACTTATATCCCAAGTGTTTGTAGGTTAATCATTTGTTTCGCATGGACTTGAGGCTAAACCTTCTACATCGCATTGATTTGAAGCTAAATCATGTGTTGCGCTTGGATTTAAATCTATAACTTCTACATCGCATTGATTTGAAGCTAAATCATGTGTTTCGTTTGGATTTGAAGATATACCTTCTACATCGCTTTGATTTGAAGCTAAATCATGTGTTTTGCATGGAATTGATGCTAACTCGTTTGTTTCCCCTGCATTTGATGCTATATCACTTATATCGCAAGTGTTTGAAGCTAAATCATTTGTTCCGCAGGGATTTGAAGCTAAACCTTCTACATCGCATTGATTTGAAGCTAAATCATGTGTTTCGCTTGGATTTGGAGCTATACCTTCTACATCGCCATGATTTGCAGCTAAATCATGTGATTCGCATGGATTTGAAGCTAACTCGGTCATTTCGCCTGCATTTGATGCTATATCACTTATATCGCAAGTATCTGAAGCTAAATCATTTGTTTCGTATAGATTTGAAGTTAACCTTCTACATCGCATTGATTTGAAGCTAAATCATGTATTTCGCATGGATTTGAAGCTAACTCGTTAGTTTCGCCTGCATTTGAAGCAATATCAATGTATCGCAAGTATCTGAACCTAAATCATTTGATCGCATGGAGTTGAAGCAAAGCCTTCTACTTCGCAAGGATTTAAAGCTAAATCATGTGTTTCGCATAGATTTGAAGCTCAGCCTTCTACTTCGCATGGATTTGAAGCTAACTGATGTGTATTTCATGGATTTTGAAGCTAACTCGATTGATTCGTCTGCGTTTGAAGCTATATCACTTATATCGCAAGTATCTTATGCTAAATCATTTGTTTCGCATGAATTTAAAGCTAAACCTTCTACATCGGATTCATTTGCAGCTAAGTCTTGTGTTGCGCTTGGATTTGAAGCTAACTCGTTTGTTTCGTCAGCACTTGAAGCTATATCACTTATATCGCATGTATCTGATGCTAACTCAATTGTATCGCATGGATTTGAAGCTAATCCTTCTACTTCGAATTGATTTGAAGCTAAATCATGTGTTTCGCTTGGATTGGATACTAGCTCGTTTATTTTGTCTGCATTTGAAGCTGTATCACTTATATCGCAAGTATCTAAAGCTAAATCATTTGTGTCTCATGGATTTGAAGCTAAACCTTCTACATAGAATTGCTTTGCAGCTAAATCAAGAGTTTCGCATTGATTTGAAGCTAACTCGTTTGTTTCGTCTGCATTTGAAGCTATATCACATATATCCAAGTGTTTCAAGCTCAATCATTTGCTTCGCATGGATTTGAAGCTAATCCTTCTACATCGCATTGATTTGAAGCTAAATCATGTGATTCGCTTGTATTGGAAGCTAACACGTTTATTTCGTCTGCATTTGAAACTGTATCACTTATACCGCAAGTATCTGATGCTTAATCTTTTGTGTCGCATGGATTTGAAGCCAAACCTTCTCCATAGCATTGAATTGATGCTTAATCATGTGTTTTGCATGAATTTGAAGCTAACTCGTTTGTTCCTCCTCCATTTGAATCTATATCACTTATATCGCATGTATCTGATGCTAACTCAATTGTATCGCATGGATTTGAAGCTAATCCTTCTACATCGCATTGATTTGAAGCTAAATCATGCGTTTCGCATGGATTTGGAGCTAACTCGTTTATTTCGTCTGCAGTTTGTTGCTGTATCACTTATATCGCAAGTATCTGAAGCTAAATCATTTGTGTCTCATGGATTTGAAGCTAAACCTTCTACATCGCATTGATATGCAGCTAAATCATGTGTTTCGCATGGTTTAAAGCAAAGTCGTTTCTTTCGCTTGCATTTGAAGCTAAGTCGCGTATATCACAAGTATTTGAAGCTAAACCATTTGTTTCGCATAGAATCGATGTTTAGCCTTCTACTTCGCAGTGATTTGAAGCTAAATCATGTGTTTCGCATGGATTTGGAGCTCACTCGTTAGTTTCGTCCTGCATTTGAAAGCTATATCACTTATATCGCTAGTATCTGAATCCAAATCATTTTGTTTCGCATGGATTTGAAGCTAAAGATTCTACATCGCTTTCATTTGAAGCTAAATCGTGTGTTTAGCATGGATTTGAAGCTAACTCGTTTGTTTCCCCTGCATTTGAAGCTATTTCAGTTATATCGCAAGTATCTGATGCTAAATCATGTGTTTCGCTTGGATTTGAAGCTAAACCCTCTACATCGCATTGATTTGCAGCTACAACATGTGCATCGCATGGATTTGAAGCTAAACCTTCTACATCGCATTGACTTGAAGCTAAATCATGTGTTTTGCATGGATTTGATGCAAACTCGTTTGTTTCCACTGCATTTGAAGCTATATCAGTTATATCGCAAGTATCAGATGCTAAATCGTTTGTTTCGCATGGATTTGAAGCTAAACCTTCTACATCGCATTGATTTGAAGCTAAATCGTGTGTTTTGCATGGATTTTATGCTAACTCGTTTGTTTCCCCTGCATTTGAAGCTATTTCAGTTATATCGCAAGTATCTGTACCTAAATCATTTGTTTCGCATGGATTTGAATCTAAGCCTTCTACTTCGCATGGATTTAATGCTAAATGATGTGTATCGCATGGATTTTGAAGCTAACTCGTTTGATTCGTCTGCATTTGAAGCTATATCATTTATATCCCCAAGTGTTTGATGCTAAATCATTTGTTTCGCATGGATTTGAAGCTAAACCATCTACATCGCATTGATTTGAAGCTAAATCGTGTGTGTTGCATGGATTTTATGCTAACTCGTTTGTTTTCCCTGCATTTGAAGCTATATCAGTTATATCGGAAGTATCTGATGCTAAACCATTTGTTGCGCTTGAATTTGAAGCTAAACCTTCAGCATCGCATTGATTTGCAACTAAATCATATGTTTCGATTGGATTTGAAGCTAAACCTTCTACATCGCATTGACTTAAAGCTAAATCATGTGTTTTGCATGGATTTGATGCAAACTCGTTTGTTTCCCCTGCATTTGAAGTTATATCAGTTAATATCGCAAGTATCTGTACCTAATCATTTGTTTCGCATGGATTTGAAGCTAAGCCTTCTACATCGCATTGATTTGCATGCTAAATTATGTGTTTTGCATGGATTTTATGCTAACTTGTTCGCTTCCGCCTGCATTTGATGATATATCACTTATATCACAAGTGTTTGAATCTGAATAATTTGTTTCGCATGGATTTGAAGCTAAACCTTCTACCTCGTATCGATTTGAAGCAAAATTATATGTATCGCATGGCTTTTGAAGCTACCCCGTTTGAATCGTCTGCATTGGCAGCTATATCACTTATATCACAAGTGTTTGAAGCTAAATCATTTGTTTCGCAAGGATTTGAAGCTAAACCTTCTACATCGCATTGATTTGCAGCTAAATCATGTGTTTTGCATGGATTTTATGCTAACTCATTTGTTTCCCTTGCATTTGAAGCTATATCAGTTATATCGCAAGTTATCTGATGCTAAATCATTTGCTTCACATGGATTTGAAGCTAATCCTGCTACATCGTATTGATTTGAAGCTAAATCATTTGTTTCGCAAGGATTTGTAGCTAAACCTTCTCCATCGCATTGATTTGAAGCTAAATCATATGTTTCGCTTGGATTTGAAGCTAAACCTTCTACATCGCATTGACTTGAAGCTAAATCATGCGTTTTGCATGGATTTGATGCAAACTCGTTTGTTTCCCCTGCATTTGAAGCTATATCAGTTATATCGCAAGTATCTGATGCTAAATCATTTGTTTCGCATGGATTTGAAGCTAAATCCTTCTACATCGCATTGATTTGAAGATAAATCGTGTGTTTTGCATGGATTTTATGCTAACTCGTTTGTCTCCCCTGCATTTGAAGCTATTTCCAGTTATATCGCAAGTATCTGTACCTAAATCATTTGTTTCGCATGGATTTGAAGCTAAGCCTTCTATTTCGCATGGATTTGCAGCTACAACATGTGCATCGCTTGGATTTGAAGCTAAACCTTCTACATCGCATTGATTTGAAGCTAAATCGTGTGTTTTGCGTGGATTTTATGCTAACTCGTTTGTTTCCCTTGCATTTGAAGCTATATCAGTTATATCGCAAGTATCTGATGCGAATCATTTGTTTCACATGGATTTGTAGCTAAACCTTCTACATCGCATTGATTTGAAGCTAAATCGTGTGTTTAGCATGGATTTGAAGCTAACTCGTTTGTTTCCCCTGAATTTGAAGCTATTTCAGTTATATCGCAAGTATCTGATGCTAAATCATGTGTTTCGCTTGGATTTGAAGCTAAACCCTCTACATCGCATTGATTTGCAGGTACAACATGTGCAACGCATGGATTTGAAGCTAAACCTTCTACATCGCATTGACTTTGAAGCTAAATCATGCGTTTTGCATGGATTTGATGCAAACTCGTTTGTTTCCCCTGCATTTGAAGCTATATCAGTTATATCGCAAGTATCTGATGCTAAATCATTTGTTTTGCATGGATTTTATGCTAACTCGTTTGTTTCCCTTGCATTTGAAGCTATATCAGTTATATCGCAAGTATCTGATGCTAAATCATTTGCTTCACATGGATTTGAAGGTAATCCTGCTACATCGTATTGATTTGAAGCTAAATCATGTGTTCGCATGGATTTGAAGCTAACTCGTTTGTTCGTCTGCATTGAAGCGATGTCCCTTCTATCGCAAATATCTGAAGCTAATCATTGGTTTCGCATGGATTTGAATCTAAACCTTCTACATCGCATTGATTTGCTCCTAAATCATGTGTTTCGCATGGATTTGATGCTAACTCGTTGTTTCCCCTGCGTTTGAAGCTATTTCAGTTATATCGCAGGTATCTGATGCTAAATCATTTGTTTCGCATGGATTTGAATCTAAACCTTCTACATCGCATTGATTTGCTCCTAAATCATGTGTTTCGCATGGATTTGATGCTAACTCGTTTGTTCCCCCTGCATTTGAAGCTATTTCAGTTATATCGCAAGTATCTGATGCTAAATCATTTGTTTCGCTTGGATTTGAAGCTAAAGATTCTACATCGCTTTTATTTGAAGCTAAATCATGAGTTTTGCATGGATTTGATGCTAACTCGTTTATTTCTCCTGTATTTGAAGCTATATCACTTCTATCGCAAGTACCTGTACCTAAATCATTTGTTTCGCATGGATTTGAATCTCAGCCTTCTACTTCGCATGGATTTAAACCGAAATGATGTGTATCACATGGATTTTGAATCTAACTCGTTTGATTCGTCTGCATTTGAAGCTATATCACTTATATCCCAAGTGTTCGATGCTAAATCATTTGTTTCGCATGGATTTGTAGCTAAACCTTCTACATCGCATTGACTTGAAGCTAAATCATGTGTTTCGCTTGGATTTGAAGCTAAACCTTCTACATCGCATTGACTTGAAGCTAAATCATGTGTTTTGCATGGATTTTGATGCAAACTCGTTTGTTTCCACCTGCATTTGAAGCTATATCAGTTATATCGCAAGTATCTGATGCTAAATCGTTTGTTTCGCATGGATTTGAAGCTAAACCTTCTACATCGCATTGATTGGAAGCTAAATCGTGTGTTTTGCATGATTTTATGCTAAACTCGTTTGTTTCCCCTGCATTTGAAGCTATTTCAGTTATATCGCAAGTATCTGTACTAATCATTTGTTTCGCATGGATTTGAAGCTAAGCCTTCTACTTCGCATGGATTGCAGCTACAACATGTGCATCGCTTGGATTTGAAGCTAAACCTTCTACATCGCATTGATTTGAAGCTAAATCGTGTGTTTTGCGTGGATTTTATGCTAACTCGTTTGTTTCCCTTGCATTTGAAGCTATATCAGTTATATCGCAAGTATCTGATGCTAAATCATTTCTTTCGCATGGATTTGTAGCTAAACCTTCTACATCGCATTGATTTGAAGCTAAACAATATGTTTCGCTTGGATTTGAAGCTAAACCTTCTACATCGCATTGATTTGCAGTTACAACATGTGTATCGCATGGATTTGAAGCTAAACCTTCTACATCGCATTGATTTGAAGCTAAATCATATGTTTCGCTTGATTTGAAGCTAAACCTTCTACATCGCATTGACTTGAAGCTAAATCATGTGTTTTGCATGGATTTGATGCAAACTCGTTTGTTTCCCCTGCATTTGAAGCTATATCAGTTATATCGCAAGTATCTGATGCTAAATCATTTGTTTCGCATGGATTTGAAGCTAAACCTTCTACATCGGATTGATTTGGAGCTAAATCGTGCGTTTTGCATGGATTTTATGCTAACTCGTTTGTTTCCCCTGCATTTGAAGCTATTTCAGTTATATCGCAAGTATCTGATGCTAAATCATGTGTTTCGCATGGATTGAAGCTAAACCTTCTACATCGCATTGATTTGCAGCTAAATCATGTATTTTGCATGGATTTTATGCTAACTCGTTTGTTTCCCTTGCATTTGAAGCTATATCAGTTATATCGCAAGTATCTGATGCTAAATCATTTGCTTCACATGGATTTGAAGCTAATCCTGCTACATCGTATTGATTTGAAGCTAAATCATGTGTTTCGCATGGATTTGAAGCTAACTCGTTTGTTCGTCTGCGTTTGAAGCGATGTCCCTTCTATCGCAAATATCTGAAGCTAAATCATTGGTTTTCTGCATGGATTTGAATCAAAACCTTCTACATCGCATTGATTTGCTCCTAAATCATGTGTTTCGCATGGATTTGATGCAAACTCGTTTGTTTCCCCTGCATTTGAAGTTATATCAGTTATATCGCAAGTATCTGTACCTAAATCATTTGTTTCGCATGGATTGAAGCTAAGCCTTCTACTTCGCATGGATTTAATGCTAAAGATGTGTATCGCATGGATTTTGAAGCTAACTCGTTTGATTCGTTTGCATTTGAAGCTATATCACTTATATCCCAAGTGTTTGTTGCTAAATCATTTGTTTCGCAAGGATTTGTAGCTAAACCTTCTCCATCGCATTGATTTGAAGCTAAATCATATGTTTCGCTTGGATTTGAAGCTAAACCTTCTACATCGCATTGACTTGAAGCTAAATCATGCGTTTTGCATGGATTGATGCAAACTCGTTTGTTTCCCCTGCAGTTGAAGCTATATCAGTTATATCGCAAGTATCTGATGCTAAATCATTTGTTTCGCATGGATTTGAAGCTAAACCTTCTACATCGCATTGATTTGAAGCTAAATCGTGTGTTTAGCATGGATTTGAAGCTAACTCGTTTGTTTCCCCTGCATTTGAAGCTATTTCAGTTATATCGCAAGTATCTGATGCTAAATCATTTGTTTCGCATGGATTTGTAGCTAAACCTTCTACATCGCATTGATTTGAAGCTAATCATATCTTTCGCTTGGATTTGAAGCTAAACCCTCTACATCGCATTGATTTGAAGCTAAATCATGTGTTTCGCTTGAATTTGAAGCTATACCCTCTACATCGCTTTGATTTGAAGCTCAATCATGTGTTTTGCATGGATTTGATGCTAACTCGTTTGTTTCCCCTGCGTTTGAAGCTATTTCAGTTATATCGCAAGTATCTGATGCTAAATCATTTGTTTCGCATGGATTTGAAGCTAAACCTTCTACATCGCATTGATTTGCAGCAAAATCATTTGTTTCGCTTGATTTGAAGCTAAAGATTCTACATCGCTTTTATTTGAAGCTAAATCATGAGTTTTGCATGGATTTGATGCTAACTCGTTTATTTCTCCTGTATTTGAAGCTAAATCACTTCTATCGCAAGTACCTGTACCTAAATCCATTTGTTTCGCATGGATTTGAATCTCAGCCTTCTACTTCGCATGGATTTAAACCGAAATGATGTGTATCACATGGATTTTGAATCTAACTCGTTTGATTCGTCTGCATTTGAAGCTATATCACTTATATCCCAAGTGTTCGATGCTAAATCATTTGTTTCGCATGGATTTGTAGCTAAACCTTCTACATCGCATTGATTTGAAGCTAAATCATATGTTTCGCTTGGATTTGAAGCTAAACCTTCTACATCGCATTGATTTGCAGTTACAACATGTGTATCGCATGGATTTGAAGCTAAACCTTCTACATCGGATTGATTTGGAGCTAAATCGTGCGTTTTGCATGGATTTTATGCTAACTCGTTTGTTTCCCCTGCATTTGAAGCTATTTCAGTTATATCGCAAGTATCTGATGCTAAATCATGTGTTTCGCATGGATTTGAAGCTAAACCTTCTACATCGCATTGATTTGCAGCTAAATCATGTATTTTGCATGGATTTTATGCTAACTCGTTTGTTTCCCTTGCATTTGAAGCTATATCAGTTATATCGCAAGTATCTGATGCTAAATCATTTGCTTCACATGGATTTGAAGCTAATCCTGCTACATCGTATTGATTTGAAGCTAAATCTTGTGTTTTGCATGGATTTTATGCTAACTCGTTTGTTTCCCCTGCATTTGAAGCTATATCATTTATATCGCAAGTATCTGATGCTAAATCATTTGTTTCGCATGGGATTCGAAGCCAAACCATCTACATCGCATTGATTTGAAGCTAAATCATGTGTTTTGCATGGATTTTATGCTAACTCGTTTGTTTCCCCTGCATTTTGAAGCTACATCACTTATATCGCAAGTATCTGAATCTAAATCATGTGTTTCGCTTGAATTTGAAGCTATACCTTCTACATCTCATTGATTTGAAGCTAAAACATGTGTATTGCACGGATTTTGAAGCTAAACCTTCTACAGCGCATTGATTTGAAGCTAAATCATGTGTTTTCGCCTTGAATTTGAAGCTAAACCTTCTACATCGCATTTATTTGAAGCTAAATTATGTCTTTCGCATGGATTTGAAGCTTACTCGTTTGTTCCGTCTGCATTTTATGCTACATCTCTTATGTCGCAAGTATTTGAAGAAAAATCATGTGTTTTGCATGGATTTGAAGCTAACTCGTATGTTTCGACTGCATTTGAATCTATATCTCTTATATCGCAAGTATCTGATGCTAAATCATTTGTTTCGCATGGATTTGAAACTAAACCTTCTACATCGCATTTATTTGAAGCTAAATTATGTCTTTCGCTTGGATTTGAAGCCTTACTCGTTTGTTCCGTCTGCATTTTATGCTACATCTCTTATGTCGCAAGTATTTGAAGAAAAATCATGTGTTTTGCATGGATTTGAAGCTAACTCGTATGTTTCGACTGCATTTGAATCTATATCTCTTATATCGCAAGTATCTGATGCTAAATCATTTGTTTCGCATGGATTTGAAACTAAACTTTCTACATCGCATTGTTTTGCAGCTAAATCATGTGTTTGCATGGATTTGAAGCTCAACCTTCCCACATCGCTTTGACTTGAAGCTAAATCCTGTGTTTTTGCATGGATTTGATGCTAACTCGTTTGTTCCCCTGCATTTGAAGCTATATCAGTTATATCGGAAGTATCTGATGCTAAATCATTTGTTTCGCTTGAATTTGAAGCTAAACCTTCAGCATCGCATTGATTTGCAACTAAATCATATGTTTCGCTTGGATTTGAAGCTAAACCTTCTACATCGCATTGACTTGAAGCTAAATCATGTGTTTTGCATGGATTTGATGCAAACTCGTTTGTTTCCCCTGCATTTGAAGTTATATCAGTTATATCGCAAGTATCTGTACCTAAATCATTTGTTTCGCATGGATTTGAAGCTAAGCCTTCTACTTCGCATGGTTTTAATGGCTAAATGATGTGTATCGCATGGATTTGAAGCTAACTCGTTTGATTCGTCTGCATTTGAAGCTGTATCACTTATATCCCAAGTGTTTGATGCTAAATCATTTGTTTCGCAAGGATTTGTAGCTAAACCTTCTCCATCGCATTGATTTGAAGATAAATCATATGTTTCGCTTGGATTTGAAGCTAAACCTTCTACATCGCATTGATTTGCAGCTACAACATGTGCATCGCATGGATTTGAAGCTAAACCTTCTACATCGCATTGATTTGAAGCTAAATCGTGTGTTTTGCATGGATTTTATGTTAACTCGTTTGTTTCCCTTGCATTTGAAGCTATATCAGTTATATCGCAAGTATCTGATGCTAAATCATTTGCTTAACATGGATTTGAAGGTAATCCTGCTACATCGTATTGATTTGAAGCTAAATCATGTGTTTCGCATGGATTTGAAGCTAACTCGTTTGTTCGTCTGCATTTGAAGCGATGTTCCCTCTATCGCAAATATCTGAAGCTAAATCATTGGTTTCGCATGGATTTGAATCTAAACCTTCTACATCGCATTGATTTGCTCCTAAATCATGTGTTTCGCATGGATTTGATGCTAACTCGTTTGTTTCCCCTGCGTTTGAAGCTATTTCAGTTATATCGCAGGTATCTGATGCTAAATCATTTGTTTCGCATGGATTTGAAGCTGAACCTTCTACATCGCATTGACTTGAAGCTAAATCATGTGTTTTGCAAGGATTTGATGCAAACTCGTTTGTTTCCACTGCATTTGAAGCTATATCAGTTATATCGCAAGTATCTGATGCTAAATACGTTTGTTTCGCATGGATTTGAAGCTAAACCTTCTACATCGCATTGATTTGAAGCTAAATCTTGTGTTTTGCATGGATTTTATGCTAACTCGTTTGTTTCCCCTGCATTTGAAGCTATATCATTTATATCGCAAGTATCTGATACTAAATCATTTGTTTCGCATGGATTTGAAGCCAAACCATCTACATCGCATTGATTTGAAGCTAAATCATGTGTTTTGCATGGATTTTCTGCTAACTCGTTTGTTTCCCCTGCATTTGAAGCTACATCACTTATATCGCAAGTATCTGAATCTAAATCATGTGTTTCGCTTGAATTTGAAGCTATACCTTCTACATCTCATTGATTTGAAGCTAAAACATGTGTATTGCACGGATTTTGAAGCTAAACCTTCTACAGCGCATTGATTTGAAGCTAAATCATGTGTTTCGCTTGAATTTGAAGCTAAACCTTCTACATCGCATTTATTTGAAGCTAAATTATGTCTTTCGCTTGGATTTGAAGCTTACTCGTTTGTTCCGTCTGCATTTTATGCTACATCTCTTATGTCGCAAGTATTTGAAGAAAAATCATGTGTTTTGCATGCATTTGAAGCTAACTCGTATGTTTCGACTGCATTTGAATCTATATCTCTTATATCGCAAGTATCTGATGCTAAATCATTTGTTTCGAATGGATTTGAAACTAACCCTTCTACATCGCATTTATTTGAAGCTAAATTATGTCTTTCGCTTGGATTTGAAACTTACTCATTTGTTCCGTCTGCATTTTATGCTACATCTCTTATGTCGCAAGTATTTGAAGAAAAATCATGTGTTTTGCATGGATTTGAAGCTAACTCGTATGTTTCGACTGCATTTGAATCTATATCTCTTATATCGCAAGTATCTGATGCTAAATCATTTGTTTCGCATGGATTTGAAACTAAACTTTCTACATCGCATTGATTTGCAGCTAAATCATGTGTTTTGCATGGATTTGAAGCTCAACCTTCCACATCGCTTTGACTTGAAGCTAAATCCTGTGTTTTGCATGGATTTGATGCTAACTCGTTTGTTCCCCCTGTATTTGAAGCTATATCAGTTATATCGGAAGTATCTGATGCTAAATCATTTGTTTCGCATGGATTTGAAGCTAAACCTTCTACATCGCATTGATTTGAAGCTAAATCGTGTGTTTTGCATGGATTTTATGCTAACTCGTTTGTTTCCCCTGCATTTGAAGCTATTTCAGTTATATCGCAAGTATCCGATGATAAATCATATGTTTCGCTTGGATTTGAAGCTATACCTTCTACATCGCATTGATTTGCAACTAAATCATATGTTTCGCTTGGATTTGAAGCTAAACCTTCTACATCGCATTGACTTGAAGCTAAATCATGTGTTTTGCAAGGATTTGATGCAAACTCGTTTGTTTCCACTGCATTTGAAGCTATATCAGTTATATCGCAAGTATCTGATGCTAAATACGTTTGTTTCGCATGGATTTGAAGCTAAACCTTCTACATCGCATTGATTTGAAGCTAAATCTTGTGTTTTGCATGGATTTTATGCTAACTCGTTTGTTTCCCCTGCATTTGAAGCTATATCATTTATATCGCAAGTATCTGATGCTAAATCATTTGTTTCGCATGGATTTGAAGCCAAACCATCTACATCGCATTGATTTGAAGCTAAATCATGTGTTTTGCATGGATTTTCTGCTAACTCGTTTGTTTCCCCTGCATTTGAAGCTACATCACTTATATCGCAAGTATCTGAATCTAAATCATGTGTTTCGCTTGAATTTGAAGCTATACCTTCTACATCTCATTGATTTGAAGCTAAAACATGTGTATTGCACGGATTTTGAAGCTAAACCTTCTACAGCGCATTGATTTGAAGCTAAATCATGTGTTTCGCTTGAATTTGAAGCTAAACCTTCTACATCGCATTTATTTGAAGCTAAATTATGTCTTTCGCTTGGATTTGAAGCTTACTCGTTTGTTCCGTCTGCATTTTATGCTACATCTCTTATGTCGCAAGTATTTGAAGAAAAATCATGTGTTTTGCATGCATTTGAAGCTAACTCGTATGTTTCGACTGCATTTGAATCTATATCTCTTATATCGCAAGTATCTGATGCTAAATCATTTGTTTCGAATGGATTTGAAACTAAACCTTCTACATCGCATTTATTTGAAGCTAAATTATGTCTTTCGCTTGGATTTGAAACTTACTCGTTTGTTCCGTCTGCATTTTATGCTACATCTCTTATGTCGCAAGTATTTGAAGAAAAATCATGTGTTTTGCATGAATTTGAAGCTAACTCGTATGTTTCGACTGCATTTGAATCTATATCTCTTATATCGCAAGTATCTGATGCTAAATCATTTGTTTCGCATGGATTTGAAACTAAACTTTCTACATCGCATTGATTTGCAGCTAAATCATGTGTTTTGCATGGATTTGAAGCTCAACCTTCCACATCGCTTTGACTTGAAGCTAAATCCTGTGTTTTGCATGGATTTGATGCTAACTCGTTTGTTCCCCCTGTATTTGAAGCTATATCAGTTATATCGGAAGTATCTGATGCTAAATCATTTGTTTCGCTTGAATTTGAAGCTAAACCTTCAGCATCGCATTGATTTGCAACTAAATCATATGTTTCGCTTGGATTTGAAGCTAAACCTTCTACATCGCATTGACTTGAATCTAAATCATGTGTTTTGCATGGATTTGATGCAAACTCGTTTGTTTCCCCTGCATTTGAAGTTATATCAGTTATATCGCAAGTATCTGTACCTAAATCATTTGTTTCGCATGGATTTGAAGCTAAGCCTTCTACTTCGCATGGATTTAATGCTAAATGATGTGTATCGTATGGATTTTGAAGCTAACTCGTTTGATTCGTCTGCATTTGAAGCTATATCACTTATATCCCAAGTGTTTGATGCTAAATAATTTGTTTCGCAAGGATTTGTAGCTAAACCTTCTCCATCGCATTGATTTGAAGATAAATCATATGTTTCGCTTGGATTTGAAGCTAAACCTTCTACATCGCATTGATTTGCAGCTACAACATGTGCATCGCATGGATTTGAAGCTAAACCTTCTACATCGCATTGATTTGAAGCTAAATCGTGTGTTTTGCATGGATTTTATGCTAACTCGTTTGTTTCCCTTGCATTTGAAGCTATATCAGTTATATCGCAAGTATCTGATGCTAAATCATTTGCTTCACATGGATTTGAAGGTAATCCTGCTACATCGTATTGATTTGAAGCTAAATCATGTGTTTCGCATGGATTTGAAGCTAACTCGTTTGTTCGTCTGCATTTGAAGCGATGTTCCTTCTATCGCAAATATCTGAAGCTAAATCATTGGTTTCGCATGGATTTGAATCTAAACCTTCTACATCGCATTGATTTGCTCCTAAATCATGTGTTTCGCATGGATTTGATGCTAACTCGTTTGTTTCCCCTGCGTTTGAAGCTATTTCAGTTATATCGCAGGTATCTGATGCTAAATCATTTGTTTCGCATGGATTTGAAGCTTAACCTTCTACATCGCATTGACTTGAAGCTAAATCATGTGTTTTGCATGGATTTGATGCAAACTCGTTTGTTTCCACTGCATTTGAAGCTATATCAGTTATATCGCAAGTATCTGATGCTAAATACGTTTGTTTCGCATGGATTTGAAGCTAAACCTTCTACATCTCATTGATTTGAAGCTAAATCTTGTGTTTTGCATGGATTTTATGCTAACTCGTTTGTTTCCCCTGCATTTGAAGCTATATCATTTATATCGCAAGTATCTGATGCTAAATCATTTGTTTCGCATGGATTTGAAGCCAAACCATCTACATCGCATTGATTTGAAGCTAAATCATGTGTTTTGCATGGATTTTATGCTAACTCGTTTGTTTCCCCTGCATTTGAAGCTACATCACTTATATCGCAAGTATCTGAATCTAAATCATGTGTTTCGCTTGAATTTGAAGCTATACCTTCTACATCTCATTGATTTGAAGCTAAAACATGTGTATTGCACGGATTTTGAAGCTAAACCTTCTACATCGCATTTATTTGAAGCTAAATTATGTCTTTCGCTTGGATTTGAAGCTTACTCGTTTGTTCCGTCTGCATTTTATGCTACATCTCTTATGTCGCAAGTATTTGAAGAAAAATCATGTGTTTTGCATGCATTTGAAGCTAACTCGTATGTTTCGACTGCATTTGAATCTATATCTCTTATATCGCAAGTATCTGATGCTAAATCATTTGTTTCGAATGGATTTGAAACTAAACCTTCTACATCGCATTTATTTGAAGCTAAATTATGTCTTTCGCTTGGATTTGAAACTTACTCGTTTGTTCCGTCTGCATTTTATGCTACATCTCTTATGTCGCAAGTATTTGAAGAAAAATCATGTGTTTTGCATGGATTTGAAGCTAACTCGTATGTTTCGACTGCATTTGAATCTATATCTCTTATATCGCAAGTATCTGATGCTAAATCATTTGTTTCGCATGGATTTGAAACTAAACTTTCTACATCGCATTGATTTGCAGCTAAATCATGTGTTTTGCATGGATTTGAAGCTCAACCTTCCACATCGCTTTGACTTGAAGCTAAATCCTGTGTTTTGCATGGATTTGATGCTAACTCGTTTGTTCCCCCTGTATTTGAAGCTATATCAGTTATATCGGAAGTATCTGATGCTAAATCATTTGTTTCGCTTGAATTTGAAGCTAAACCTTCAGCATCGCATTGATTTGCAACTAAATCATATGTTTCGCTTGGATTTGAAGCTAAACCTTCTACATCGCATTGTCTTGAAGCTAAATCATGTGTTTTGCATGGATTTGATGCAAACTCGTTTGTTTCCCCTGCATTTGAAGTTATATCAGTTATATCGCAAGTATCTGTACCTAAATCATTTGTTTCGCATGGATTTGAAGCTAAGCCTTCTACTTCGCATGGATTTAATGCTAAATGATGTGTATCGCATGGATTTTGAAGCTAACTCGTTTGATCCGTCTGCATTTGAAGCTATATCACTTATATCCCAAGTGTTTGATGCTAAATCATTTGTTTCGCAAGGATTTGTAGCTAAACCTTCTCCATCGCATTGATTTGAAGATAAATCATATGTTTCGCTTGGATTTGAAGCTAAACTTTCTACATCGCATTGACTTGAAGCTAAATCATGCGTTTTGCATGGATTTGATGCAAACTCGTTTGTTTCCCCTGCATTTGAAGCTATATCAGTTATATCGCAAGTATCTGATGCTAACTCATTTGTTTCGCATGGAATTGAAGCTAAACCTTCTACATCGCATTGATTTGAAGCTAAATCGTGTGTTTTGCATGGATTTTATGCTAACTCGTTTGTTTCCCTTGCATTTGAAGCTATATCAGTTATATCGCAAGTATCTGATGCTAAATCATTTGCTTCACATGGATTTGAAGCTAATCCTGCTACATCGTATTGATTTGAAGCTACATCATGTGTTTTGCATGGATTTGAAGCTAACTCGTTTGTTCGTCTGCATTTGAAGCGATATCCCTTCTATCGCAAATATCTGAAGCTAAATTATTGGTTTCGCATGGATTTGAAGCTAAACCTTCTACATCGTATTGATTTGAAGCTAAATCATGTATTTTGCATGGATTTGATGCTAACTCGTTTGTTTCCCCTGCGTTTGAAGCTATTTCAGTTATATCGCAGGTATCTGATGCTAAATCATTTGTTTCGCATGGATTTGAAGCTAAACCTTCTACATCGCATTGACTTGAAGCTAAATCATGTGTTTTGCATGGATTTGATGCAAACTCGTATGTTTCCACTGCATTGGAAGCTATATCAGTTATATCGCAAGTATCTGATGCTAAATACATTTGTTTCGCATGGATTTGAAGCTAAACCATCTACATCGCATTGATTTGAAGCTAAATCATGCGTTTTGAATGGATTTGATGCAAACTCGTTTGTTTCCCCTGCATTTGAAGCTATATCAGTTATATCGCAAGTATCTGATGCTAAATCATTTGTTTCGCATGGATTTGAAGCTAAACCTTCTACATCGCATTGATTTGAAGCTAAATCGTGTGTTTTGCATGGATTTTATTCTAACTCGTTTGTTTCCCCTGCATTTGAAACTATTTCAGTTATATCGCAAGTATCTGTACCTAAATCATTTGTTTCGCATGGATTTGAAGCTAAGCCTTCTACTTCGCATGGATTTAATGCTAAATGATGTGTATCGCATGGATTTTGAAGCTAACTCGTTTGATTCGTCTGCATTTGAAGCTATATCACTTATATCCCAAGTGTTTGATGCTAAATCATTTGTTTCGCAAGGATTTGTAGCTAAACCTTCTCCATCGCATTGATTTGAAGCTAAATCATATGTTTCGCTTGGATTTGAAGCTAAACCTTCTACATCGCATTGATTTGCAGCTACAACATGTGCATCGCATGGATTTGAAGCTAAACCTTCTACATCGCATTGATTTGAAGCTAAATCGTGTGTTTTGCATGGATTTTATGCTAACTCGTTTGTTTCCCTTGCATTTGAAGCTATATCAGTTATATCGCAAGTATCTGATGCTAAATCATTTGCTTCACATGGATTTGAAGGTAATCCTGCTACATCGTATTGATTTGAAGCTAAATCATGTGTTTCGCATGGATTTGAAGCTAACTCGTTTGTTCGTCTGCATTTGAAGCGATGTTCCTTCTATCGCAAATATCTGAAGCTAAATCATTGGTTTCGCATGGATTTGAATCTAAACCTTCTACATCGCATTGATTTGCTCCTAAATCATGTGTTTCGCATGGATTTGATGCTAACTCGTTTGTTTCCCCTGCGTTTGAAGCTATTTCAGTTATATCGCAGGTATCTGATGCTAAATCATTTGTTTCGCATGGATTTGAAGCTAAACCTTCTACATCGCATTGACTTGAAGCTAAATCATGTGTTTTGCATGGATTTGATGCAAACTCGTTTGTTTCCACTGCATTTGAAGCTATATCAGTTATATCGCAAGTATCTGATGCTAAATACGTTTGTTTCGCATGGATTTGAAGCTAAACCTTCTACATCGCATTGATTTGAAGCTAAATCTTGTGTTTTGCATGGATTTTATGCTAACTCGTTTGTTTCCCCTGCATTTGAAGCTATATCATTTATATCGCAAGTATCTGATGCTAAATCATTTGTTTCGCATGGATTTGAAGCCAAACCATCTACATCGCATTGATTTGAAGCTAAATCATGTGTTTTGCATGGATTTTATGCTAACTCGTTTGTTTCCCCTGCATTTGAAGCTACATCACTTATATCGCAAGTATCTGAATCTAAATCATGTGTTTCGCTTGAATTTGAAGCTATACCTTCTACATCTCATTGATTTGAAGCTAAAACATGTGTATTGCACGGATTTTGAAGCTAAACCTTCTACAGCGCATTGATTTGAAGCTAAATCATGTGTTTCGCTTGAATTTGAAGCTAAACCTTCTACATCGCATTTATTTGAAGCTAAATTATGTCTTTCGCTTGGATTTGAAGCTTACTCGTTTGTTCCGTCTGCATTTTATGCTACATCTCTTATGTCGCAAGTATTTGAAGAAAAATCATGTGTTTTGCATGGATTTGAAGCTAACTCGTATGTTTCGACTGCATTTGAATCTATATCTCTTATATCGCAAGTATCTGATGCTAAATCATTTGTTTCGCATGGATTTGAAACTAAACCTTCTACATCGCATTTATTTGAAGCTAAATTATGTCTTTCGCTTGGATTTGAAGCTTACTCGTTTGTTCCGTCTGCATTTTATGCTACATCTCTTATGTCGCAAGTATTTGAAGAAAAATCATGTGTTTTGCATGGATTTGAAGCTAACTCGTATGTTTCGACTGCATTTGAATCTATATCTCTTATATCGCAAGTATCTGATGCTAAATCATTTGTTTCGCATGGATTTGAAACTAAACTTTCTACATCGCATTGATTTGCAGCTAAATCATGTGTTTTGCATGGATTTGAAGCTCAACCTTCCACATCGCTTTGACTTGAAGCTAAATCCTGTGTTTTGCATGGATTTGATGCTAACTCGTTTGTTCCCCCTGTATTTGAAGCTATATCAGTTATATCGGAAGTATCTGATGCTAAATCATTTGTTTCGCTTGAATTTGAAGCTAAACCTTCAGCATCGCATTGATTTGCAACTAAATCATATGTTTCGCTTGGATTTGAAGCTAAACCTTCTACATCGCATTGACTTGAAGCTAAATCATGTGTTTTGCATGGATTTGATGCAAACTCGTTTGTTTCCCCTGCATTTGAAGTTATATCAGTTATATCGCAAGTATCTGATGCTAACTCATTTGTTTCGCATGGATTTGAAGCTAAACCTTCTACATCGCATTGATTTGAAGTTAAATCGTGTGTTTAGCATGGATTTGAAGCTAACTCGTTCGATCCCCCTGCATTTGAAGCTATTTCAGTTATATCGCAAGTATCTGATGCTAAATCATTTGTTTCGCTTGGATTTGAAGCTAAAGATTCTACATCGCTTTTATTTGGAGCTAAATCATGAGTTTTGCATGGGTTTGATGCTAACTCGTTTATTTCTCCTGTATTTGAAGCTATATCACTTCTATCGCAAGTATCTGTACCTAAATCATTTGTTTCGCATGGATTTGAAGCTCAGCCTCCTACTTCGCATGGATTTAAACCTAAATGATGTTTATCGCATGGATTTTGAATCTAACTCGTTTGATTCATCTGCATTTGAAGCCATATCACTTATATCCCATGTGTTCGATGCTAAATCATTTGTTTCGCATGGATTTGTTGCTAAACCTTCTACATCGCATTGACTTGAAGTTAAATCATGTGTTTCGCTTGGATTTGAAGCTAAACCTTCTACATCGCATTGACTTGAAGCTAAATCATGTGTTTTGCATGGATTTGATGCAAACTCGTTTGTTTCCCCTGCAATTGAAGCTATATCAGTTATATCGCAAGTATCTGATGATAAATCATTTGTTTCGCATGGATTTGAAGCTAAATCTTCTACGTCGCATTGATTTGAAGCTAAATCGTGTGTTTTGCATGGATTTTATGCTAACTCGTTTGTTATCCCTCCATTTGAAGCTATATCAGTTATATCGCAAGTATCTGTACCTAAATCATTTGTTTCGCATGGATTTGAAGCTAAGCCTTCAACATCGCATTGATTTGAAGCTACAACATGTGCACCGCATGGATTTGAAGCTAAACCTTCTACATCGCATTGATTTGAAGCTAAATCGTGTGTTTTGCATGGATTTTATGCTAACTCGTTTGTTTCCCTTGCATTTGAAGCTATATCAGTTATATCGCAAGTATCTGATGCTAAATCATTTGCTTCACATGGATTTGAAGCTAATCCTGCTACATCGTATTGATTTGAAGCTACATCATGTGTTTTGCATGGATTTGAAGCTAACTCGTTTGTTCGTCTGCATTTGAAGCGATATCCCTTCTATCGCAAATATCTGAAGCTAAATTATTGGTTTCGCATGGATTTGAATCTAAACCTTCTACATCGCATTGATTTGCTCCTAAATCATTTGTTTCGCATGGATTTGAAGCTAAACCTTCTACATCGTATTGATTTGAAGCTAAATCATGTATTTTGCATGGATTTGATGCTAACTCGTTTGTTTCCCCTGCGTTTGAAGCTATTTCAGTTATATCGCAGGTATCTGATGCTAAATCATTTGTTTCGCATGGATTTGAAGCTAAACCTTCTACATCGCATTGACTTGAAGCTAAATCATGTGTTTTGCATGGATTTGATGCAAACTCGTTTGTTTCCACTGCATTGGAAGCTATATCAGTTATATCGCAAGTATCTGATGCTAAATACATTTGTTTCGCATGGATTTGAAGCTAAACCATCTACATCGCATTGATTTGAAGCTAAATCATGTGTTTTGCATGGATTTTATGCTTACTCGTTCGTTCCCCCTGCATTTGAAGCTATTTCAGTTATATCGCAAGTATCTGATGCTAAATCATTTGTTTCGCTTGGATTTGAAGCTAAAGATTCTACATCGCTTTTATTTGGAGCTAAATCATGAGTTTTGCATGGGTTTGATGCTAACTCGTTTATTTCTCCTGTATTTGAAGCTATATCACTTCTATCGCAAGTATCTGTACCTAAATCATTTGTTTCGCATGGATTCGAAGCTCAGCCTCCTACTTCGCATGGATTTAAACCTAAATGATGTTTATCGCATGGATTTTGAATCTAACTCGTTTGATTCATCTGCATTTGAAGCCATATCACTTATATCCCATGTGTTCGATGCTAAATCATTTGTTTCGCATGGATTTGTTGCTAAACCTTCTACATCGCATTGACTTGAAGTTAAATCATGTGTTTCGCTTGGATTTGAAGCTAAACCTTCTACATCGCATTGACTTGAAGCTAAATCATGTGTTTTGCATGGATTTGATGCAAACTCGTTTGTTTCCCCTGCAATTGAAGCTATATCAGTTATATCGCAAGTATCTGATGATAAATCGTTTGTTTCGCATGGATTTGAAGCTAAATCTTCTACGTCGCATTGATTTGAAGCTAAATCGTGTGTTTTGCATGGATTTTATGCTAACTCGTTTGTTATCCCTTCATTTGAAGCTATATCAGTTATATCGCAAGTATCTGTACCTAAATCATTTGTTTCGCATGGATTTGAAGCTAAGCCTTCAACATCGCATTGATTTGAAGCTACAACATGTGCACCGCATGGATTTGAAGCTAAACCTTCTACATCGCATTGATTTGAAGCTAAATCATGTGTTTTGCATGGATTTGATGCAAACTCGTTTGTTTCCACTGCATTTGAAGCTATATCAGTTATATCGCAAGTATCTGATGCTAAATCATTTGCTTCACATGGATTTGAAGCTAATCCTGCTACATCGTATTGATTTGAAGCTAAATCATTTGTTTCGCAAGGATTTGTAGCTAAACCCTCTACATCGCATTGATTTGAAGCTACAACATGTGCATTGCATGGATTTGAAGCTAAACCTTCTACATCGCATTGATTTGAAGCTAAATCGTGTGTTTTGCATGGATTTTATGCTAACTCGTTTGTTTCCCTTGCATTTGAAGCTATATCAGTTATATCGCAAGTATCTGATGCTAAATCATTTGCTTCACATGGATTTTAAGCTAATCCTGCTACATCGTATTGATTTGAAGCTAAATCATGTGTTTTGCATGGATTTGAAGCTAACTCGTTTGTTCGTCTGCATTTGAAGCGATATCCCTTCTATCGCAAATATCTGAAGCTAAATTATTGGTTTCGCATGGATTTGAATCTAAACCTTCTACATCGCATTGATTTGCTCCTAAATCTTGTGTTTCGCATGGATTTGATGCTAACTCGTTTGTTTCCCCTGCGTTTGAAGCTATTTCAGTTATATCGCAGGTATCTGATGCTAAATCATTTGTTTCGCATGGATTTGAAGCTAAACCTTCTACATCGCATTGACTTGAAGCTAAATCATGTGTTTTGCTTGGATTTGATGCAAACTCGTTTGTTTCCACTGCATTGGAAGCTATATCAGTTATATCGCAAGTATCTGATGCTAAATACATTTGTTTCGCATGGATTTGAAGCTAAACCATCTACATCGCATTGATTTGAAGCTAAATCATGTGTTTTGCATGGATTTTATGCTAACTCGTTTGTTTCCCCTGCATTTGAAGCTACATCACTTATATCGCAAGTATCTGAATCTAAATCATGTGTTTCGCTTGAATTTGAAGCTATACCTTCTACATCGCATTGATTTGAAGCTAAAACATGTGTATCACACGGATTTTGAAGCTAAACCTTCTACAGCGCATTGATTTGAAGCTAAATCATGTGTTTCGCTTGAATTTCGAAGCTAAACCTTCTACATCGCATTTATTTGAAGCTAAATTATGTCTTTCGCATGGATTTGAAGCTAACTCGTATGTTTCGACTGCATTTGAATCTATATCTCTTATATCGCAAGTATCTGATGCTAAATCATTTGTTTCGCATGGATTTGAAACTAAACCTTCTACATCGCATTAATTTGCAGCTAAATCATGTGTTTTGCATGGATTTGAAGCTCAACCTTCCACATCGCTTTGATTTGAAGCTAAATCATGTGTTTTGCATGGATTTGATGCTAACTCGTTCGTTCCCCCTGCATTTGAAGCTATTTCAGTTATATCGCAAGTATCTGATGCTAAATCATTTGTTTCGCTTGGATTTGAAGCTAAAGATTCTACATCGCTTTTATTTGAAGCTAAATCATGTGTTTTGCATGGATTTGATGCTAACTCGTTTATTTCTCCTGTATTTGAAGCTATATCACTTCTATCGCAAGTATCTGTACCTAAATCATTTGTTTCGCATGGATTTGAAGCTCAGCCTTCTACTTAGCATGGATTTAAACCTAAATGATGTTTATCGCATGGATTTTGAATCTAACTCGTTTGATTCGTCTGCATTTGAAGCTATATCACTTATATCCCATGTGTTCGATGCTAAATCATTTGTTTCGCATGGATTTGTTGCTAAACCTTCTACATCGCATTGACTTGAGTTAAATCATGTGTTTCGCTTGGATTTGAAGCTAAACCTTCTACATCGCATTGACTTGAAGCTAAATCATGTGTTTCGCATGGATTTGATGCAAACTCGTTTGTTTCCCCTGCATTTGAAGCTATATCAGTTATATCGCAAGTATCTGATGATAAATCATTTGTTTCGCATGGATTTGAAGCTAAATCTTCTACATCGCATTGATTTGAAGCTAAATCGTGTGTTTTGCATGGATTTTATGCTAACTCGTTTGTTTTCCCTGCATTTGAAGCTATATCAGTTATATCGGAAGTATCTGATGCTAAATCATTTGTTTCGCATGAATTTGAAGCTTAACCTTCAACATCGCATTGATATGCAACTAAATCATATGTTTCGCTTGGGTTTGAAGCTAAACCTTCTACATCGCATTGTCTTGAAGCTAAATCATGTGTTTTGGAAGGATTTGATGCAAACTCGTTTGTTTCCACTGCATTTGAAGCTATATCAGTTATATCGCAAGTATCTGATGCTAAAACGTTTGTTTCGCATGGATTTGAAGCTAAACCTTCTACATCGCATTGATTTGAAGCTAAATCGTGTGTTTCGCTTGAACTTGAAGCTAAACCTTCTACATCGCATTTATTTGAAGCTAAATTATGTCTTTCGCTTGGATTTGAAGCTTACTCAATTGTTCCGTCTGCATTTTATGCTATATCTCTTATGTCGCAAGTATTTGAAGAAAAATCATGTGTTTTGCATGGATTTGAAGCTAACTCGTATGTTTCGACTGCATTTGAATCTATATCTCTTATATCGCAAGTATCTGATGCTAAATCATTTGTTTCGCATGGATTTGAAGCTAAGCCTTCTATTTCGCATGGATTTAAAGCTAAATGATGTGTTTCGCGTGGTTTTGAAGCTAACTCGTTCGTTTCGCCTGCATTCGATGCTATATCACTTCTATCCCTAGTATCTGAAGCTAAATCATTTGTTTCGCATGGATTTGAAGCTAAACCTTCTACATCGCATTGATTTGCTCCTAAATCATTTGTTTCGCATGGATTTGAAGCTAAACCTTCTACATCGTATTGATTTGAAGCTAAATCATGTATTTTGCATGGATTTGATGCTAACTCGTTTGTTTCCCCTGCGTTTGAAGCTATTTCAGTTATATCGCAGGTATCTGATGCTAAATCATTTGTTTCGCATGGATTTGAAGCTAAACCTTCTACATCGCATTGACTTGAAGCTAAATCATGTGTTTTGCATGGATTTGATGCAAACTCGTTTGTTTCCACTGCATTGGAAGCTATATCAGTTATATCGCAAGTATCTGATGCTAAATACATTTGTTTCGCATGGATTTGAAGCTAAACCATCTACATCGCATTGATTTGAAGCTAAATCATGTGTTTTGCATGGATTTTATGCTTACTCGTTTGTTTCCCCTGCATTTGAAGCTACATCACTTATATCGCAAGTATCTGAATCTAAATCATGTGTTTCGCTTGAATTTGAAGCTATACCTTCTACATCGCATTGATTTGAAGCTAAAACATGTGTATCACACGGATTTTGAAGCTAAACCTTCTACAGCGCATTGATTTGAAGCTAAATCATGTGTTTCGCTTGAATTTCGAAGCTAACCTTCTACATCGCATTTATTTGAAGCTAAATTATGTCTTTCGCATGGATTTGAAGCTAACTCGTATGTTTCGACTGCATTTGAATCTATATCTCTTATATCGCAAGTATCTGATGCTAAATCATTTGTTTCGCATGGATTTGAAACTAAACCTTCCACATCGCTTTGATTTGAAGCTAAATCATGTGTTTTGCATGGATTTGATGCTAACTCGTTCGTTCCCCCTGCATTTGAATCTATTTCAGTTATATCGCAAGTATCTGATGCTAAATCATTTGTTTCGCTTGGATTTGAAGCTAAAGATTCTACATCGCTTTTATTTGGAGCTAAATCATGAGTTTTGCATGGGTTTGATGCTAACTCGTTTATTTCTCCTGTATTTGAAGCTATATCACTTCTATCGCAAGTATCTGTACCTAAATCATTTGTTTCTCATGGATTTGAAGCTCAGCCTCCTACTTCGCATGGATTTAAACCTAAATGATGTTTATCGCATGGATTTTGAATCTAACTCGTTTGATTCATCTGCATTTGAAGCCATATCACTTATATCCCATGTGTTCGATGCTAAATCATTTGTTTCGCATGGATTTGTTGCGAAACCTTCTACATCGCATTGACTTGAAGTTAAATCATGTGTTTCGCTTGGATTTGAAGCTAAACCTTCTACATCGCATTGACTTGAAGCTAAATCATGTGTTTTGCATGGATTTGATGCAAACTCGTTTGTTTCCCCTGCAATTGAAGCTATATCAGTTATATCGCAAGTATCTGATGATAAATCATTTGTTTCGCATGGATTTGAAGCTAAATCTTCTACGTCGCATTGATTTGAAGCTAAATCGTGTGTTTTGCATGGATTTTATGCTAACTCGTTTGTTATCCCTCCATTTGAAGCTATATCAGTTATATCGCAAGTATCTGTACCTAAATCATTTGTTTCGCATGGATTTGAAGCTAAGCCTTCAACATCGCATTGATTTGAAGCTACAACATGTGCACCGCATGGATTTGAAGCTAAACCTTCTACATCGCATTGATTTGAAGCTAAATCGTGTGTTTTGCATGGATTTTATGCTAACTCGTTTGTTTCCCTTGCATTTGAAGCTATATCAGTTATATCGCAAGTATCTGATGCTAAATCATTTGCTTCACATGGATTTGAAGCTAATCCTGCTACATCGTATTGATTTGAAGCTACATCATGTGTTTTGCATGGATTTGAGGCTAACTCGTTTGTTCGTCTGCATTTGAAGCGATATCCCTTCTATCGCAAATATCTGAAGCTAAATTATTGGTTTCGCATGGATTTGAATCTAAACCTTCTACATCGCATTGATTTGCTCCTAAATCATTTGTTTCGCATGGATTTGAAACTAAACCTTCTACATCGCATTGATTTGCAACTAAATCATGTGTTTCGCATGGATTTGAAGCTAACTCGTTCGTTTCGCCTGCATTTGGTGCTATATCACTTATATCGCAAGTGTTTGAAGCTAAATCATTTGTTTCGTAGGGATTTGAAGCAAAACCTTCTACATCATATCGATTTGAAGCTAAATGATATATATCGCATGGATTTTGAAGCTATCCCATTTGATTCGTCTGCATTTGCAGCTATATCACTTATATCACAAGTGTTTGAAGCTAAATCATTTGTGTCGCATGGATTTGAAGCTAAACCTTCTACATCGCATTGATTTGAAGCATATCGTGTGATTCGCTTGGATTTGATGCTAACTCGTTTGTTTGGCCTGCATTTGATGCTATATCACTTATATCACAAGTGTTTGATGCTAAATCATTCGTTTCGCATGGATTTGAAGCTAAACCTTCTACTTCGTATCGATTTGAAGCAAAATGATATGTATCGCATGGATTTTGTAGCTACCCCGTTTGATTCGTCTGCATTTGCAGCTATATCACTTATATCACAAGTGTTTGAAGCTAAATCATTTGTGTCGCATGGATTTGAAGCTAAACCTTCTACATCGCATTGATTTGCAGCTAAATCATGTGTTTCGCATGGATTTGAAGCTAACTCGATCGTTTTGCCTGCATTTGGTGCTATATCACTTATATCGCAAGTGTTTGAAGCTAAATCATTTGTTTCGCAGGGATTTGAAGCTAAACCTTCTACATCATATCGATTTGATGCTAAATGATATGTATCGCATGGATTTTGAAGCTATCCCATTTGATTCGTCTGCATGTTGCAGCTATATCACTTATATCACAAGTGTTTCAAGCTAAATCATTTGTTTCGCATGGATTTGAATCTAAACCTTCTACATCGCATTGATTTGAAGCTAAATCATGTGTTTTGCATGGATTTGATGCTAACTCGTTTGTTTCCCCTGCATTTGAAGCTATTTCAGTAATATCGCAAGTATCTGATGCTAAATCATGTGTTTCGGTTAGATTTGAAGCTAAACCTTCTACATCGCATTGATTTGAAGTTAAATCATTTGTTTCGCATGGATTTGAAGCTAAACCTTCTACATCGTATCGATTTGAAGCTAAATGATAAGTATGGCATGGATTTTGAAGCTATTCCGTTTGATTCTCATGCAGTTGAAGCTATATCACCTATATCCGAAGTGTTTGAAGCTCAACCATTTGTTTCGCATGGATTTGAAGCTAAACCTTCTACATCGTATCGATTTGAAGCTAATTGATATGTATGGCATGGATTTTGAAGCTATCCCGTTTGATTCTCATGCAGTTGAAGCTATATCACCTATATCCGAAGTGTTTGAAGCTCAACCATTTGTTCCGCCTCGATTTGAAGCTATGCCTTCTACTTCGCATTGATTTGAAGCTAAATCATTTGTTTCGCATGGATTTGAATCTAAACCTTCTACATCGCATTGATTTGAAGCTAAATCATGTGCTTCGCTTTGATTTGAAGCTATACCTTCTACATCGCTTTGATTTGAAGCTAAATCATGTGTTTTGCATGGATTTGATGCTAACTCGTTTGTTTCCCCTGCATTTGAAGCTATTTCAGTTATATCGCAAGTATCTGATGCTAAATCATGTGTTTCGCTTAGATTTGAAGCTAAACCTTCTACATCGCATTGATTTGAAGTTAAATCATTTGTTTCGCATGGATTTGAAGCTAAACCTCCTACATCGTATCGATTTGAAGCTAAATGATATGTATGGCATGGATTTTGAAGCTATCCCGTTTGATTCTCATGCAGTTGAAGCTATATCACCAATATCCGATGTGTTTGAAGCTCAACCATTTGTTCCGCATCGATTTGAAGATATGCCTTCTACTTCGCATTGATTTGAAGCTAAATCATTTGTGTCGCATGGATTTGAAGCTAAACCTTCTACATCGCATTGATTTGAAGCATATCGAGTGATTCGCTTGGATTTGATGCTAACTCGTTTGTTTGGCCTGCATTTGATGCTATATCACTTATATCACAAGTGTTTGATGCTAAATCATTTGTTTCGCATGGATTTGAAGCTAAACCTTCTACATCGTATCGATTTGAAGCAAAATGATATGTATCACATGGATTTTGAAGCTACCCCATTTGATTCGTCTGCATTTGCAGCTATATCACTTATATCACAAGTGTTTGAAGCTAAATCATTTGTATCGCATGGATTTGAAGCTAAACATTCTACATCGCATTGATTTGAAGCATATCGTGTGATTCGCTTGGATTTGATGCTAACTCGTTTGTTTGGCCTGTATTTGATGCTATATCACTTATATCACAAGTGTTTGATGCTAAATCATTCGTTTCGCATGGATTTGAAGCTAAACCTTCTACTTCGTATCGATTTGAAGCAAAATGATATGTATCGCATGGATCTTGTAGCTACCCCGTTTGATTCGTCTGCATTTGCAGCTATACCACTTATATTACATGTGTTTGAAGCTAAATCATTTGTTTTGCATGGATTTGAAGCTAAACCTTCTACGTCGCAATGATTTGCAGCTAAATCATGTGTTTCGCATGGATTTGAAGCTAACTCGTTCGTTTCGCCTGCATTTGGTGCTATATCACTTATATCGCAAGTGTTTGAAGCTAAATCATTTGTGTCGCATGGATTTGAAGCTAAACCTTCTACATCGCATTGATTTGAAGCATATCGTGTGATTCGCTTGGATTTGATGCTAACTCGTTTGTTTCCCCTGCATTTGAATCTATATCAGTTATATCGCAAGTATCTGATGCTAAATCATTGTTTCGCATGGATTTGAAGCTAAACCTTCCACATCGCATTGATTTGAAGCTAATTCATGTGTTTTGCATGGATTTTATGCTAACTCGTTTGTTTCCCCTGCATTTGAAGCTATATCAGTTATATCGCAAGTATCTGATGCTAAATCATTTGTTTCGCATGGATTTGAAGCTAAACCTTCTACATCGCATTGATTTGCAGCTAAATCATGTGTTTCGCATGGATTTGAAGCTAACTCGTTCGTTTCGCCTGCATTTGTGCTATATCACTTATATCGCAAGTGTTTGAAGCTAAATCATTTGTGTCGCATGGATTTGAAGCTAAACCTTCTACATCGCATTGATTTGAAGCATATCGTGCGATTCGCTTGGATTTGAAGCTATACCTTCTACATCGCTTTGATTTGACGCTAAAATCATGTGTTTTGCATGGATTTGAAACTAAACCTTCTACTTCGTATCGATTTGAAGCAAAATGATATGTATCGCATGGATTTTGAAGCAACCCCGTTTGATTCGTCTGCATTTGCAGCTATATCACTTATATCACAAGTGTTTGAAGCTAAATCATTTGTGTCGCATGGATTTGAAGCTAATCCTTCTACATCGCATTGATTTGAAGCATATCGTGTGATTCGCTTGGATTGATGCTAACTCGATTGTTTCCCCTGCATTTGAATCTATATCAGTTATATCGCAAGTATCTGATGCTAAATCATTTGTTTCGCATGGATTTGAAGCTAAACCTTCCACATCGCATTGATTTAAAGCTAATTCATGTGTTTTGCATGGATTTTATGCTAACTCGTTTGTTTCCCCTGCATTTGAAGCTATATCAGTTATATCGCAAGTATCTGATGCTAAATCATTTTGTTTCGCATGGATTTGAAACTAAACCTTCTACATCGCATTGATTTGCAACTAAATCATGTGTTTCGCATGGATTTGAAGCTAACTCGTTCGTTTCGCCTGCATTTGGTGCTATATCACTTATATCGCAAGTGTTTGAAGCTAAATCATTTGTTTCGTAGGGATTTGAAGCAAAACCTTCTACATCATATCGATTTGAAGCTAAATGATATATATCGCATGGATTTTGAAGCTATCCCATTTGATTCGTCTGCATTTGCAGCTATATCACTTATATCACAAGTGTTTGAAGCTAAATCATTTGTGTCGCATGGATTTGAAGCTAAACCTTCTACATCGCATTGATTTGAAGCATATCGTGTGATTCGCTTGGATTTGATGCTAACTCGATTGTTTCCCCTGCATTTGAATCTATATCAGTTATATCGCAAGTATCTGATGCTAAATCATTTGTTTCGCATGGATTTGAAGCTAAACCTTCCACATCGCATTGATTTAAAGCTAATTCATGTGTTTGCATGGATTTTATGCTAACTCGTTTGTTTGGCCTGCATTTGATGCTATATCACTTATATCACAAGTGTTTGATGCTAAATCATTCGTTTCGCATGGATTTGAAGCTAAACCTTCTACTTCGTATCGATTTGAAGCAAAATGATATGTATCGCATGGATTTTGTAGCTACCCCGTTTGATTCGTCTGCCTTTGCAGCTATATCACTTATATTACATGTGCTTGAAGCTAAATCATTTGTTTTGCATGGATTGAAGCTAAACCTTCTACATCGCATTGATTTGCAGCTAAATCATGTGTTTCGCATGGATTTGAAGCTAACTCGTTCGTTTTGCCTGCATTTGGTGCTATATCACTTATATCGCAAGTGTTTGAAGCTAAATCATTTGTTTCGCAGGGATTTGAAGCTAAACTTCTACATCATATCGATTTGATGCTAAATGATATGTATCGCATGGATTTTGAAGCTATCCCATTTGATTCGTCTGCATGTTGCAGCTATATCACTTATATCACAAGTGTTTCAAGCTAAATCATTTGTTTCGCATGGATTTGAATCTAAACCTTCTACATCGCATTGATTTGAAGCTAAATCATGTGTTTCGCTTGGATTTGAAGCTATACCTTCTACATCGCTTTGATTTGACGCTAAATCATATGTTTTGCATGGATTTGATGCTAACTCATTTGTTTCCCCCGCATTTGAAGCAATATCAGGTTATATCCCAAGTATGTGATGGTAAATCATTTGTTTCGCATGGATTTGAAGCTAAACCTTCTACATCATATTGATTTGAAGCTAAATCATGTGTTTTGCATGGATTTGATGCTAACTCGTTTGTTTCCCCTGCATTTGAAGCTATTTCAGTTATATCGCAAGTATCTGATGCTAAATCATGTGTTTCGGTTAGATTTGAAGCTAAACCTTCTACATCGCATTGATTTGAAGTTAAATCATTTGTTTCGCATGGATTTGAAGCTAAACCTTCCACATCGTATCGATTTGATGCTAAATGATAAGTATGGCATGGATTTTGAAGCTATTCCGTTTGATTCTCATGCAGTGAAGCTATATCACCTATATCCGAAGTGTTTGAAGCTCAACCATTTGTTTCGCATGGATTTGAAGCTAAACCTTCTACATCGTATCGATTTGAAGCTAAATCATTTGTTTCGCATGGATTTGAATCTAAACCTTCTACATCGCATTGATTTGAAGCTAAATCATGTGTTTCGCTTGGATTTGAAGCTATACCTTCTACATCGCTTTGATTTGAAGCTAAATCATGTGTTTTGCATGGATTTGATGCTAACTCGTTTGTTTCCCCTGCATTTGAAGCTATTTCAGTTATATCGCAAGTATCTGATGCTAAATCATGTGTTTCGCTTAGATTTGAAGCTAAACCTTCTACTTCGTATCGATTTGAAGCAAAATGATATGTATCGCATGGATTTTGTAGCTACCCCGTTTGATTCGTCTGCATTTGCAGCTATATCACTTATATTACATGTGTTTGAAGCTAAATCATTTGTTTTGCATGGATTTGAAGCTAAACCTTCTACATCGCATTGATTTGCAGCTAAATCATGTGTTTCGCATGGATTTGAAGCTAACTCGTTCGTTCCGCCTGCATTTGGTGCTATATCAATTATATCGCAAGTGTTTGAAGCTAAATCATTTGTATCGCAGGGATTTGAAGCTAAACCTTCTACATCGTATCGATTTGAAGCAAAATGATATGTATCGCATGGATTTTGAAGCAACCCCGTTTGATTCGTCTGCATTTGCAGCTATATCACTTATATCACAAGTGTTTGAAGCTAAATCATTTGTGTCGCATGGATTTGAAGCTAAACCTTCTACATCGCATTGATTTGAAGCATATCGTGTGATTCGCTTGGATTTGTTGCTAACTCGTTTGATTCGTCTGCATTTGCAGCTATATCAGTTATATCGCAAGTATCTGATGCTAAATCATTAGTTTCGCATGGATTTGAAGCTAAACCTTCCACATCGCATTGATTTGAAGCATATAGTGTGATTCGCTTGGATTTGATGCTAAGTCGTTTGTTTCCCCTGCATTTGAAGCTATATCAGTTATATCGCAAGTATCTGATGCTAAATCATTTGATTCGCATGGATTTGAAGCTAATTCATGTGTCTTGCATTGATTTTATGCTAGCTCGTTTGTTTCCCCTGCATTTGAAGCTATATCAGTTATATCGCAAGTATCTGATGCTAAATCATTTGTTTCGCATGGATTTGAAGCTAAACCTTCTATATCGCATTCATTTGAAGCTCAATCATGTGTTTCGCTTGGATTTGTAGCTATACCTTCTACATCGCTTTGATTTGTTAGCTAAATCGTGTGTTTTGCATGGATTTGATGCTAACTCGTTTGTTTCCCCTGCATTTGAAGCTATGTCAGTTATATTGCAAATATCTGATGCTAAATCATATGTTTCGCATGGATTTAAAGCTATACCTTCTACATCGCATTGATTTGAAGCTAAATTATGTTTTTTGCATGGATTTTATGCTAACTCGTCGTTTTCCCCTGCATTTGAAGCTATATCAGTTATATCGCAAGTATCTGATGCTAAATCATTTGTATCGCATGGATTTGAAGCTAAACCTTCTACATCGCCTTCATTTGCAGCTAAATCATGTGTTTCGCATGGATTTGAAGCTAACTCGTTCGTTTCGCCTGCATTTGGTGCTATATCACTTATATCGCAAGTGTTTGAAGCTAAATCATTTGTTTCGCAGGGATTTGAAGCTAAACCTTCTACATCATATCGATTTGAAGCTAAATGATATATATCGCATGGATTTTGAAGCTAACCCATTTGATTCGTCTGCATTTGCAGCTATATCACTTATGTTACACGTTTTAGAAGCTAAATCATTTGTTTTGCATGGATTTGAAGCTAAACCTTCTACATCGTATTGATTTGAAGCTAAATCATGAGTTTCGCTTGGATTTGAAGCTATACCTTCTACATCGCTTTGATTAGAAGCTAAATCATGTGTTTTGCATGGATTTGATGCTAACTCGTTTGTTTCCCCTGCATTTGAAGCTATTTCAGTGATATCGCAAGTATCTGATGCTAAATCATGTGTTTCGGTTAGATTTGAAGCTAAACCTTCTACATCGCATTGATTTGAAGTTAAATCATTTGTTTCGCATGGATTTGAAGCTAAACCTTCTACATCGTATCGATTTGAAGCTAATTGATATGTATGGCATGGATTTTGAAGCTATTCCGTTTGATTCTCATGCAGTTGAAGCTATATCACCTATATCCGAAGTGTTTGAAGCACAACCATTTGTTTCGCATGGATTTGAAGCTAAACCTTCTACATCGTATCGATTTGAAGCTAAATGATATGTATGGCATGGATTTTGAAGCTATCCCGTTTGATTCTCATGCAGTTGAAGCTATATCACCTATATCCGAAGTGTTTGAAGCTCAACCATTTGTTCCGCATCGATTTGAAGCTATGCCTTCTACTTCGCATTGATTTGAAGCTAAATCATTTGTTTCGCATGGATTTGAATCTAAACCTTCTACATCGCATTGATTTGAAGCTAAATCATGTTTTTCGCTTGGATTTGAAGCTACACCTTCTACATCGCTTTGATTTGAAGCAAAATCATGTGTTTTGCATGGATTTGATGCTAACTCGTTTGTTTCCCCTGCATTTGAAGCTATTTCAGTTATATCGCAAGTATCTGATGCTAAATCATGTGTTTCGCTTAGATTTGAAGCTAAACCTTCTACACCGCATTGATTTGAAGTTAAATCATTTGTTTCGCATGGATTTGAAGCTAAACCTTCTACATCGTATCGATTTGAAGCTAAATGATATGTATGGCATGGATTTTGAAGCTATCCCGTTTGATTCTCATGCAGTTGAAGCTATATCACCTATATCCGAAGTGTTTGAAGCTCAACCATTTGTTCCGCATAGATTTGAAGCTATGCCTTCTACTTCGCATTGATTTGAAGCTAAATCATTTGTGTCGCATGGATTTGAAGCTAAACCTTCTACATCGCATTGATTTGAAGCATATCGTGTGATTCGCTTGGATTTGATGCTAACTCGTTTGTTTGGCCTGCATTTGATGCTATATCACTTATATCACAAGTGTTTGAAGCTAAATCATTTGTTTCGCATGGATTTGAAGCTAAACCTTCTACACCATATCGATTTGAAGCTAAATGATATGTATCACATGGATTTTGAAGCTATCCCATTTGATTCGTCTGCATTTGCAGCTATATCACTTATATCACAAGTGTTTGAAGCTAAATCATTTGTTTCGCACGGATTTGAATCTAAACCTTCTACATCGCATTGATTTGAAGCTAAATCATGTGTTTCGCTTGGATTTGTAGCTATACCTTCTACATCGCATTGATTTGCAGCTAAATCATGTGTTTCGCATGGATTTGAAGCTAACTCGTTCGTTTCGCCTGCATTTGGTGCTATATCACTTATATCGCAAGTGTTTGAAGCTAAATCATTTGTATCGCAGGGATTGGAAGTTAAACCTTCTACATCATATCGATTTGAAGCTAAATGATATATATCGCATGGATTTTGAAGCTATCCCATTTGATTCGTCTGCATTTGCAGCTATATCACTTATATCACAAGTGTTTGAAGCTAAATCATTTGTTTCGCATGGATTTGAAGCTAAACCTTCCACATCGCATTGATTTGCAGTTCAATCATGTGTTTCGCATGGATTTTAAGCTAACTCGTTCGTTTCGTCTGCATTTGATGCTATATCACTTATATCGCAAGTATCTGAAGCTAAATCATTTCTTTCGCATGGATTTGAAACTATCTCGTTTGTTTCGTCTGCATTTGCAGCTATATCACTTATATCGCTAGTATCTGAAGCTAAATCATTTGTTTCGCATGGTTTTAGAGCTAAGCTTTCTACTTCGCATCGATTTGAACCTAAATGATGTGAATCGCATGGATTTTGAAGCTAACTCGTTTGATTCGACTGCATTTGAAGCTATATCGCCTATATCGCAAGTATCTGAATCTAAATCATTTGTTTCGCTTGGATTTGAAGCTAAACCTTCCACATCGCATTGATTTGCTGCTAAATCATGTGTTTCGCATAGATTTGAAGCTAACTCGTTTGTTTCGTCTGCATTTGAAGCTATGCCACTTATATCGCAAGTATCTGACGCTAAATCATTGGTTTCGCATGGATTTGAAGTTAAACCTTCTACATCATATCGATTTGAAGCTAAATGATATATATCGCATGGATTTTGAAGCTATCCCATTTGATTCGTCTGCATTTGCAGCTATATCACTTATATCACAAGTGTTTGAAGCTAAATCATTTGTTTCGCATGGATTTGAAGCTAAACCTTCCACATCGCATTGATTTGCAGTTCAATCATGTGTTTCGCATGGATTTTAAGCTAACTCGTTCGTTTCGTCTGCATTTGATGCTATATCACTTATATCGCAAGTATCTGAAGCTAAATCATTTCTTTCGCATGGATTTGAAACTATCTCGTTTGTTTCGTCTGCATTTGCAGCTATATCACTTATATCGCTAGTATCTGAAGCTAAATCATTTGTTTCGCATGGTTTTAGAGCTAAGCTTTCTAGTTCGCATCGATTTGAACCTAAATGATGTGAATCGCATGGATTTTGAAGCTAACTCGTTTGATTCGACTGCATTTGAAGCTATATCGCTTATATCGCAAGTATCTGATTCTAAATCATTTGTTTCGCTTGGATTTGAAGCTGAACTTTCCACATCGCATTGATTTGCAATTCAATCGTGTGTTTCGCATGGATCTGAAGCTAATTCGTTTGTTGCGCATGCAGTTGAATCTAAATGACGTATATCTCGAGTATTTGTTGCTAAACCAATTGTTTCGCATGGATTTGAAGCTAAACCTTCTACATCGCATTGATTTGCTGCAAAATCATGTGATTCGCTTGGATTTGAAGATAACTCGTTTGTTTCGTCTGCATTTGAAGCTATGCCACTTATATCGCAAGTATCTGAAGCTAAATCATTGGTTTCGCATGGATTTGTAGGTAAACCTTCCACATCGCATTGATTTGCTGCTAAATCATGTGTTTCGCCGGGATTTGAAGCTAATTCGTTTGTTGCGCATGCAGTTGAATCTAATAAGGTATATCACAAGTATTTGTAGCTAAACCATTTGTTTCGCATGAATTAATGCTAATCCTTCTATTTCGAATTGATTTGAAGCTAAATCATGTGTTTCGCATGGATTTGAAACTAACTCGTTTGTTTCGCATGCAGTTGAAGCTTTATCACCTATATCCCAAGCGTTTGAAGCTCAATCTATGTTTCGCATGGATTTGAAGCTAAACCTTCTACATCGCATTTATTTGCTACTAAAACATGTGTTTCGCATGGATTTGAAGCTAATTCGTTTGTTGCGCACGCACTTGAATCTAAATAACGTACATCACAAGTATTTGTATCTAAACCATTTGTTTGGCATGGATTTGAATCTAATCCTTCTACTTCGAATTGATTTGAAGCTAAATCATGTGTTTCGCATGGAATTGAAGCTAACTGGTTTGTTTCGTCTGCATTTGAAGCGATGTCCCTTCTATCGCAAGTATTTGAAGCTAAATCATTGGTTTCGCATGGATGTGATCTAAACCTTCTACATCGCATTGGTTTGCTCCTAAATCATGCGTTTCGCTTGGATTGGAAGCTAACTCGTTTGTTTCGGCTACAGTTGAACCTATATCACTTATATCGCATGTATCCGATGCTAAATCATTTGTTTCGATTGGATCTGAAGCTAAACCTTCTACATCGCATTGATTTGCTGCTAAATCATGTGTATCGCATGGATTTTGAAGATAACTCGATTGCTTCGTCTGCATTTGAAGCTATATCACTTATATCCCAAGTGTTTGAAGCTAAATCATTTGTTTCGCATGGATTTGAAGCAAAAACCTTCTACATCGCATTGATTTCAAGCCAAATCATTTGTTTCGCATGGATTTGAAGCTAAACCTTCCACATCGCATTGATTTGCAGCTAAATCATGTAATGCGCATGGATTTGAAGCTAACTCGTTTGTTTCGTCTGCATTTGAAGCGATGTCCCTTCTATCGCAAGTATCTGAAGCTAAATCATTGTTTTCGCATGGATTTGAATCTAAACCTTCTACATCGCATTGATTTGCTCCTACATCATGTGTTTCGCTTGAATTGGAACCTAACTCGTTTGTTTCGGCTGCAGATGAACCTATATCACTTATATCGCATGTATTTGATGCTAAATCATTTGTTTCGATTGGATTTGAAGCTAAACCTTCTCCATCGCATTGATTTGCTGCTAAATCATGTGTTTCGCTTGGATTTGAAGCTAACTAGTTTGTTTCGTCTGCATTTGAAGCTATGCCACTTATATCGCAAGTATCTGACACTAAATCATTGGTTTCGCATGGATTTGAAACTAAACACTCTACATCGCATTGATTTGCTGCTAAATCATGTGTTTCGCCGGGATTTGAAGCTAATTCGTTTGTTGCGAATGCAGTTGAATCTAATGAGGTATATCACAAGTATTTGTAGCTAAACCATTTGTTTCGCATGAATTAATGCTAATCCTTCTATTTCGAATTGATTTGAAGCTAAATCATGTGTTTCGCATGGATTTGAAGCTAACTCGTTTGTTTCGCATGCAGTTGAAGCTTTATCACCTATATCCCAAGCGTTTGAAGCTCAATCTATGTTTCGCATGGATTTGAAGCTAAACCTTCTACATCGCATTTATTTGCTACTAAAACATGTGTTTCGCATGGATTTGAAGCTAATTCGTTTGTTGCGCACGCACTTGAATCTAAATAACGTACATCACAAGTATTTGTAGCTAAACCATTTGTTTGGCATGGATTTGAATCTAATCCTTCTACTTCGAATTGATTTGAAGCTAAATCATGTGTTTCGCATGGAATTGAAGCTAACTGGTTTGTTTCGTCTGCATTTGAAGCGATGTCCCTTCTATCGCAAGTATTTGAAGCTAAATCATTGGTTTCGCATGGATGTGATCTAAACCTTCTACATCGCATTGGTTTGCTCCTAAATCATGCGTTTCGCTTGGATTGGAAGCTAACTCGTTTGTTTCGGCTACAGTTGAACCTATATCACTTATATCGCATGTATCCGATGCTAAATCATTTGTTTCGATTGGATCTGAAGCTAAACCTTCTACATCGCATTGATTTGCTGCTAAATCATGTGTATCGCATGGATTTTGAAGATAACTCGATTGCTTCGTCTGCATTTGAAGCTATATCACTTATATCCCAAGTGTTTGAAGCTAAATCATTTGTTTCGCATGGATTTGAAGCTAAACCTTCTACATCGCATTGATTTCAAGCCAAATCATTTGTTTCGCATGGATTTGAAGCTAAACCTTCCACATCGCATTGATTTGCAGCTAAATCATGTAATGCGCATGGATTTGAAGCTAACTCGTTTGTTTCGTCTGCATTTGAAGCGATGTCCCTTCTATCGCAAGTATCTGAAGCTAAATCATTGTTTTCGCATGGATTTGAATCTAAACCTTCTACATCGCATTGATTTGCTCCTACATCATGTGTTTCGCTTGAATTGGAACCTAACTCGTTTGTTTCGGCTGCAGATGAACCTATATCACTTATATCGCATGTATTTGATGCTAAATCATTTGTTTCGATTGGATTTGAAGCTAAACCTTCTCCATCGCATTGATTTGCTGCTAAATCATGTGTTTCGCTTGGATTTGAAGCTAACTAGTTTGTTTCGTCTGCATTTGAAGCTATGCCACTTATATCGCAAGTATCTGACACTAAATCATTGGTTTCGCATGGATTTGAAACTAAACACTCTACATCGCTTTGATTTGCTGCTAAATCATGTGTTTCGCCGGGATTTGAAGCTAATTCGTTTGTTGCGAATGCAGTTGAATCTAATGAGGTATATCACAAGTATTTGTAGCTAAACCATTTGTTTCGCATGAATTAATGCTAATCCTTCTATTTCGAATTGATTTGAAGCTAAATCATGTGTTTCGCATGGATTTGAAGCTAACTCGTTTGTTTCGCATGCAGTTGAAGCTTTATCACCTATATCCCAAGCGTTTGATGCTCAATCTTTGTTTCGCATGGATTTGAAGCTAAACCTTCTACATCGCATTTATTTGCTGCTAAAACATGTGTTTCGCATGGATTTGAAGCTAATTCGTTTGTTGCGCATGCACTTGAATCTAAATAACGTATATCACAAGTATTTGTAGCTAAACCATTTGTTTGGCATGGATTTGAATCTAATCCTTCTACTTCGAATTGATTTGAAGCTAAATCATGTGTTTCGCATGGAATTGAAGCTAACCGGTTTGTTTCGTCTGCATTTGAAGCGATGTCCCTTCTATCGCAAGTATCTGAAGCTAAATCATTGGTTTCGCATGGATGTGATCTAAACCTTCTACATCGCATTGATTTGCTCCTAAATCATGTGTTTCGCTTGGATTGGAAGCTAACTCGTTTGTTTCGGCTGCAGTTGAACCTATATCACTTATATCCCAAGTGTTTGATGCTAAATCATTTGTTTCGCATGGATTTGAAGCTAAACCTTCTACATCGCATTGATTTTAAGCTAAATCATGTGTTTCGTTTGGATTTGAAGCTATACCTTCTACATCGCTTTGATTTGAAGCTAAATCATGTGTTTTGCATTGATTTGATGCTAACTCGTTCGTTTCGCCTTCATTTGATGCTATAACACTTATATCGCAAGTGTTTGAAGCTAAATCATTTGTTTCGCATGGATTTGAAGCTAAACCTTATACATCGTATCGATTTGAAGCTAAATGATATGTATCGTATGGATTTTGAACCTACCCCGTTTGATTCGTCTGCATTTGCAGCTATATCACTTATATCACAAGTGTTTGAAGCTAAATCATTTGTTTCGCATGGATTTGAAGCTAAACCTTCTACATCGCATTGATTTGAAGCTAAATCATGTGTTTCGCTTGAATTTGAAGCTAAACCTTTTTACATCGGATTGATTTGCAGCTAAATCATGTGTTTTGCATGGATTTGATGATATCTCGTTTGTTTCCCCTGCATTTGAAGCTATATCAGTTATATCGCAAGTATCTGATGCTATATCATTTATTTCGCATGGATCTGATGCTAAACCTTCTACATGGCATTGATTTGAAGCTAAATCATTTGTTTCGCATGTATTTGAAGCTAACTCGTTTGTTTCGCCTGCATTTGAAGCTACATCAGTTATATCGCAAGTATCTGAAGCTAAATCATTTGTTTCGCATGAATTTGAATCTAAACCCTGTGTTTCGCATGAATTTGAACCTAAATCACGACTTTCGCATGCATTTGAAGCTTAATCATATGTTTTGCTTGGATTTGAAGCTAACTCGTTTGTTTCCCCTGCATTTGAAGCTATGTCACTTATATCGCAAGCAACTGATGCTAAATCATTTGATTCGCAAGGATTTGAAGCTAAACCTTCTACATCGCATTGATTTGAAGCTAAACCTTCTACATCGCATTGATTTGAAGCTAAATCTTTTGTTTCGCAAGGATTTGAAACTGATCCTTCTACATCGCATTGATTTGAAGCTAAATCATTTGTTTCGCATGGATTTGAAGCTAAACCTTCTACATCGCATTGATTTGAAGCTACATCTTTTGTTTCGCAAGGATTTGAAACTAATCCGTCTATATCGCATTGATTTGAAGCTAAATCATTTGTTTCGCACGGATTTGAAGCTAAGCCTTCTACTTCGCATTGATTTGAACCTAAATCATTCGTTTCGCATGGATTTGAAGCTATATCAATATATCGCAAGTATCTGAACCTAAATCATTTGTTTCGCATGGATTTGAAGATAAGCCTTCTACTTCGTATCGATTTGAAGCTAAATGATATGTATCGCATGGATTTTGAACCTACCCCGTTTGATTCGTCTGCATTTGCAGCTAAATCACTAATATCCCAAGTGTTTGAAGCTAAATCATTTGTTTCGCATGGATTTGAAGATAACTCGTTTGTTTCGCCTGCATTTGATGCTACATCACTTGAATCGCAAGTATCTGAAGCTAAATCATTTGTTTCGCATGGATTTGAATCTAAACCCTGTGTTTCCCATGAATTTGAACATAAATCACGTATTTCGCATGCATTTCAAGCTTAATCATATGTTTTGCTTGGATTTGAAGCTAACTCGTTTGTTTCCCCTGCATTTGAAGCTATGTCACTTATATCGCAAGCAACTGATGCTAAATCATTTGATTCGCAAGGATTTGAAGCTAAACCTTCTACATCGCATTGATTTGCAGCTAAATCATTTGTTTCGCATGGAGTTGAAGCTAACTCGTTCGTTTCGCCTGCATTTGATGGTATACCACTTATATCGCAAGTGTTTGAAGCTAAATCATTTGTTTCGCATGGACTTGTAGCTAAACCTTCTACTTCGCATTGATTTACAGCTAAATCATGTGTTTCGCATGGATTTGAAGTTAACTCGTTCGTTTCGCCTGCATTTGATGGTATAACACTTATATCGCAAGTGTTTGAAGCTCAATCATTTGTTTTGCATGGATTTTATGCTAACTCGTCTGTTTCCCCTGCATTTAAAGCTATATCAGTTATATCGTAAGCATCTGATGCTAAATCATTTGCTTCGCATGGATTTGAAGCTAAACCTTATACATCGTATCGATTTGAAGCTAAATGATATGTATCGTATGGAGTTTGAACCTACCCCGTTTGATTCGTCTGCATTTGCAGCTATATCACTTATATCACAAGTGTTTGAAGCTAAATCATTTGTTTCGCATGGATTTGAAGCTAAACCTTCTACATCGCATTGATTTGAATCTAAATCATGTGTTTCGCTTGGATTTGAAGCTATACCTCCTACATCGGATTGATTTGCAGCTAAATCATGTGTTTTGCATGGATTTGAAGCTAAACCTTCTACATCGCATTGATTTGCAGCTAAATCATGTGTTTTGCATGGATTTTATGCTAACTCGTTCGTTTCGCCTGCATTTGATGATATATCACTTATATCGCAAGTATCTGTACCTAAATCATTTGTTTCGCATGGATTTGAAGCTAAGCCTTCTACTTCGCATGGATTTAATGCTAAATGATGTGTATCGCATGGATTTTGAAGCTAACTCGTTTGATTCGTCTGCATTTGAAGCTATATCACTTATATCCCAAGTGTTTGATGCTAAATCATTTGTTTCGCATGGATTTGAAGCTAAACCTTCTACATCGCATTGATTTGAAGCTACATCTTTTGTTTCGCAAGGATTTGAAACTAATCCGTCTATATCGCATTGATTTGAAGCTAAATCATTTGTTTCGCATGGATTTGAAGCTAAGCCTTCTACTTCGCATTGATTTGAACCTAAATCATTCGTTTCGCATGGATTTGAAGCTATATCAATATATCGCAAGTATCTGAACCTAAATCATTTGTTTCGCATGGATTTGAAGGCAAGCCTTCTACTTCGTATCGATTTGAAGCTAAATGATATGTATCGCATGGATTTTGAACCTACCCCGTTTGATTCGTCTGCATTTGCAGCTAAATCACTAATATCCCAAGTGTTTGAAGCTAAATCATTTGTTTCTCATCGATTTGAAGCTAAACATTCTACATCGCATTGATTTGAAGCTAAATCATTTGGTTCGCAAGGATTTGAAGCTAATCCTTCTACTTCGCATTGATTTGAAGCAAAATCATGTGTATCGCATGGATTTTGAAGCTAACACGTTTGATTCGTATGCATTTGAATCTATATCACTTATATCACAAGTATTTGAAGCTAAATCATTTGTTTCGCATGGATTTGAAGCTAAACCTTCTACACCGCATTGATTTGAAGCTAAATTACGTGTTTCGCTTGGATTTGAAGCTATACCCTCTACATCGCTGTGATTTGAAGCTTAATCATGTGTTTTGCATGGATTTGATGCTAACTCGTTTGTTTCCCCTGCGTTTGAAGATATTTCAGTTATATCGCAAGTATCTGATGCTAAATCATTTGTTTCGCATGGATTTGAAGCTAAACCTTCTACATCGCATTGATTTGCAGCTAAATCATGTGTTTTGCATGGATTTTATGCTAACTCGTTCGTTTCGCCTGCATTTGATGATATATCACTTATATCGCAAGTATCTGTACCTAAATCATTTGTTTCGCATGGATTTGAAGCTAAGCCTTCTACTTCGCATGGATTTAATGCTAAATGATGTGTATCGCATGGATTTTGAAGCTAACTCGTTTGATTCGTCTGCATTTGAAGCTATATCACTTATAACCCAAGTGTTTGACGCTAAATCATTTGTTTCGCATGGATTTGTAGCTAAACCTTCTCCATCGCATTGATTTGAAGCTAAATCGTGTGTTTAGCATGGATTTTATGCTAACTCGTTTGTTTCGCCTTCATTAGAAGCTATATCTGTTATATCGCAAGTATCTGATGTTAAATCATGTGTTTTGCATGGATTTGAAGCTCAACCTTCCACATCGCTTTGATTTGAAGCTAACTCATGTGTTTTGCATGGATTTGATGCTAACTCGTTTGTTCCCCCTGCATTTGAAGCTATTTCAGTTATATCGCAAGTATCTGATGCTAAATCATTTGTTTCGCTTGGATTTGTAGCTAAAGATTCTACATCGCTTTTATTTGAAGCTAAATCATGTGTTTTGCATGGATTTGATGCTAACTCGTTTATTTCTCCTGTATTTGAAGCTATATCACTTCTATCGCAAGTATCTGTACCTAAATCATTTGTTTCGCTTGGATTTGAAGCTCAGCCTTCTACTTCGCATGGATTTAAACCTAAATGATGTGTATCGCATGGATTTTGAATCTAACTCGTTTGATTCGTCTGCATTTGAAGCTATATCACTTATATCCCAAGTGTTCGATGCTAAATCATTTTTTTCGCATGGATTTGTAGCTAAACCTTCTACATCGCATTGATTAGAAGCTTCATCATGTGTTTCGCTTGGATTTGAAGCTAAACCTTCTACATCGCATTGACTTGAAGCTAAATCATGTATTTTGCATGGATTTGATGCAAACTCGTTTTTTTCCCCTGCATTTGAAGCTATATCAGTTATATCGCAAGTATCTGATGCTAAATCATTTGTTTCGCATGGATTTGAAGCTAAACCTTCTACATCGCATTGATTTGAAGCTAAATCGTGTGTTTTGCATGGATTTTATGCTAACTCGTTTGTTTCTCCTGCATTTGAAGCTATATCACTTATATCGCAAGTATCTGAACCTAAATCATTTGTCTCGCATGGATTTGAACCTAAGCCTTCTACTTCGCATTGATTTGAAGCTAAATCATGTGTTTCGCTTGGATTTGTAACTAAACCTAATACATCGCATTGATTTGTAGCTACATCATGTGTTTCGCATGGATTTGAAGGTAACTCGTTAGTTTCGCCTGCATTTGAAGCTATATCATTTATATCGCAAGAATATGAAGCTAAATCATTTGTGTCGCATGGATTTGAAGCTAAAGCATCTACATCGCATTGAATTGAAGCTAATTCAAGTAATTCGCTTGGATTTGAAGCTAACACGTTTGTTTCGCCCGCATTTGAAGCTATATCAATATATCGCAAGTATCTGAACCTAAATCATTTGTTTCGCATGGATTTGAAGCTAAACCTTCCACATCGCATTGCTTTGAAGCTAAATCATTTGTTTCGCATGGAGTTGAAGCTAACTCGTTCGTTTCGCCTGCATTTGATGGTATACCACTTATATCGCAAGTGTTTGAAGCTAAATCATTTGTTTCGCATGGACTTGTAGCTAAACCTTCTACTTCGCATTGATTTACAGCTAAATCATGTGTTTCGCATGGATTTGAAGTTAACTCGTTCGTTTCGCCTGCATTTGATGGTATAACACTTATATCGCAAGTGTTTGAAGCTCAATCATTTGTTTTGCATGGATTTTATGCTAACTCGTCTGTTTCCCCTGCATTTAAAGCTATATCAGTTATATCGTAAGTATCTGATGCTAAATCATTTGCTTCGCATGGATTTGAAGCTAAACCTTATACATCGTATCGATTTGAAGCTAAATGATATGTATCGTATGGAGTTTGAACCTACCCCGTTTGATTCGTCTGCATTTGCAGCTATATCACTTATATCACAAGTGTTTGAAGCTAAATCATTTGTTTCGCATGGATTTGAAGCTAAACCTTCTACATCGCATTGATTTGAATCTAAATCATGTGTTTCGCTTGGATTTGAAGCTATACCTCCTACATCGGATTGATTTGCAGCTAAATCATGTGTTTTGCATGAATTTGAAGCTAAACCTTCTACATCGCATTGATTTGCAGCTAAATCATGTGTTTTGCATGGATTTTATGCTAACTCGTTCGTTTCGCCTGCATTTGATGATATATCACTTATATCGCAAGTATCTGTACCTAAATTATTTGTTTCGCATGGATTTGAAGCTAAGCCTTCTACTTCGCATGGATTTAATGCTAAATGATGTGTATCGCATGGATTTTGAAGCTAACTCGTTTGATTCGTCTGCATTTGAAGCTATATCACTTATATCCCAAGTGTTTGATGCTAAATCATTTGTTTCGCATGGATTTGTAGCTAAACCTTCTCCATCGCATTGATTTGAAGCTAAATCGTGTGTTTCGCATGGTTATGAAGCTAACTCGTTCGTATCGCCTGCATTTGATGCTATATCACTTATATCGCAAGTATCTGAAGCTAAATCATTTGTTTCGCATGGATTTGAAGTTAAACGTTCTACATAGCATTGATTTGAAGCTTAATAATGTGTTATGCATGGAATTAAAGCTAACTCGTTTGTTTCCCCTGCATTTGAAGCATATATCACTTATATCGCAAGTATCTAAAGCTAAATCATTTGTTTCGCATGGATTTGAAGCTAAACCTTCTACATAGCATTGGTTTGAAGTTAAATCATGTGTTTCGCTTGGATTTGAAGCTTATCCTTCTACATCGCATTGATTTGAAGATAAATCATGTGTTTTGCTTGGATTTCATGCTAACTCGTCCGTTTCGCCTGCATTTGATGCTATATCACTTATATCGCAAGTATCTAAAGCTAAATCATTTGTGTCGCCTGGATTTGAAGTTAAACCTTCTACATAGCATTGATTTGAAGCTTAATAATGTGTTTTGCTTGGAATTAAAGCTAACTCGTTTGTTTCCCCTGCATGTGAAGCATATATCACTTATATCGCAAGTATCTAAAGCTAAATCATTTGTTTCGCATGGATTGGAAGCTAAACCTTCTACATAGTATTGGTTTGAAGTTAAATCATGTGTTTCGCTAGGATTTGAAGCTTATCCTTCTACAGCGCATAGATTTGAAGATAAATCATGTGTTTTGCTTGGATTTCATGCTAACTCGTTCGTTTCGCCTGCATTTGATGCTATATCACTTATATCGCAAGTATCTGAAGCTAAATCATTTGATTCGCATGGATTTGAAGCTAAACCTTCTACATCGTATTGATTTGAAGTTTAAACTCATTTGTTTCGCATGGATTTGAAGCTAAACACTCTACATCGCATGGATTTGAAGCTAAGCCTTCTATTTCGCATGGATTTAAAGGTAATGATGTGTATCGCATGGCTTTTGAAGCTACCCCGTTTGAATCGTCTGCATTTGCAGCTATATCACTTATATCACAAGTGTTTGAAGCTAAATCATTTGTTTCGCATGGATTTGAAGCTAAACCTTCTATATCGCATTCATTCGAAGCGAAATCATTTGTTTCGCTTGGATTTGGAGCCATACCTTCTACATAGCTTTGATTTGCCAGCTAAATCATGTGTTTTGCATGGATTTGATGTTAACTCGTTTGTTTCACCTGCATTTGAAGCTACATCAGTTATATCGCAAGTATCTGATGCTAAATCATTTGTTTCGCATAGATTTGAAGCTAAACCTTCTACATCGCATTGATTTGAAGCTAAATCATTTGTTTCGCATTGATTTGAAGCTAAACCTTCTACATCGCATTGATTTGAAGCTAAATCATGTGTTTCGCATGGATTTGAAGCTAACTCGTTTACTTCCCCTGCAATTGAAACTGTATCACTTATATCGCAACTATCTGATGTTAAATCATTTGTTTCGCATGGCTTTGAAGTTAAATCTTCTACATCGCATTGATTTGAAGCTAAATCATGTGATTCGTTTGGATTTGAAGCTAACTCGTTTGTTTCGCCTGCATTTGAAGCTATATCACTTATACCCCAAGTGTTTGAAGCTAAATCATTTGTTTCGCATGGATTTGAAGCTAAACCTTCTACATCGTATTGATTTAAAGCTAAATCATGTATTTCGCTTGGATATGAAGCTAACTCGTTTGTTTCTGTCTGCATTTGAAGCTATATCACTTGTATCGCAAGTATCTGAAGCTAAATTATTTGTGTCGCAAGGATTTGAAGCTAAACCTTCTACATAGCATTGATTTGAAGCTTAATCATGTGTTTCGCTTGGATTTGAAGCTTATCCTTCTACAGCGCATAGATTTGAAGATAAATCATGTGTTTTGCTTGGATTTCATGCTAACTCGTTCGTTTCGTCTGCATTTGCAGCTATATCACTTATATCACAAGTGTGTGAAGCTAAATTATTTGTTTCGCATGGATTTAAAGCTAAACCTTCTATATCGTATTCATTTGAAGCGAAATCATGTGTTTCGCTTGGATTTGAAGCTATACCTTCTACATCGCTTTGATTTGTCAGCTAAATCATGTGTTTTGCATGGATTTGATGCTAACTCGTTTGTTCCACCTGCATTTGAAGCTACATCAGTTATATCGCAAGTATCTGATGCTAAATCATTTGTTTCGCATAGATTTGAAGCTAAACCTTCTACATCGCATTGATTTGAAGCTAAATCATTTGTTTCGCATTGATTTGAAGCTAAACCTTCTACATCGTATTGATTTGAAGCTAAACCTTCTACATCGCATTGATTTGAAGCTAAATCATGTGTTTTGCATGAATTTGAAGCTAACTCGTTTGTTTCCTCTACAATTGAAGCTACATCACTTATATCGCAAGTATCTAAAGCTAAATCATTTGTGTCGCCTGGATTTGAAGTTAAACCTTCTACATAGCATTGATTTGAAGCTTAATAATGTGTTTTGCTTGGAATTAAAGCTAACTCGTTTGCTTCGTCTGCATTTGAAGCTATATCACTTATATCCCAAGTATCTAAAGCTAAATCATTTGTTTCGCATGGATTTGAAGCTAAACCTTCTACATCGTATCGATTTGAAGCTAAATGATATGTATAGCATGGATTTTGAAGCTATCCCGTTTGATTCGTCTGCATTTGCAGCTGTATCAGTTATATCACAAGTGCTTGAAGCTAAATCATTTGTTTCGCATGGATTTGAAGCTAAACCTTCTACATCGCATTGATTTGAAGCTAAACCTTCTACATCGCATTGATTTGAAGCTAAACCTTCTACATCGCATTGATTTGAAGCTTAATCACGTGTTTCGCTTGGATTTGAAGCTATACCTTCTACGTCGCTTTGATTTGAAGCTAAATCATGTGTTTCGCATGGATTTGATGCTAACTCGTTTGTTTCCCCTGCATTTGAAGCTATTTCAGTTATATCGTAAGTATCTGATGCTAAATCATTTGTTTCGCATGGATTTGAAGCTAAACATTCTGCCTCGCATTGATTTGCAGCTAAATCATGTGTTTCGCATGGATTTGAAGCTAACTCGTTCGTTTCGCCTGCATTTGATGCTATATCACTTATATCGCAAGTATCTGAACCTAAATCATTTGTTTCGCATGGATTTGAAGCTAAGCCTTCTACTTCGTATCGATTTGAAGTTAAATGATATGTATCGCATGGATTTTGGAGCTTCCCCGTTTGATTCGTCTGCATTTCCTGCTATATCACTTATATCCCAAGTGTTTGTAGGTAAATCATTTGTTTCGCATGTATTTGAAGCTAAACCTTCTACATCGCATTGATTTGAAGCTAAATCATGTGTTGCGCTTGGATTTGAATCTATACCTTCAACATCGCTTTGATTTGAAGATAAATCATGTGTTTCGTTTGGATTTGAAGATATACCTTCTACATCGCTTTGAATTGAAGCTAAATCATGTGTTTTGCATGGGATTTATGCTAACTCGTTTGTTTCCCCTGCATTTGAAACTATATCAGTTATATCGCAAGTATCTGATGCTAAATCATTTGCTTCGCATGGATTTGAAGCTAAGCCTTCTACTTCGTATCGATTTGAAGTTAAATGATATGTATCGCATGGATTTTGAAGCTTCCCCGTTTGATTCGTCTGCATTTCCTGCTATATCACTTACTATATCATTTACATCGCTTTGATTTGAAGCTAAATCATGTGTTTTGCATGAATTTGAAGCTAACTCGTTTGTTTCCTCTATAATTGAAGCTATATCACTTATATCGCAAGTATCTAAAGCTAAATCATTTGTGTCGCCTGGATTTGAAGTTAAACCTTCTACATAGCATTGATTTGAAGCTTAATAATGTGTTTTGCTTGGAATTAAAGCTAACTCGTTTGCTTCGTCTGCATTTGAAGCTATATCACTTATATCCCAAGTATCTAAAGCTAAATCATTTGTTTCGCATGGATTTGAAGCTAAACCTTCTACATAGCATTGGTTTGAAGTTAAATCATGTGTTTCGCTTGGATTTGAAGCTTATCCTTCTACAGCGCATAGATTTGAAGATAAATCATGTGTTTTGCTTGGATTTCATGCTAACTCGTTCGTTCGCCTGCATTTGATGCTATATCACTTATATCGCATGTATCTGAATCTAAATCATTTGATTCGCATGGATTTGAAGCTAAACCTTCTACATCGTATTGATTTGAAGTTTAAACTCATTTGTTTCGCATGGATTTGTAGCTAAACACTCTACATCGCATGGATTTGAAGCTAAGCCTTCTATTTCGCATGGATTTAAAGGTAATGATGTGTATCGCATGGCTTTTGAAGCTACCCCGTTTGAATCGTCTGCATTTGCAGCTATATCACTTATATCACAAGTGTTTGAAGCTAAATCATTTGTTTCGCATGGATTTGAAGCTAAACCTTCTATATCGCATTCATTTGAAGCGAAATCATGTGTTTCGCTTGGATTTGAAGCTATACCTTCTACATCACTTTGATTTGCCAGCTAAATCATGTGTTTTGCATGGATTTGATGTTAACTCGTTTGTTTCACCTGCATTTGAAGCTACATCAGTTATATCGCAAGTATCTGATGCTAAATCATTTGTTTCGCATAGATTTGAAGCTAAACCTTCTACATCGCATTGATTTGAAGCTAAATCATTTGTTTCGCATTGATTTGCAGCTAAACCTTCTACATCGCATTGATTTGAAGCTAAATCATGTGTTTCGCATGGATTTGAAGCTAACTCGTCTGTTTCGTCTGCATTTGAAGCAATATCACTTATATCCCAGGCATTTGAAAGTAAATTATTTGTTTCGCCTGGATTTGAAGTTAAACCTTCTAAATCGCATTGTTTTGAAGCTAAATCGTGTGATTCGCATGGATTTGAAGCTAACTCGTTTACTTCCCCTGCAATTGCAACTGTATCACTTATATCGCAACTATCTGATGTTAAATCATTTGTTTCGCATGGATTTGAAGCTAAATCTTCTACATCGCATTGATTTGAAGCTAAATCATGTGATTCGTTTGGATTTGAAACTAACTCGTTTGTTTCGCCTGCATTTGAAGCTATATCACTTATACCCCAAGTGTTTGAAGCTAAATCATTTGTTTCGCATGGATTTGAAGCTAAACCTTCTACATCGTATTGATTTAAAGCTAAATCATGTATTTCGCTTGGATATGAAGCTAACTCGTTTGTTTCCGTCTGCATTTGAAGCTATATCACTTGTATCGCAAGTATCTGAAGCTAAATTATTTGTGTCGCAAGGATTTGAAGCTAAACCTTCTACATAGCATTGATTTGAAGCTTAATCATGTGTTTCGCATGGATTTGAAGCTAACTCGTTAGTTTCGTCGGCATTTGAAGCTATATCACTTGTATCGCTAGTATCTGGAGCTAAATCATTTTTTTCGCATGGATTTGAAGCTTAACATTCTACATCGCATTGATTTGCAGCTAAATCATGTGTTTCGCATGGATTTGAAGCTAACTCGTCCGTTTCGCCTGCATTTGATGCTATATTACTTCTATCACAAGTGTTTGAAGCTAAATCATTTGTTTCGCATGGATTTGAAGCTAAACCTTCTACATCGTATCGATTTGAAGCTAAATGATATGTATAGCATGGATTTTGAAGCTATCCCGTTTGATTCGTCTGCATTTGCAGCTGTATCAGTTATATCGCAAGTATCTGAAGCTAAATCATTTGTATCTCATGGATTTGAAGCTAAACCTTCTACATAGAATCGATTTGCAGCTAAATCATGTGTTTCGCTTGGATATGGAGCTAACTCGTTTGTTTCCGTCTGCATTTGAAGCTATATCACTTATATCCCAAGTGTTTGAAGCTAAATAATTTGTTTCGTATGGGTTTGAAGCTAAACCTTCTACATCGCATTGATTTAATGCTAAATCATGTGTTTCGCTTGGATTTGAAGCTTACTCGTTTATTTCGTCTGCATTTGAAGCTGTATCATTTATATCGCAAGTATATAAAGCTAAATCATTTATGTATCTTGGATTTGAAACCAAACTTTCTACACCGCATGGATTTGAAGCTAAATCATGTGATTCGCTTGGATTTGAAGCTAACTCGGTTGTTTCGTCTGCATTTGAAGCTATATCACTTATATCGCAAGTATCTGAAGCTCAATCATTTGTTTCGTATGTATTTGAAGCTAAACCTTCCACATCGCATTGATTTGCAGCTAAATCATGTGTTTCGCATGGATTTGTAGCTAACTCGTTTGTTTCGCATGCTGTTGAAGCTATATCACCTATAACCCAAGAGTTTGAAGCTCAATCATTTGCTTCGCATTGACTTGAAGCTAATCCTGCTACATCGCATTGATTTGAAGCTAAATCATGTGTTTCGCTTGGATATGAAGCAAACTCGTTTGTTTAATCTGCATTTGAAGCTATATCACTCATATCGCAAGTATCTGAAGCTAAATCATTTGTGTTGCATGGATTTGAAACTAAACCTTCTACATAGCATTGACTTGAAGCTTAATCATGAGTTTTGCATGGATTTGAAGTTAACTCGTTTGTTTCGACTGCATTTGAAGCTATATCACTTATATCCCAAGTGTTTGAAGCTAAATCATTCGTTTCGCATGGATTTGAAGCTAAACCTTCTACATCGTATAGATTTGAAGGTAAATCATGTGTTTCTCTTGGATATGAAGCTAACTCGTCTGTCTAGTCTGCATTTGAAGCTAATCACTTATATAGCAAGTATCTGAAGCTAAGTCATTTGTGTCGCATGGATTTGAAGCTAAGCCTTCTACTTCGCATTGATTTGAATCTAAGTCATGTGTTTCGCATGGATTTGAAGTTAACTCGTTTGTTTCGCCTGCATTTGTAGCTATATCATTTATATCGCAAGTATTTGAAGCTAAATCATTGGTTTCGCATGGATTTGATGCTAAACCTTCTACATCGAATAGATTTGAAGCTAACTCGTTTGTTTCGTCTTCATTTGAATCTATATCACTTATATCGCAAGTATTTGCGGAAAAATCATGTGTTTTGCATGGATTTGAAGCTAACTCGTTCGTTTATCCTGCATTTGAAGCTATATCACTTATATTCCAAGTGTTTGAAGCTAAATCATTTGTTTCGCCTGGATTTGAATCTAAACCTTCTACATCGCATTGATTTGAAGCTAAATCATGTGTTTCGCTTTGATTTGAAGCTAAATCTTCTACATCCCATTGATTTGCAGCTAAATCATGTGTTTCGCATAGATTTGAAGCTAAGCCTTATACTTCGCATCGATTTGAAGCTAAATGATGTGTATCGCATGGATTTTGAAGCTAACTCGTTTGATTCTTCTGCATTTGAGCTATATCACCTATATCCCAAGTGTTTGAAGCTCAATCATTTGTGTCGCATGGATTTGAAACTAAACCTTCTACATCGCATTGATTTGAAGCTAAATCGTGTGTTTCGCTTGTACTTGAAGCTAACTCGTTTGTTTCGTCTGCATTTGAAGCTATATCACTTACATCCCAAGTGTTTGAAGCAAAATCATTTGTTTCGCATGGATTTGAAGCTAACTCGTTTGCTTCGTCTGCATTTGAAGCTATATCACTTAAATCCCACGTGTTTGAAGCTCAATCATTTGTTTCCCGTGGATTTGAAGCTAAACCTTCTACATCGCATTGATTTGAAGCTAAATCATGTGATTCGTTTGGACTTGAAGCTAATCCTTCTAGATCGCATTGATTTGCAGCTAAATCATGTGTTTCGCATGGATTTGAAGCTAACTCGTTTGCTTCGTCTGCATTTGAAGCTATATAACTTATATCCCAAGTTTTTGAAGCTAAATCATTTGTTTGCCATGGATTTGAAGCTAAACCTTCTACATCGCATTGATTTGCAGCTAAATCAAGTGTTTAGCATGGATTTGAAGCTAACTCGTTCGTTTCGTCTGCATTTGATGCTATATCACTTATATCGCTAGTGTTTGAAGCTAAATCATGTGTTTCGAATGGATTTGAAGCTAACTCGTTTGTATCTGAAGCTAAATCATATATTTCGCTTGGATTTGAAGCTAAGCCTTCTACTTCCCATTAAGTTGAAGCTAAATCATATGTTTCGCATGGATATGGAGCTAACTCGTTTGTTTCTCCTGCATTTGAAGCTATATCTCTTATATTGCAAGTATCTGAACCTAAATCATTTGTTTCGCATGGATTTGAAGCTAATCCTTCTACTTCGCATTGATTTGAAGCTAAATCATGTGTATCGCATGGATTTTGAAGCTAACTCGTTTGATTCGTCTGCATTTGAAGCTATATCACTTATATCCCAAGTGTTTGAAGCTAAATCACTTGTTTCGCATGAATTTGAAGCTAAACCTTCTACATCGCATTGATTTGAAGCTAAATCATGTGTTTCGCTTGGATTTGAAGCTAAATCATCTACATCGCATTGATTTGAAGCTAAATCGTATGTTTTGCATGGATTTGATGCTAACTCGTTTGTTTCTCCTGCATTTGAAGCTATATCACTTATATCGCAAGTATCTGAACCTAAATCATTTGTTTCGCATGGATTTGAAGCTAAGCCATCTTCTTCGCATGGATTTAACGCTAAATGATGTGTATTGCATGGATTTTGAAGCTAACTAGTTTGTATCGTCTGCATTGGAAGGTATATCACTTATATCCCAAGTATTTGATGCTAAATCATTTGTTTCGCATGGATTTGTAGCTAAACCTACTACATCGCATTGATTTGATGCAAAATCATGTGTTTCGCTTGGATTTGAAGCTAAACGTTCTACATCGCATTGATTTGAAGCTAAATCATGTGTTTTGCATGGATTTGATGCTAACTCGTTTGCTTCCCCAACATTTGAAGCTATATCAGTTTCATCGCAAGTATCTGATGCTAAATCATTTGTTTCGCATGGATGTGAAGCTAAACCTTCTACATCGCATTGATTTGAAGCGAAATCGTGTGTTTTCCATGGACTTTATGCTAACTCGTTTGTTTCCACTGCATTTGAATCTATATCAGTTATATCGCAAGTATCTGATGCTAAATCATTTGTTTCGTATAGATTTGAAGTTTAACCTTCTACATCGCATCGATTTGAAGCTAAATCATGTATTTCGCATGGATTTGAAGCTAACTCGTTAGTTTCGCCTGCATTTGAAGCAATATCAATGTATCGCATGTATCTGAACCTAAATCATTTGTTTCGCATGGATTTGAAGCTAAGCCTTCTACTTCGTATCGATTTGAAGTTAAATGATATGTATCGCACGGATTTTGAAGCTTCCCCGTTTGATTCGTCTGCATTTCCTGCTATATCACTTATATCCCAATTGTTTGAAGCTAAATCATTTGTTTCGCATGGATTTGAAGCTAATCCTTCTACATCGCATTGATTTGAAGCTAAATCATGTGTTTCGCTTGGATATGAAGCTAACTGGTTTGTTGCACACGCAGTTACATCTACATAACGTATATCACAAGTATTTGTAGCTATACCATTTGTTTCGCATGGATTTCAAGCTATTCGTTCTACTTCGAATTGATTTGAAGTTAAAACCTGCGTTTCGCATGGATTTCAAGCTAACTCGTATGTTTCGTCTGCATTTGAAGCTATATCACTTATATCCAAAGTGTTTGAAGCTAAATCATGTGTTTCGAATGGATTTGAAGCTAACTCGTTTGTATCTGAAGCTAAATCATATGTTTCGCTTGGATTTGAAGCTAAGCCTTCTACTTCCCTTTTAATTTGAAGCTAAATCATATGTTTCGCATGGAATTGGAGCTAACTCGTTTGTTTCTCCTGCATTTGAATCTATATCAGTTATATCGCAAGTATCTGATGCTAAATCATTTGTTTCGCATGGATTTGTAGCTAAACCATCTACATCGCATTGATTTGCAGCTAAATCATGTGTATCGCATGGATTTTGAAGCTAACTCGTTTGATTCGTCTGCATTTGATGCTATATCACAAACATTCGAAAGTATTTGAAACCAAATCAGATGTGTCGCATGAATTTGGAGCTACACCTTCTACATCGCATAGATTTCAATCTTAATCATGTGTTTCGCATGGATTTGAAGCTAATTCGTTTGTTGCGCAAGCAGTTGAAGCTATATCACCTACATCCGAAGTGTTTGAAGCTCAATCATTTGTCACGCATGGATTTGAAGCTAAATCATCTACTTAGCATTGATTTGAAGCTAAATCATTTGTTTCGCATGGATTTGAAGCTAAACCTTCTACATCGCATTGATTTGCAGCTGAATCATGTGTTTCGCATGTATTTGAAGCTAACTCGGTCGTTTCGCCTGCATTTGATGCTATATCACTTATATCGCAAGTATCTGAAGCTAAATCATTTGTTTCGTATAGATTTGAAGTTTAACCTTCTACATCGCATAGATTTGAAGCTAAATCATGTATTTCGCATGGATTTGAAGCTAACTCGTTAGTTTCGCCTGCATTTCCTGCTATATCACTTATATCCCAATTGTTTGAAGCTAAATCATTTGTTTCGCATGGATTTGAAGCTAATCCTTCTACATCGCATTGATTTGAAGCTAAATCATGTGTTTCGCTTGGATATGAAGCTAACTGGTTTGTTGCACACGCAGTTACATCTATATAACGTATATCACAAGTATTTGTAACTATACCATTTGTTTCGCATGGATTTCAAGCTATTCGTTCTACTTCGAATTTTTTTGAAGTTAAAACCTGCGTTTCGCATGGATTTCAAGCTAACTCGTATGTTTCGTCTGCATTTGAAGCTATATCACTTATATCCAAAGTGTTTGAAGCTAAATCATCTGTTTCGAATGGATTTGAAGCTAACTCGTTTGTATCTGAAGCTAAATCATATGTTTCGCCAGGATTTGAAGCTAAGCCTTCTACTTCCCTTTTAATTTGAAGCTAAATCATATGTTTCGCATGGATATTGAGCTAACTCGTTTGTTTCTCCTGCATTTGAATCTATATCAGTTATATCGCAAGTATCTGATGCTAAATCATTTGTTTCGCATGGATTTGAAGCTAAACAATCTACATCGCATTGATTTGCAGCTAAATCATGTGTTTCGCATGGATTTTGAAGCTAACTCGTTTGGTTCGTCTGCATTTGATGCTATATCACTTATATCCCAAGTGTTTGAAGCTAAATCACTTGTTTCGCATGAATTTGAAGCTAAACCTTCTACATCGCATTGATTTGAAGCTAAATCATTTGTTTCGCATGGATTTGAAGCAAACTCGTTTGATTCGCCCGCATTTGAAGCTATATCAATATATCGCAAGTATCTGAACCTAAATCATTTGTTTCGTATTGATTTGAAGCTAAAGCATCTACATCGCATTGAATTGAATCTAAATCAAGTATTTCGCTTGGATTTGAAGCTAACTCGTTTGATTCGCCCGCATTTGAAGCTATATCAATATATCGCAAGTATCTGAACCTAAATCATTTGTTTCGCATGGATTTGAAGCTAAGCCTCCCACTTCGCATTGATTTGAAGCTAAATCATGTGTACCGCATGGATTTTGAAGCTAACTCGTTTGATTCGTCTGCATTTGAGGCTATATCACTTATATCGCAATTGTTTGAAGCTAAATCATGTGTATCGCATGGAATTGAATTTAACTTGTTTCGCCTGTGTTTGAACCTATATCACTTGTATCGCGAGTATTTGGAGAAAAATCATTTGTGTCGCATTGATTTGAAGCTAAAACTTCTACATCGCATTGATTTGCAGCTAAATCAAGTGTTTAGCATGGATTTGAAGCTAACTCGCTCGTTTCGTCTGCATTTGATGCTATATCACTTATATCGCTAGTGTTTGAAGCCAAATCATTTATTTCGCATGGATTTGAAGCTAAGCCTTCTACTTCCCTTTTAATTTGAAGCTAAATCATATGTTTCACATGGATATGGAGCTAACTCGTTTGTTTCTCCTGCATTTGAAGCTATATCTCTTATATTGCAAGTATCTGAACCTAAATCATTTGTTTCGCATGGATTTGAAGCTAAGCCTTCTACTTCGCATTGATTTGAAGCTAAATCATGTGTATCGCATGGATTTTGAAGCTAACTCGTTTGATTCGTCTGCATTTGAAGCTATATCACTTATATCCCAAGTGTTTGAAGCTAAATCACTTGTTTCGCATGAATTTGAAGCTAAACCTTCTACATCGCATTGATTTGAAGCTAAATCATTTGTTTCGCATGGATTTGAAGCTAACTCGTTTGATTCGCCCGCATTTGAAGCTATATCAATATATCGCAAGTATCTGAACCTAAATCATTTGTTTCGTATTGATTTGAAGCTAAAGCATCTACATCGCATTGAATTGAATCTAAATCACGTATTTCGCTTTGATTTGAAGCTAAATCATGTGTTTTGCATGGAATTGATGCTAACTCGTTTGTTTCCCCTGCATTTGATAATATATCAGTTATATCGCAAGTATCTGATGCTAAATCATTTGTTTCGCATGGATTTGAAGCTAAGCCTTCTACTTCGCTTGGATTTAAAGCTAAATCATTGGTTTCGCATGGATTTGAAGCTAAACCTTCTACATCGCAATGATTTGCAGCTAAATCATGTGTTTCGCATGGATTTTATGCTAACTCGTTTGTTTCCCCTGCATTTGAAGCTATATCAGTTATATCGCAAGTATCTGATGCTAAATCATTTGTCTCGCATGGATTTGAAGCTAAACCTTCTACATCGCATTGATTTACTGCTAAATCATGTGTTTCGCATGGATTTGAAGCTAACTTGTTAGTTTCGCCTGCATTTGAAGCAATATCAATGTATCGCAAGTATCTGAACCTAAATCATTTGTTTCGCATGGATTTGAAGCTAAGCCTTCTACTTCGCATGGATTTTAAGCGAAATGATGTGTATCGCATGGATTTTGAAGCTTCCCCGTTTGATTCGTCTGCATTTCCTGCTATATCACTTATATCCCAAGTGTTTGTAGGTAAATCATTTGTTTCGCATGGATTTGAGGCTAAACCTTCTACATCGTATTGATTTGAAGCTAAATCATGTGTTGCGCTTGGATTTGAATCTATAACTTCTACATCGCATTGATTTGAAGCTAAATCATGTGTTTCGTTTGGATTTGAAGATATACCTTCTACATCGCTTTGATTTGAAGCTAAATCATGTGTTTTGCATGGAATTGATGCTAACTCGTTTGTGTCCCCTGCATTTGAAGCTCTTTCGATTATATCGCAAGTATCTGATGCTAAATCATTTGTCTCGCATGGATTTGAAGATAAACCTTCTACATCGCATTGATTTGAAGCTAAATCATGTGTTGCGCTTGGATTTGAATCTATACCTTCTACATCGCGTTGATTTGAAGCTAAATCATGTGTTTCGTTTGGAGTTGAAGATATACCTTCTACATCGCTTTGATTTGAAGCTAAATCATGTGTTTGGCATGGAATTGATGCTAACTCGTTTGTTTCCCCTGCATTTGAAGCTATTTCAGTTATGTCGCAAGTATCTGATGCTAAATCATTTGTTTCGCATGGATTTGAATCTAAACCTTCTACATCGCATTAATTTGCAGCTAAATCATGCGTTTCGCATGGATTTGAAGCTAACTCGTTTGTTTCCCCTGCATTTGAAGCTATATCAGTTATATCGCAAGTATCTGATGCTAAATCATTTGTTTCGCATGGATTTGAAGCTAAACCTTCTACATCGCATTGATTTGTATCTAAATCATGTGTTTCGCATGGATTTGAAGCTAACTCGTTTGTTTCCCCTGCATTTGAAGCTATATCAGTTATATCGCAAGTATCTGATGCTAAATCATTTGTTTCGCATGGATTTGAAGCTAAACCTTCTACATCGCATTGATTTGCATCTAAATCATGTGTTTCGCATGGATTTTGAAGCTAACTCGTTTGATTCGTCTGCATTTGAAGCTATATCAGTTATATCGCAATTATCTGATGCTAAATCATTTGTTTCGCATGGATTTGAAGCTAAACCTTCTACATCGCATTGATTTGCAGCTAAATCATGTGTTTCGCATGGATTTGAAGCTAACTCGGTCGTTTCGCCTGCATTTGATGCTATATCAATTATATCGCAAGTATCTGAAGCTAAATCATTTGTTTCGTATAGATTTGAAGTTTAATCTTCTACATCGCATTGATTTGAAGCTAAATCATGTGTTTCGCATGGATTTGATGCTATCTCGTTAGTTTCGCCTGCATTTGAAGCAATATCAATGTATCGCAAGTATCTGATGCTAAATCATTTGTTTCGCATGGATTTGTAGCTAAACCTTCTACATCGCAATGATTTGCAGCTAAATCATGTGTTTCGCATGGATTTGAAGCTAAAACTTCTAAATCGCATTGATTTGAAGCTAAGTCATGTGATTCGCTTGGCTTTGAAGCTAACTCGTTTGTTTCGTCTGCATTTGAAGCTATATCACATATATCCCAAGTGTTTGAAGCTAAATCATGTGTTTCGCAGGGATTTGAATCTAACTCGCTAGTTTCGCCTGCATTTGAAGCAATATCAATGTATCGGGGAAGTATCTGAACCTAAATCATTTGTTTCGCATGGATTTGAAGCTAAGCCTTCTACTTCGTATCGATTTGAAGTTAAATGATATGTATCGCATGGATTTTGGAGCTTCCCCGTTTGATTCGTCTGCATTTCCTGCTGTATCACTTATATCCCAAGTGTTTATAGGTAAATCATTTCTTTCGCATGGATTTGAAGCTAAACCTTCTACATCGTATCGATTTGAAGCTAAATGATATGTATAGCATGGATTTTGAAGCTACCCCGTTTGATTCGTCTGCATTTGCAGCTATATCACTTATATCACAAGTGTTTGAAGCTAAATCATTTGTTTCGCATGGATTTGAAGCTAAACCATCTACATCGCATTGATTTGAAGCTAAATCATGTGTTTTGCATGGATTTGATGCTAACTCGTTTGTTTCCCCTGAATTTTAAGCTATATCAGTTATATCGCCAGTATCTGATGCTAAATCATTTGTTTCGCATGGATTTGAAGCTAAACCTTCTACATCGCATTGATTTGAAGCTAAATCATGTGTTTTGCATGGATTTGATGCTAACTCGTTTGTTCCCCCTGCATTTGAAACTATATCAGTTATATCGCATGTATCTGATGCTAAATCATTGCTTTCGCATGGATTTGAAGCTAAGCCTTCTACTTCGCATAGATTTAAAGCTAAATCATTTGTTCCGCGTGGATTTGAAGCTAAACCTTCTACATCGCATTGATTTGCAGCTAAATCATGTGTTTCGCATGGATTTGAAGCTAACTCGGTCGTTTCGCCTGCATTTGATGCTATATCACTTATATCGCAAATATCTGAAGCTAAATCATTTGTTTCGTATAGATTTGAAGTTTAACCTTCTACATCGCATTGATTTGAAGCAAAATCATGTATTTCGCATGGATTTGAAGCTAATTCGTTAGTTTTGCCTGCATTTGAAGCAATATCAATGTATCGCAAGTATCTGAACCTAAATCATTTGTTTCGCATGGATTTGAATCTAAGCCTTCTACTTCGCATGGATTTAAAGCAAAATGATGTGTATCGCATGGATTTTGAAGCTAACTCGTTTGGTTCCTCTGCATTTGAAGCTATATCAGTCATATCGCAAGTATCTGATGCTAAATCATTTGTTTCGCATGGATTTGAAGCTAAACCTTCTACATCGCATTGATTTGCAGCTAAATCATGTGTTTCGCATGGATTTGAAGCTAACTCGGTCGTATCGCCTGCATTTTATGCTATATCACTTATATCCCAAGTGTTTGTAGGTAAATCATTTGTTTCGCATGGATTTGAGGCTAAACCTTCTACATCGTATTGATTTGAAGCTAAATCATGTGTTGCGCTTGGATTTGAATCTATAACTTCTACATCGCATTGATTTGAAGCTAAATCATGTGTTTCGTTTGGATTTGAAGATATACCTTCTACATCGCTTTGATTTGAAGCTAAATCATGTGTTTTGCATGGAATTGATGCTAACTCGTTTGTGTCCCCTGCATTTGAAGCTCTTTCGGTTATATCGCAAGTATCTGATGCTAAATCATTTGTCTCGCATGGATTTGAAGATAAACCTTCTACATCGCATTGATTTGAAGCTAAATCATGTGTTGCGCTTGGATTTGAATCTATACCTTCTACATCGCGTTGATTTGAAGCTAAATCATGTGTTTCGTTTGGATTTGAAGATATACCTTCTACATCGCTTTGATTTGAAGCTAAATCATGTGTTTTGCATGGAATTGATGCTAACTCGTTTGTTTCCCCTGCATTTGAAGCTATTTCAGTTATGTCGCAAGTATCTGATGCTAAATCATTTGTTTCGCATGGATTTGAATCTAAACCTTCTACATCGCATTAATTTGCAGCTAAATCATGCGTTTCGCATGGATTTGAAGCTAACTCGTTTGTTTCCCCTGCATTTGAATCTATATCAGTTATATCGCAAGTATCTGATGCTAAATCATTTGTTTCGCATGGATTTGAAGCTAAACCTTCTACATCGCATTGATTTGTATCTAAATCATGTGTTTCGCATGGATTTGAAGCTAACTCGTTTGTTTCCCCTGCATTTTAAGCTATATCAGTTATATCGCAAGTATCTGATGCTAAATCATTTGTTTCGCATGGATTTGAAGCTAAACCTTCTACATCGCATTGATTTGCATCTAAATCATGTGTTTCGCATGGATTTTGAAGCTAACTCGTTTGATTCGTCTGCATTTGAAGCTATATCAGTTATATCGCAATTATCTGATGCTAAATCATTTGTTTCGCATGGATTTGAAGCTAAACCTTCTACATCGCATTGATTTGCAGCTAAATCATGTGTTTCGCATGGATTTGAAGCTAACTGGGTCGTTTCGCCTGCATTTGATGCTATATCAATTATATCGCAAGTATCTGAAGCTAAATCATTTGTTTCGTATAGATTTGAAGTTTAATCTTCTACATCGCATTGATTTGAAGCTAAATCATGTGTTTCGCATGGATTTGAAGCTATCTCGTTAGTTTCGCCTGCATTTGAAGCAATATCAATGTATCGCAAGTATCTGATGCTAAATCATTTGTTTCGCATGGATTTGTAGCTAAACCTTCTACATCGCAATGATTTGCAGCTAAATCATGTGTTTCGCATGGATTTGAAGCTAAAACTTCTAAATCGCATTGATTTGAAGCTAAGTCATGTGATTCGCTTGGCTTTGAAGCTAACTCGTTTGTTTCGTCTGCATTTGAAGCTATATCACATATATCCCAAGTGTTTGATGCTAAATCATGTGTTTCGCAGGGATTTGAATCTAACTCGCTAGTTTCGCCTGCATTTGAAGCAATATCAATGTATCGGGGAAGTATCTGAACCTAAATCATTTGTTTCGCATGGATTTGAAGCTAAGCCTTCTACTTCGTATCGATTTGAAGTTAAATGATATGTATCGCATGGATTTTGGAGCTTCCCCGTTTGATTCGTCTGCATTTCCTGCTGTATCACTTATATCCCAAGTGTTTATAGGTAAATCATTTCTTTCGCATGGATTTGAAGCTAAACCTTCTACATCGTATCGATTTGAAGCTAAATGATATGTATAGCATGGATTTTGAAGCTACCCCGTTTGATTCGTCTGCATTTGCAGCTATATCACTTATATCACAAGTGTTTGAAGCTAAATCATTTGTTTCGCATGGATTTGAAGCTAAACCATCTACATCGCATTGATTTGAAGCTAAATCATGTGTTTTGCATGGATTTGATGCTAACTCGTTTGTTTCCCCTGAATTTTAAGCTATATCAGTTATATCGCCAGTATCTGATGCTAAATCATTTGTTTCGCATGGATTTGAAGCTAAACCTTCTACATCGCATTGATTTGAAGCTAAATCATGTGTTTTGCATGGATTTGATGCTAACTCGTTTGTTCCCCCTGCATTTGAAACTATATCAGTTATATCGCATGTATCTGATGCTAAATCATTGCTTTCGCATGGATTTGAAGCTAAGCCTTCTACTTCGCATAGATTTAAAGCTAAATCATTTGTTCCGCGTGGATTTGAAGCTAAACCTTCTACATCGCATTGATTTGCAGCTAAATCATGTGTTTCGCATGGATTTGAAGCTAACTCGGTCGTTTCGCCTGCATTTGATGCTATATCACTTATATCGCAAATATCTGAAGCTAAATCATTTGTTTCGTATAGATTTGAAGTTTAACCTTCTACATCGCATTGATTTGAAGCAAAATCATGTATTTCGCATGGATTTGAAGCTAATTCGTTAGTTTTGCCTGCATTTGAAGCAATATCAATGTATCGCAAGTATCTGAACCTAAATCATTTGTCCCGCATGGATTTGAATCTAAGCCTTCTACTTCGCATGGATTTAAAGCAAAATGATGTGTATCGCATGGATTTTGAAGCTAACTCGTTTGGTTCCTCTGCATTTGAAGCTATATCAGTTATATCGCAAGTATCTGATGCTAAATCATTTGTTTCGCATGGATTTGAAGCTAAACCTTCTACATCGCATTGATTTGCAGCTAAATCATGTGTTTCGCATGGATTTGAAGCTAACTCGGTCGTATCGCCTGCATTTTATGCTATATCACTTATATCGCAAGTATCTGAAGCTAAATCATTTGTTTCGTATAGATTTGAAGTTTAACCTTCTATATCGCATTGATTTGAAGCTAAATCATGTGTTTCGCATGGATTTGAAGCTAACTCGTTAGTTTCGCCTGCATTTGAAGCAATAACAATGTATCGCAAGTATCTGAACCTAAATCATTTGTTTCGAATGGATTTGCAGCTAAGCCTTCTACTTCGTATCGATTTGAAGGTAAATGATATGTATCGCATGGATTTTGAAGCTTCCCCGTTTGATTCGTCTGCATTTCCTGCTATATCACTTATATCCCAAGTGTTTGTAGCTAAATCATGTTTCTGCTTGGATTTGAATCTATACCTTCTACATCGCATTGATTTGAAGCTAAATCATGTGTTTCGTTTGGATTTGAAGATATACTTTCTACATTGCTTTGATTTGAAGCTAAATCATGTGTTTTGCATGGAATTTATGCTAACTCGTTTGTTTCCCCTGCATTTGAATATATTTCAGTTATATCGCCAGTATCTGATGCTAAATCATTTGTTTCGCATGGATTTGAAGCTAAACCTTCTACATCGCATTGATTTGAAGCTAAATCATGTGTTTTGCATGGATTTGATGCTAACTCGTTTGTTCCCCCTGCATTTGAAGCTATATCAGTTATATCGCATGTATCTGATGCTAAATCATTTCTTTCGCATGGATTTGAAGCTAAGCCTTCTACTTCGCATAGATTTAAAGCTAAATCATTTGTTCCGCGTGGATTTGAAGCTAAACCTTCTACATCGCATTGATTTGCAGCTAAATCATGTGTTTCGCATGGATTTGAAGCTAACTCGGTCGTTTCGCCTGCAGTTGATGCTATATCACTTATATCGCAAGTATCTGAAGCTAAATCATTTGTTCCGCATGGATTTGAAGCTAAACCTTCTACATCGCATTGATTTGCAGCTAAATCATGTGTTTCGCATGGATTTGAAGCTAACTCGGTCGTTTCGCCTGCATTTGATGCTATATCACTTATATCGCAAGTATCTGAAGCTAAATCATTTGTTTCGTATAGATTTGAAGTTTAACCTCCTACATCGCATTGATTTGAAGCTAAATAATGTCTTGCGCTTGGATTTGAATCTATACCTTCCACATCGCACTGATTTGAAGCTAAATCATGTGTTTCGCATGGAATTGATGCTAACTCGTTTGTTTCCCCTGCATTTGAAGCTATTTCAGTTTTATCGCAAGTATCTGATGCTAAATCATTTGTTTCGCATGGATTTGAAGCTAAGCCTTCTACTTCGTGTCGATTTGAAGTTAAATGTTATGTATCGCATGGATTTTGAAGCTTCCCCGTTTGATTCGTCTGCATTTCCTGCTATATCACTTATATCCCAAGTGTTTGTAGGTAAATCATTTGTTTCGCATGGATTTGAGGCTAAACCTTTTACATCGTATTGATTTGAAGCTAAATCATGTGTTGCGCTTGGATTTGAACCTATAACTTCTACATCGCATTGATTTGAAGCTAAATCATGTGTTTCGTTTGGATTTGAAGATATACCTTCTACATCGCATTGATTTGAAGCTAAATCATGTGTTTCGTTTGGATTTGAAGATATACCTTCTACATCGCATTGATTTGAAGCTAAATCATGTGTTTCGTTTGGATTTGAAGTTATACCTTCTACATCGCTTTGATTTGAAGCTAAATCATGTGTTTTGCATGGAATTAATGCTAACTCGTTTGTTTCCCCTGCATTTGAAGCTATATCAGTTATATCGCCAGTATCTGATGTTAAATCATTTGTTTCGCATGGATTTGAAGCTAAACCTTCTACATCGCATTGATTTGCAGCTAAATCATGCGTTTCGCATGGATTTGAAGCTAACTCGTTTGTTTCCCCTGCATTTGAAGCTATATCAGTTATATCGCAAGTATCTGATGCTAAATCATTTGTTTCGCATGGATTTGAAGCTAAACCTTCTACATCGCATTCATTTGCATCTAAATCATGTGTTTCGCATGGATTGAAGCTAACTCGTTCGTTTCGCCTGCATTTGATGCTATATCACTTATATCGCAAGTGTTTGAAGCTAAATCATTTGTTTCGCATGGATTTGAAGCTAAACCTTCTACATCGCATTGATTTGAAGCTAAATCATGTGTTTCGCTTGGATTTGAAGCTATACCTTCTACATCGCATTGATTTGCAGCTAAATCATGTGTTTCGCATGGATTTGAAGCTAACTCGGTCGTTTCGCCTGCATTTGATGCTATATCACTTATATCGCAAGTAACTGAAGCTAAATCATTTGTTTTCGTATAGATTTGAAGTTTAACCTTCTACATCGCATTGATTTGAAGCTAAATCATGTGTTTCGTTTGGATTTGAAGATATACCTTGTACATCGCTTTGATTTGCAGCTAAATCATGTGTTTCGCATGGAATTGATGCTAACTCGTTTGTTTCCCCTGCATTTGAAGCTATTTCAGTTATATCGCAAGTATCTGATGCTAAATCATTTGTTTCGCATGGATTTGAAGCTAAGCCTTGTACTTCGTATCGATTTGAAGTTAAATGATATGTATCGCATGGATTTTGATGCTTCCCCGTTTGATTCGTCTGCATTTCCTGCTATATCACTTATATCCCAAGTGTTTGTAGGTAAATCATTTGTTTCGCATGGATTTGAGGCTAAACCTTCTACATCGTATTGATTTGAAGCTAAATCATGTGTTGCGCTTGGATTTGAATCAGTAACTTCTACATCGCATTGATTTGAAGCTAAATCATGTGTTTCGCATGGATTTGAAGCTAACTCGGTCGTTTCGCCTGCATTTGATGCTATATCACTTATATCGCAAGTAACTGAAGCTAAATCATTTGTTTCGTATAGATTTGAAGTTTAACCTTCTACATCGCATTGATTTGAAGCTAAATCATGTATTTCGCATGGATTTGAAGCTAACTCGTTAGTTTCGACTGCATTTGAAGCAATATCAATGTATCAAAAGTATCTCAACCTAAATCATTTGTTTCGCATGGATTTGAAGCTAAGCCTTCTACTTCGCATGGATTTAAAGCGAAATGATGTGTATCGCATGGATTTTGAAGCTAACTCGTTTGATTTGTCTGCATTTGAAGCTATATCAGTTATATCGCAAGTATCTCATGCTAAATCATTTGTTTCGCACGGATTTGAAGCTAAACCTTCTACATCGCATTGATTTGCAGCTAAATCATGTGTTTCGCTTGGATTTGAAGCTAACTCGTTCGTTTCGCCTGCATTTGTTGCTATATCACTTATATCGCAAGTGTTTGAAGCTAAATCATTTGTTTCGCGTGGATTTGAAGCTAAACCTTCTACATCGCATTGATTTGAAGCTAAATCATGTGTTTCGCTTGGATTTGAAGCTATACATTCTACATCGCATTGATTTGCAGCTAAATCATGTGTTTCGCATGGATTTGAAGCTAACTCGTTGGTTTCGACTGCATTTGAAGCAATATCAATGTATCGCAAGCATCTGAACCTAAATCATTTGTTTCGCATGGATTTGAAGCTAAGCCTTCTACTTCGCATGGATTTAAAGCGAAATGTTGTGTATCGCACGGATTTTGAAGCTTCCCCGTTTGATTCGTCTGCATTTCCTGCTATATCACTTATATCCCAAGTGTTTGTAGGTAAATCATTTGTTTCGCATGGATTTGAAGCTAAACCTTCTACATCGCATTGATTTGCAGCTAAATCATGTGTTTTGCATGGTTTTGATGCTAACTCGTTTTTTTCCCCTGCATTTGAAGCTATATCAGTTATATCGCAAGTATCTGATGCTAAATCATTTGTTTTGCGTGGACTTGAAGCTAAACCATCTACATCGCATTCATTTGCAGCTAAATCATGTGTTTTGCATGGATTTGATGCTAACTCGTTTGTTTCCCCTGCATTTGAAGCTATATCAGTTATATCGCCAGTATCTGTTGCTAAATCATTTGTTTCGCATGGATTTGAAGCTAAACTTTCTACATCGCATTGATTTGAAGCAAAATCATGTGTTTTGCATGGATTTGATGCTGACTCGTTTGTTCCCCCTGCATTTGAAGCTATATCAGTTATATCGCCAGTATCTGATGCTAAATCATTTGTTTCGCATGGATTTGAAGCTAAACTTTCTACATCGCATTGATTTTAAGCAACATCATGTGTTTTGCATGGATTTGATGCTGACTCGTTTGTTCCCCCTGCATTTGAAGCTATATCAGTTATATCGCAATTATCTGATGCTAAATCATTTGTTTCGCATGGATTTGAAGCTAAACCTTCTACATCGCATTGATTTGCAGCTAAATCATGTGTTTCGCAGGGATTTGAAGCTAACTCGGTCGTTTCGCCTGCATTTGATGCTATATCAATTATATCGCAAGTATCGGAAGCTAAATCATTTGTTTCGTATAGATTTGAAGTTTAACCTTCTACATCGCATTGATTTGAAGCTAAATCATGTGTTTCGCATGGATTTGAAGCTAACTCGTTAGTTTCGCCTGCATTTGAAGCAATATCAATGTATCGCAAGTATCTGAACCTAAATCATTTGTTTCGCATGGATTTGAAGCTAAGCCTTCTACTTCGTATCGATTTGAAGCTAAATGATATGTATTGCATGGATTTTGAAGCTAATCCCGTTGGATTTGTTTGCATTTGCAGCTATATCACTTATATCACAAGTGTTTCAAGCTAAATTATTTGTTTCGCATGGATTTGAAGCTAAACCTTCTACATAGCATTGATTTGAAGCTTAATCATGTGTTTTGCATGGATTTGAAGCTAACTCGTATATTTTCCCTGCATTTGAAGCTACATCACTTATATCGCAAGAATCTGAAGTTAAATCATTTGTTTCGCATGGATTTGAAGCTAAACCTTCTACATCGCATTGATTTAAAGCTAAGTCATGTGTTTCGCATGGACTTGAAGCTAACTCGTTAGTTGCGTCTGCATTTGAAGCTATATCACTTATATCGCTAGTATCTGAAGCAAAATAATTTGTTTCGCATGGATTTCAAGCTAAACCTTCTACATAGCATTGATTTGCAGCTAAATCTTGTGTTTCGCATGGTTTTGAAGCTAACTCGTTTGTTTCGTCTGCATTTGAAGCTATATCACATATATCCCAAGTGTTTGAAGCTCGATCATTTGCTTCGCATGGATTTGAAGCTAATCCTTCTACATCGCATTTATTTGAAGCTAAATCATGTGTTTCGCATGGATTTGGAGCTATCTCGTTAGCTTCGTCTGCATTTGAAGCTATATCACTTATATACCAAGTGTTTGAAGCTAAATCATTTGTGTCTCATGGATTTGAAGCTATATCACATATATCCCAAGTGTTTGAAGCTCAATCATTTGCTTCGCATGGATTTGAAGCTAAACCTTCTACATAGCATTACTTTGCAGCAGAATCATGAGTTTCGCATGGATATGAAGCTAACTCATTTGTTTCCGTCTGCATTTGAAGCTATATCACTTATATACCAAGTGTTTGATTCTAAATCATTTGTTTCGCATGGATTTGAAGCTAAACCTTCTACATCGCATTGATTTGAAGCAAAATCATGTGATTCGCTTGGATTGTAAGCTAACTCGTTTGTTTCGTCCTCATTTGAAGCTATATCACTTATATCCCAATTGTTTGAAACTAAATCATTTGTTTCGCATGGATTTGAAGCTAAACCTTCTGCATCGCATTGATTTGAAGATAAATCATGTGATTCGCTTGGATTGGAAGTTAACTCGTTGTTTCGTCCGCATTTGAAGCTATATCACTTATATCCCAATTGTTTGAAACTAAATCATTTGTTTCGCATGGATTTGAAGCTAAACGTTCTACATCGCATTGATTTAAAGCTAAATCATGTGTTTCGCTTGGATTGGAAGCTAACTCGTTTATTTCATCTGCATTTGCAGCTGTATCACTTATATCCCAAGTATCTGAAGCTAAATCATTTGTGTCGCAAGGATTTGAAGCTAAACCTTCTACATAGCATTGATTTGAAGCTTAATCATGTGCTTCGCTTGGATATGAAGCTAACTCGTTGGTTTCGTCTGCATGTGAAGCTATATCCCTTATATCCCAAGCGTTTGAAGCTAAATCATTTTTTTCGCATGGATTTGAAGCTAAACCTTCTACATAGCATTGATTTGCAGCTAAATCGTGTGTTTCGCATGGATTTGGAGCTAACTCGTTTATTTCGCATGCTGTTGAAGCTATATCACATATAACCTAAGAGTTTGAAGCTCAATCATTTGCTTCGCATGGATTTGAAGCTAATCCTGCTACATCGCATTGATTTAATGATAATCATGTGTTTCGCTGGATTGGAAGCTAACTCGTTTATTTCGTCTGCATTTGTAGCTGTATCACTTATATCGCAATTATCTGAAGCTAAATCATTTGTGTCTCATGGATTTGAAGCTAAACCTTCTACATAGCATTGATTTGAAGCTTAATCATGTGTTTTGCATGGATTTGAAGCTAACTCGTATATTTTCCCGGCATTTGAAGCTACATCACTTATATCGCAAGAATCTGAAGTTAAATCATTTGTTTCGCATGGATTTGAAGCTAAACCTTCTACATCGCATTGATTTAAAGCTAAGTCATGTGTTTCGCATGGACTTGAAGCTAACTCGTTAGTTGCGTCTGCATTTGAAGCTATATCACTTATATCGCTAGTATCTGAAGCAAAATAATTTGTTTCGCATGGATTTCAAGCTAAACCTTCTGCATAGCATTGATTTGCAGCTAAATCGTGTGTTTCGCATGGTTTTGAAGCTAACTCGTTTGTTTCGTCTGCATTTGAAGCTATATCACATATATCCCAAGTGTTTGAAGCTCGATCATTTGCTTCGCATGGATTTGAAGCTAATCCTTCTACATCGCATTTATTTGAAGCTAAATCATGTGTTTCGCATGGATTTGGAGCTATCTCGTTAGTTTCGTCTGCATTTGAAGCTATATCACTTATATACCAAGTGTTTGAAGCTAAATCATTTGTGTCTCATGGATTTGAAGCTATATCACATATATCCCAAGTGTTTGAAGCTCAATCATTTGCTTCGCATGGATTTGAAGCTAAACCTTCTACATAGCATTGCTTTGCAGCAGAATCATGAGTTTCGCATGGATATGAAGCTAACTCATTTGTTTCCGTCTGCATTTGAAGCTATATCACTTATATAACAAGTGTTTGATTCTAAATCATTTGTTTCGCATGGATTTGAAGCTAAACCTTCTACATCGCATTGATTTGAAGCTAAATCATGTGATTCGCTTGGATTGTAAGCTAACTCGTTTGTTTCGTCCGCATTTGAAGCTATATCACTTATATCCCAATTGTTTGAAACTAAATCATTTGTTTCGCTTGGATTTGAAGCTAAACGTTCTACATCGCCTTGATTTAAAGCTAAATCATGTGTTTCGCTTGGATTGGAAGCTAACTCGTTTATTTCATCTGCATTTGCAGCTGTATCACTTATATCCCAAGTATCTGAAGCTAAATCATTTGTGTCGCAAGTATTTGAAGCTAAACCTTCTACATAGCATTGATTTGAAGCTTAATCATGTGCTTCGCTTGGATATGAAGCTAACTCGTTTATTTCGTCTGCATTTGTAGCTGTATCACTTATATCGCAAGTATCTGAAGCTAAATCATTTGTGTCTCATGGATTTGTAGCTAAACCTTCTACATAGCATTGATTTGCAGCTAAATCATGCGTTTCGCATGGATTTGGAGCTAACTCGTTTATTTCGTCTGCATTTGTAGCTGTATCACTTATATCGCAAGTATCTGAAGCTAAATCATTTGTGTCTCATGGATTTGTAGCTAAACCTTCTACATAGCATTGATTTGCAGCTTAATCATGCGTTTCGCTTGGATATGAAGCTAACTCGTTTGTTCCGTCTTCATTTGAAGCTATATCACATGTATCCCAAGTGTTTGAAGCTCAATCATTTGCTTCGCATGGATTTGAAGCTAAACTTTCTACATCGCATTGATTTGAAGCTAAATCATGTAATTAGCTTGGATTGGAAGCTAAATCGTTTGTTTCGTCTGCATTTGAAGATATATCACTTATATCCCAAGTGTTTGAAGATAAATCATTTGTTACGCATGGATTTGAAGCTAAACCTTCTACATAGCATTGATTTGCAGCTAAATCGTGTGTTTCGCAAGGATTTGAATCTAACTCGTTTGTTTCGCATGCTGTTGAAGCTATATCACATATAACCTAAGAGTTTGAAGCTCAATCATTTGCTTCGCATGGATTTGAAGCTAATCCTGCTACATCGCATTGATATGAAGCTAAATCATGTGTTTCGAATGGATTGGAAGCTAAATCGTTTGTTTCGTCTGCATTTGAAGATATATCACTTATATCCCAAGTGCTTGAAAATAAATCATTTGTTTCGCTTGGATTTCAAGCTAAACCTTCTACATCGCATTGATTTAATGATAATCATGTGTTTCACTGGATTGGAAGCTAACTCGTTTATTTCGTCTGCATTTGAATCAGTATCACTTATATCGCAAGTATCTGAAGATAAATCATTTGTGTCTCATGGATTTGAAGCAAAACCTTCTACATAGCATTGATTTGCAGCTAAATCGTGTGTTTCGCATGGATTTTGAAGCTAACTCGTTTGCTTCGTCTGCATTTGAAGCTATATCACTTATATTCCAAGTGTTTGAAGCTAAATCATTTGTCTCTCATGGATTTGGAGCTAAACGTTCTACATAGCATTGCTTTGCAGCAAAATCATGAGTTTCGCATGGATTTGAAGCTAACTCGTTTGTTTCGTCTGCATTTGTAGCTATACCACTTATATCGCTAGTATCTGAAGCAAAACATTTGTGTCTCATGGATTTGAAGCTAAACATTCTACATAGCATTGATTTGCAGCTAAATCGTGTGTTTCGCATGGATTTGGAGCTAACTCGTTTATTTCGCATGCTGTTGAAGCTATATCACATATAACCTAAGAGTTTGAAGCTCAATCATTTGCTTCGCATGGATTTGAAGCTAATCCTGCTACATCGCATTGATATGAAGCTAAATCATGTGTTTCGAATGGATTGGAAGCTAAACCGTTTGTTTCGTCTGCATTTGAAGATATATCACTTATATCCCAAGTGCTTGAAAATAAATCATTTGTTTCGCTTGGATTTCAAGCTAAACTTTCTACATCGCATTGATTTAATGATAATCATGTGTTTCGCTGGATTGGAAGCTAACTCGTTTATTTCGTCTGCATTTGAATCAGTATCACTTATATCGCAAGTATCTGAAGATAAATCATTTGTGTCTCATGGATTTGAAGCTATATCACATATATCCCCAGTGTTTGAAGCTCAATCATTTGCTTCGCATGGATTTGAAGCTAAATCTTCTACATAGCATTGCTTTGCAGCAAAATCATGAGTTTCGCATGGACTTGAAGCTAACTCGTTTATTTCGTCTGCATTTGTAGCTGTATCACTTATATCGCAATTATCTGAAGCTAAATCATTTGTGTCTCATGGATTTGAAGCTAAACCTTCTACATAGCATTGATTTGAAGCTTAATCATGTGTTTTGCATGGATTTGAAGCTAACTCGTATATTTTCCCTGCATTTGAAGCTACATCACTTATATCGCAAGAATCTGAAGTTAAATCATTTGTTTCGTCGCATGGATTGTGAAGCTAAACCTTCTACATCGCATTGATTTAAAGCTAAGTCATGTGTTTCGCATGGACTTGAAGCTAACTCGTTAGTTGCGTCTGCATTTGAAGCTATATCACTTATATCGCTAGTATCTGAAGCAAAATAATTTGTTTCGCATGGATTTCAAGCTAAACCTTCTACATAGCATTGATTTGCAGCTAAATCGTGTGTTTCGCATGGTTTGAAGCTAACTCGTTTGTTTCGTCTGCATTTGAAGCTATATCACATATATCCCAGTGTTTGAAGCTCGATCATTTGCTTCGCATGGATTTGAAGCTAATCCTTCTACATCGCATTTATTTGAAGCTAAATCATGTGTTTCGCATGGGTTTGAAGCTAAACCTTCTACATAGCATTGCTTTGCAGCAGAATCATGAGTTTCGCATGGATATGAAGCTAACTCATTGTTTCCGTCTGCATTTGAAGCTATATCACTTATATACCAAGTGTTTGATTCTAAATCATTTGTTTCGCATGGATTTGAAGCTAAACCTTCTACATCGCATTGATTTGAAGCTAAATCATGTGATTCGCTTGGATTGTAAGCTAACTCGTTTGTTTCGTCCGCATTTGAAGCTATATCACCTTATATCCCAATTGTTTGAAACTAAATCATTTGTTTCGCATGGATTTGAAGCTAAACCTTCTGCATCGCATTGATTTGAAGATAAATCATGTGATTCGCTTGGATTGGAAGTTAACTACGTTGTTTCGTCCGCATTTGAAAGCTATATCACTTATATCCAATTGTTTGAAACTAAATCATTTGTTTCGCATGGATTTGAAGCTAAACGTTCTACATCGCATTGATTTAAAAGCTAAATCATGTGTTTCGCTTGGATTGGAAGCTAACTCGTTTATTTCATCTGCATTTGCAGCTGTATCACTTACTATCCCAAGTATCAGAAGCTAAATCATTTGTGTCGCAAGGATTTGAAGCTAAACCTTCTACATAGCATTGATTTGAAGCTTAATCATGTGCTTCGCTTGGATATGAAGCTAACTCGTTGGTTCGTCTGCATGTGAAGCTATATCCCTTATATCCCAAGCGTTTGAAGCTAAATCATTTTTTTCGCATGGATTTGAAGCTAAACCTTCTACATAGCATTGATTTGCAGCTAAATCGTGTGTTTCGCGTGGATTTGAAGCTAACTCGATTTTTTCGTCTGCATTTGAAGCTATATCACATGTATCGCAAGTATTTTGAAGCTCAATCAATTGCTTCGCATGGATTTGAAGCTAATCCTTCTACATCGCATTGATTTGAAGCTAATCATGTGTTTCGCATGGATTTGGAGCTAACTCGTTTATTTCGTCTGCATTTGTAGCTGTATCACTTATATCGCAAGTATCTGAAGCTAAATCATTTGTGTCTCATGGATTGTAGCTAAACCTTCTACATAGCATTGATTTGCAGCTAAATCATGCGTTTCGCATGGATTTGGAGCTAACTCGTTTATTTCATCTGCATTTGTAGCTGTATCACTTATATCGCAAGTATCTGAAGCTAAATCATTTGTGTCTCATGGATTTGTAGCTAAACCTTCTACATAGCATTGATTTGCAGCTAAATCATGCGTTTCGCATGGATTTGGAGCTAACTCGTTTATTTCGTCTGCATTTGTAGCATGTATCACTTATATCGCAAGTATCTGAAGCTAAATCATTTGTGTCTCATGGATTTGTAGCTAAACCTTCTACATAGCATTGATTTGCAGCTAAATCATGCGTTTCGCTTGGATATGAAGCTACTCGTTTTGTTCCGTCTTCATTTGAAGCTATATCACATGTATCGCCAAGTGTTGAAGCTCAATCATTTGCTTCGCATGGATTTGAAGCTAAACTTTCTACATCGCATTGATTTGAAGCTAAATCATGTAATTAGCTTGGATGTGGAAGCTAAATCGTTTTTTTCGTCTGCATTTGAAGATATATCACTTATATCCCAAATGTTTGAAGATAAATCAATTGCTTCGCATGGATTTGAAGCTAAACCTTCTACATGGCATTGATTTAAATCTAATCATGTAATTAGCTTGGATTGGAAGCTAAATCGTATGTTTCGTCTGCATTTGAAGATATATCACTTATATCCCAAGGTGTTTGAAGATAAATCATTGTTACGCATGGATTTGAAGCTAAACCTTCTACATAGCATTGATTTGCAGCTAAATCGGGTGTTTCGCAAGGATTTTGAATCTAACTCGTTTGTTTCGCATGCTGTTGAAGCTATATCACATATAACCTAAGAGTTTGAAGCTCAATCATTTGCTTCGCATGGATTTGAAGCTAATCCTGCTACATCGCATTGATATGAAGCTAAATCATGTGTTCGAATGGATTGGAAGCTAAATCGTTTGTTTCGTCTGCATTTGAAGATATATCACTTATATCCCAAGTGCTTGAAAATAAATCATTTGTTTCGCTTGGATTTCAAGCTAAACCTTCTACTTCGCATTGATTTAATGATAAATCCATGTGTTTCGCTGGATTGGAAGCTAACTCGTTTATTTCGTCTGCATTTGAATCAGTATCACTTATATCGCAAGTATCTGAAAATAAATCATTTGTGTCTCATGGATTTGAAAGCAAAACCTTCTACATAGCATTGATTTGCAGGCTAAATCATGCGTTCGCATGGATTTGGAGCTAACTCGTTTATTTCGTCTGCATTTGTAGCTGTATCACTTATATCGCAAGTATCTGAAGCTAAATCATTGGTGTCTCATGGATTTGTAGCTAACCTTCTACATAGCATTGATTTGCAGCTAAATCATGCGTTTCGCTTGGATATGAAGCTAACTCGTTTGTTCCGTCTTCATTTGAAGCTATATCACATGTATCCCAAGTGTTTGAAGCTCAATCATTTGCTTCGCATGGATTTGAAGCTAAACTTTCTACATCGCATTGATTGAAGCTAAATCATGTAATTAGCTTGGATTGGAAGCTAAATCGTTTGTTTCGTCTGCATTTGAAGATATATCACTTATATCCCAAATGTTTGAAGATAAATCAATTGCTTCGCATGGATTTGAAGCTAAACCTTCACATAGCATTGATTTGCAGCTAAATCGTGTGTTCGCAAGGATTTGAATCTAACTCGTTTGTTTCGCATGCTGTTGAAGCTATATCACATATAACCTAAGAGTTTGAAGCTCAATCATTTGCTTCGCATGGATTTGAAGCTAATCCTGCTACATCGCTTTGATTTGAAGCTAAATCAGGTAATTCGCTTGGATTGAAGCTAACTCGTTTATTTCATCTGCATTGAAGCCGTGTCACTTATATCGCAAGTATCTGAAGCTAAATCATCGTTTCGCATGGATTTGAAGCTAAACCTTCTAATCGCATTGATTTAAAGCTAAATCATGTGTTTCGCTTTGATTGAAAGCTAACTCGTTTGTTTCATCTGCATTTGCAGCTGTATCACTTATATCGCAAGTATCTGAAGCTAAATCATTTGTGTCGCAAGGATTTGAAGCTAATCCTTCTACATAGCATTGATTTGAAGCTTAATCATGTGTTTCGCATGGATTTGAAGCTAACTCGTTAGTTTCGTCTGCATTTGAAGCTATAACTCTTATATCGCTAGTATCTGAAGCTAATAATTTGTTTCGCATGGATTTGAAGCTAAATCATGTAATTCGCTTGGATTGGAAGCTAAATCGTTTGTTTCGTCTGCATTTGAAGATATATCACTTATATCCAAGTGTTTGAAGATAAATCATTTGTTTCGCATGGATTTTGAAGCTAAACCTTCTACATAGCATTGATTTGCAGCTAAATCGTGTGTTTCGCAAGGATTTGAATCTAACTCGTTTGTTTCGCAATGCTGTTGAAGCTATATCACATATAACCTAAGAGTTTGAAGCTCAATCATTTGCTTCGCTATGGATTTGAAGCTAATCCTGCTACATCGCATTGATATGAAGCTAAATCATGTGTTTCGAATGGATTGGAAGCTAAATCGTTTGTTTCGTCTGCATTTGAAGATATATCACTTATATCCCAAGTGCTTGAAAATAAATCATTTGTTTCGCTTGGATTTCAAGCTAAACCTTCTACATCGCATTGATTTAATGATAATCATGTGTTTCGCTGGATTGGAAGCTAACTCGTTATTTCGTCTGCATTTGTAGCTATACCACTTATATCGCTAGTATCTGAAGCAAAACATTTGTGTCTCATGGCTTGAAGCTAAACATTCTACATAGCATTGATTTGCAGCTAAATCGTGTGTTTCCGCATGGATTTGGAGCTAACTCGTTTATTTCGTCTGCATGTCTAGCTGTTTTCACTTATACCGCAAGTATCTGAAGCCTAATCATTTGTGTCTCATGGATTGTAGCTAACCTTCTACATAGCATTGATTTGCAGCTAAATCATGCGTTTCGCATGGATTTGGAGCTAACTCGTTTATTTCGTCTGCATTTGTAGCTGTATCACTTATATCGCAAGTATCTGAAGCTAAATCATTTGTGTCTCATGGCTTTGTAGCTAAACCTTCTACATAGCATTGATTTGCCAGCTAAATCATGCGTTTCGCTTGGATATGAAGCTAACTCGTTTGTTCCGTCTTCATTTGAAGCTATATCACATGTATCCCAAGTGTTGAAGCTCAATCATTTGCTTCGCATGATTTGAAGCTAACTTTCTACATCGCATTGATTTGAAGCTAAATCATGTAATTAGCTTGGATTGGGAAGCTAAATCGTTTGTTTCGTCTGCATTTGAAGATATATCACTTATATCCCAAGTGTTTGAAAATAAATCATTTGTTTCGCATGGATTTGAAGCTAAACCTTCTACATAGCATTGATTTGCAGCTAAATCGTGTGTTTCGCGTGGATTTGAAGCTAACTCGTTTGTTCGTCTGCATTTGAAGCTATATCACATGCATCCCAAGTGTTTGAAGCTCAATCATTTGCTTCGCATGGATTTGAAGCTAATCTTTCTACATCGCATTGATTTGAAGTTAATCATGTGTTTCGCATGGATTTGGAGCTAACTCGTTATTTCGTCTGCACTTGAAGCTATAACACTTATATCGCTTGTATCTGAAGCTAAACAATTTGTTTCGCATGAATTTGAAGCTAAACTTTCTACATCGCTTTGATTTGAAGCTAAATCAAGGTAATTCGCTTGGATTGGAAGTTAAATTGTTTGTTTCGTCTGTATTTGAAGATATATCACTATATCCCAAGTGTTTGAAAGATAAATCATTAGTGTCTCATGGATTTGAAGCTAAACCTTCTACATAGCATTGATTTGCAGCTAAATCATGTGTTTCGCTTGGATATGAAGCTAACTCGTTTGTTTCCGTCTGCATTTGAAGCTATATCACTTATATCCCAAGTGTTTGAAGCTAAATCATTTGCTTCGCATCGGATTTGAAGCTAAACCTTCTACATGGCATTGATTTAAAGCTAAATCATGTGTTTCGCTTGGATTGGAAGCTAACTCGTTTATTTCATCTGCATTTGAAGCCGTGTCACTTATATCGCAAGTATCTGAAGCTAAATCAGTCGTTTCGCATGGATTTGAAGCTAAACCTTCTACATCGCATTGATTAAAGCTAAATCATGTGTTTCGCTTTGATTGAAAGCTAACTCGTTTGTTTCATCTGCATTTGCAGCTGTATCACTTATATCGCAAGTATCTGAAGCTAAATCATTTGTATCGCAGGGATTTGAAGATAAACCTTCTATATCGCATTCATTTGAAGCTCAATCATGTATTTCGCTTGGATTTGTAGCTATACCTTCTACATCGCTTTGATTGTTAGCTAAATCATGTGTTTTGCATGGGTTTGATGCTAACTCGTTTGTTTCCCCTGCATTTCAAGCTATGTCAGTTATATCGCAAATATCTGATGCTAAATCATATGTTTTGCATGGATTTGAAGCTAAACCTTCTACATCGCATTGATTTGCAGCTAATCATGTGTTTCGCATGGATTTGAAGCTAACTCGTTCGTTTTGCCTGCATTTGGTGCTATATCAATTATATCGCAAGTGTTTGCAAGCTAAATCATTTGTATCGCAGGGATTGAAGATAAACCATCTACATCGTATCGATTTGAAGCAAAATGATATGTATCGCATGGATTTTGAAGCCACCCCCGTTTGATTCGTCTGCATTTGCAGCTATATCACTTATATCACAAGTGTTTGATAGCTAAATCATTTGTGTCGAATGGATTTGAAGCTAAACCCTTCTACATCGCATTGATTTAAAGCATATCGTGTGATTCGCTTGGATTTGATGCTAACTCGTTTGTTTCCCCTGCATTTGAATCTATATCAGTTATATCGCAAGTATCTGATGCTAAATCATTAGTTTCGCATGGATTTGAAGCTAAACCTTCCACATCGTATTGATTGAAGCTAAATCATGTGTTTTGCATGATTTGATGCTAACTCGTTTGTTTCCCATGCATTTGAATCTATATCAGTTATATCGCAAATATCTGATGCTAAATCATTTGTTTCGCATTGATTTGAAGCTAATTCATGTGTCTTGCATTGATTTTACGCTAACTCGTTTGTTTCCCCTGCATTTGAAGCTATATCAGTTATATCGCAAGTATCTGATGCTAAAATCATTTGTTCGCATGAATTTGAAGCTAAACCTTCTACATCGCATTGATTTGTAGCTAGATCATGTGATTCGCATGGATTTGATGCTAACTCGTTCGTTTCGCCTGCATTTGATGCTATATCACTTCATTGCAAGTATCTGAAGCTAAATCATTTGTTTCGTACGGATTTGAAGCTAAACCTTCTATATCGCATTTCATTTGAAGCTCAATCATGTATTTCGCTTGGATTTGTAGCTATACTTCTACATCGCTTTGATTTGTTAGCTAAATCATGTGTTTTGCATGGGTTTGATGCTAACTCGTTTGTTTCCCCTGCATTTCAAGCTATGTCAGTTATATCGCAAATATCTGATGCTAAATCATATGTTTTGCATGGATTTGAAGCTAAACCTTCTACATCGCATTGATTTGCAGCTAAAATCATGTGTTTCGCATGGATTTGAAGCTAACTCGTTCGTTTCGCCTGCATTTGGTGCTATATCACTTATATCGCAAGTGTTGAAGCTAAATCATTTGTTTCGCAGGGATTTGAAGCTAAACCTTCTACATCATATCGATTTGAAGCTAAATGATATATATCGCATGGATTTTGAAGCTATCCCATTTGATTCGTCTGCATTTGCAGCTATATCACTTATATCACAAGTGTTTTAAGCTAAATCATTTGTTTCGCATGGATTTGAAGCTAAACCTTCCACATCGCATTGATTTGAGCTAATTCATGTGTTTTGCATGGATTTTATGCTAACTCGTTTGTTTCCCCTGCATTTGAAGCTATATCAGTTATATCGCAAGTATCTGATGCTAATCATTTGTTTCGCATGGATTTGAAGCTAACCTTCTACATCGCATTGATTTGCAGCTAAATCATGTGTTTCGCATGGATTTGAAGCTAACTCGTTCGTTTCGCTGCATTTGATGCTATATCACTTATATCACAAGTGTTTGATGCTAAATCATTCGTTTCGCATGGATTTGAAGCTAAACCTTCTACTTCGTATCGATTTGAAGCAAAACGATATGTATCGCATGGATTTTGTAGCTACTCCGTTTGATTCGTCTGCATTTGCAGCTATATCACTTATGTTACATGTGTTTGAATCTAATCATTTGTTTTGCATGGATTGAAGCTAAACCTTCTACATCGCATTGATTTGCAGCTAAATCATGTGTTTCGCATGGATTTGAAGCTAACTCGTTCGTTCGCCTGCATTTGGTGCTATATCAATTATATCGCAAGTGTTTGAAGCTAAATCATTTGTATCGCAGGGATTGAAGCTAAACCATCTACATCGTATCGATTTGAAGCAAAATGATATGTATCGCATGGATTTTGGATTTTGAAGCAACCCCGTTTGATTCGTCTGCATTTGCAGCTATATCACTTATATCACAAGTGTTTGAAGCTAAATCATTTGTGTCGAATGGATTTGAAGCTAAACCTTCTACATCGCATTGATTTAAAGCATATCGTGTAATTCGCTTGGATTTGATGCTAACTCATTTGTTTCCCCTGCATTTGAAGCAATATCAGTTATATCCCAAGTATGTGATGGTAAATCATTTGTTTCGCATGGATTTGAAGCTAAACCTTCTACATCGTATTGATTTGAAGCTAAATCATGTGTTTTGCATGGATTTGATGCTAACTCGTTTGTTTCCCATGCATTTGAATCTATATCAGTTATATCGCAAATATCTGATGCTAAATCATTTGTTTCGCATTGATTTGAAGCTAATTCATGTGTCTTGCATTGATTTTACGCTAACTCGTTTGTTTCCCCTGCATTTGAAGCTATATCAGTTATATCGCAAGTATCTGATGCTAAATCATTTGTTTCGCATGAATTTGAAGCTAAACCTTCTACATCGCATTGATTTGTAGCTAGATCATGTGATTCGCATGGATTTGATGCTAACTCGTTTGTTTCCCCTGCATTTCAAGCTATGTCAGTTATATCGCAAATATCTGATGCTAATTCATATGTTTCGCATGGATTTAAAGCTATACCTTCTACATCGCATTGATTTGAAGCATATCGTGTGATTCGCTTGATTTGAAGCTATACCTTCTACATCGCTTTGATTTGACGCTAAATCATGTGTTTCGCCTGGATTTGAAGCTAACTCGTTCGTTTCGCCTGCATTTGGTGCTATATCACTTGTATCGCAAGTGTTTGAAGCTAAATCATTTGTTTCGCAGGGATTTGAAGCTAAACCATCTACATCATGTCGATTTGAAGCTAGATGATATATATCGCATGGATTTTGAAGCTATCCCATTTGATTCGTCTGCATTTGCAGCTATATCGCTTATATCTCAAGTGTTTGAAGCTAAATCATTTGTGTCGCATGGATTTGAAGCTAATCCTTCTACATCGCATTGATTTGAAGCATATCGTGTGATTCGCTTGAATTTGAAGCTATACCTTCTACATCGCTTTGATTTGACGCTAAATCATGTGTTTTGCATGGATTTGATGCTAACTCATTTGTTTCCCCTGCATTTGAAGCAATATCAGTTATATCCCAAGTATGTGATGGTAAATCATTTGTTTCGCATGGATTTGAAGCTAAACCTTCCACATCGCATTGATTTGAAGCTAATTCATGTGTTTTGCATGGATTTTATGCTAACTCGTTTGTTTCCCCTGCATTTGAAGCTATATCAGTTATATCTCAAGTATCTGATGCTAAATCATTTGTTTCGCATGGATTTGAAGCTAAACCTTCTACATCGCATTGATTTGCAGCTAAAGCATGTGTTTCGCATGGATTTGAAGCTAACTCGTTCGTTTCGCCTGCATTTGATGCTATATCACTTATATCACAAGTGTTTGATGCTAAATCATTCGTTTCGCATGGATTTGAAGCTAAACCTTCTACTTCGTATCGATTTGAAGCAAAATGATATGTATCGCATGGATTTTGTAGCTACTCCGTTTGATTCGTCTGCATTTGCAGCTATATCACTTATGTTACATGTGTTTGAAGCTAAATAATTTGTTTTGCATGGATTTGAAGCTAAACCTTCTACATCGCATTGATTTGCAGCTAAATCATGTGTTTCGCATGGATTTGAAGCTAACTCGTTCGTTTCGCCTGCATTTGGTGCTATATCAATTATATCGCAAGTGTTTGAAGCTAAATCATTTGTATCGCAGGGATTTGAAGCTAAACCATCTACATCGTATCGATTTGAAGCAAAATGATATGTATCGCATGGATTTTGAAGCAACCCCGTTTGATTCGTCTGCATTTGCAGCTATATCACTTATATCACAAGTGTTTGAAGCTAAATCATTTGTGTCGCATGGATTTGAAGCTAAACCTTCTACATCGCATTGATTTAAAGCATATCGTGTGATTCGCTTGGATTTGATGCTAACTCGTTTGTTTCCCCTGCATTTGAATCTATATCAGTTATATCGCAAGTATCTGATGCTAAATCATTAGTTTCGCATGGATTTGAAGCTAAACCTTCCACATCGTATTGATTTGAAGCTAAATCATGTGTTTTGCATGGATTTGATGCTAACTCGTTTGTTTCCCATGCATTTGAATCTATATCAGTTATATCGCAAATATCTGATGCTAAATCATTTGTTTCGCATGGATTTGAAGCTAATTCATGTGTCTTGCATTGATTTTACGCTAACTCGTTTGTTTCCCCTGCATTTGAAGCTATATCAGTTATATCGCAAGTATCTGATGCTAAATCATTTGTTTCGCATGAATTTGAAGCTAAACCTTCTACATCGCATTGATTTGTAGCTAGATCATATGATTCGCATGGATTTTGATGCTAACTCGTTCGTTTCGCCTGCATTTGATGCTATATCACTTCCATCGCAAGTATCTGAAGCTAAATCATTTGTTTCGTACGGATTTGAAGCTAAACCTTCTATATCGCATTCATTTGAAGCTCAATCATGTATTTCGCTTGGATTTGTAGCTATACCTTCTACATCGCTTTGATTTGTTAGCTAAATCATGTGTTTTGCATGGGTTTGATGCTAACTCGTTTGTTTCCCCTGCATTTCAAGCTATGTCAGTTATATCGCAAATATCTGATGCTAAATCATATGTTTTGCATGGATTTGAAGCTAAACCTTCTACATCGCATTGATTTGCAGCTAAATCATGTGTTTCGCATGGATTTGATACTAACTCGTTCGTTTCGCTTGCATTTGGTGCTATATAACTTATATCGCAAGTGTTTGAAGCTAAATCATTCGTTTCGCAGGGATTTGAAGCTAAACCTTCTACATCGTATCGATTTGAAGCAAAATGATATGTATCACATGGACTTTGAAGCAACCCCGTTTGATTCGTCTGCATTTGCAGCTATATCACTTATATCACAAGTGTTTGAAGCTAAATCATTTGTGTCGCATGGATTTGCAGCTAATCCTTCTACATCGCATTGATTTGAAGCATATCGTGTGATTCGCTTGGATTTGATGCTAACTCGTTTGTTTCCCCTGCATTTGAATCTATATCAGATATATCGCAAGTATCTGATGCTAAATCATTTGTTTCGCATGGATTTGAAGCTAAACCTTCCACATCGCATTGATTTGAAGCTAATTCATGTGTTTTGCATGGATTTTATGCTAACTCGTTTGTTTCCCCTGCATTTGAAGCTATATCAGTTATATCGCAAGTATCTGATGCTAAATCATTTGTGTCGCATGGATTTGAAGCTAAACCTTCTACATCGCATTGATTTGAAGCATATCGTGTGATTCGCTTGGATTTGATGCTAACTCGTTTGTTTGGCCTGCATTTGATGCTATAACACTTATATCACAAGTGTTTGATGCTAAATCATTTGTTTCGCATGGATTTGAAGCTAAACCTTCTACATCGCATTGATTTGAAGCATATCGTGTGATTCGCTTGGATTTGATGCTAACTCGTTTGTTTGGCCTGCATTTGATGCTATAACACTTATATCACAAGTGTTTGAAGCTAAATCATTTGTGTCGCATGGATTTCAAGCTAAACATTCTACATCGCATTGATTTGAAGCATATCGTGTGATTCGCTTGGATTTGATGCTAACTCGTTTGTTTGGCCTGCATTTGATGCTATATCACTTATATCACAACTGTTTGATGCTAAATCAATCGTTTCGTATGGATTTGAAGCTAAACCTTCTACTTCGTATCGATTTGAAGCAAAATGATATGTATCGCATGGATTTTGTAGCTACCCCGTTTGATTCGTCTGCATTTGCAGCTATATCACTTATATTACATGTGTTTGAAGCTAAATCATTTGTTTTGCATGGATTTGAAGCTAAACCTTCTACATCGCATTGATTTGCAGCTAAATCATGTGTTTCGCATGGATTTGAAGCTAACTCGATCGTTCCGCCTGCATTTGGTGCTATATCAATTATATCGCAAGTGTTTGAAGCTAAATCATTTGTATCGCAGGGATTTGAAGCTAAACCTTCTACATCGTATCGATTTGAAGCAAAATGATATGTATCGCATGGATTTTGAAGCAACCCCGTTTGATTCGTCTGCATTTGCAGCTATATCACTTATATCACAAGTGTTTGAAGCTAAATCATTTGTGTCGCTTGGACTTGAAGCTAAACCTTCTACATCGCATTGATTTGAAGCATATCGTGTGATTCGCTTGGATTTGATGCTAACTCGTTTGTTTGGCCTGCATTTGATGCTATATCACTTATATCACAAGTGTTTGATGCTAAATCATTCGTTTCGCATGGATTTGAAGCTAAACCTTCTACATCGCTTTGATTTGACGCTAAATCATGTGTTTTGCATGGATTTGATGCTAACTCATTTGTTTCCCCTGCATTTGAAGCAATATCAGTTATATCCCAAGTATGTGATGGTAAATCATTTGTTTCGCATGGATTTGAAGCTAAACCTTCTACATCGTATTGATTTGAAGCTAAATCATGTGTTTTGCATGGATTTGATGCTAACTCGTTTGTTTCCCATGCATTTGAATCTATATCAGTTATATCGCAAATATCTGATGCTAAATCATTTGTTTCGCATTGATTTGAAGCTAATTCATGTGTCTTGCATTGATTTTACGCTAACTCGTTTGTTTCCCCTGCATTTGAAGCTATATCAGTTATATCGCAAGTATCTGATGCTAAATCATTTGTTTCGCATGGATTTGAAGCTAAACCTTCTACATCGCATTGATTTGCAGCTAAATCATGTGTTTCGCATGGATTTGAAGCTAACTCGTTCGTTTCGCCTGCATTTGGTGCTATATCACTTATATCGCAAGTGTTTGAAGCTAAATCATTTGTTTCGCAGGGATTTGAAGCTAAACCTTCTACATCATATCGATTTGAAGCTAAATGATATATATCGCATGGATTTTGAAGCTATCCCATTTGATTCGTCTGCATTTGCAGCTATATCACTTATATCACAAGTGTTTTAAGCTAAATCATTTGTTTCGCATGGATTTGAATCTAAACCTTCTACATCGCATTGATTTGAAGCTAAATCATGTGTTTCGCTTGGATTTGAAGCTATACCTTCTACATCGCTTTGATTAGAAGCTAAATCATGTGTTTTGCATGGATTTGATGCTAACTCGTTTGTTTCCCCTACATTTGAAGCTATTTCAGTTATATCGCAAGTATCTGATGCTAAATCATGTGTTTCGGTTAGATTTGAAGCTAAACCTTCTACATCGCATTGATTTGAAGTTAAATCATTTGTTTCGCATGGATTTGAAGCTAAACCTTCTACATCGTATCGATTTGAAGCTAAATGATATGTATGGCATGGATTTTGAAGCTATCCCGTTTGATTCTCATGCAGTTGAAGCTATATCACCTATATCCGAAGTGTTTGAAGCTCAACCATTTGTTCCGCATCGATTTGAAGCTATGCCTTCTACTTCGCATTGATTTGAAGCTAAATCATTTGTTTCGCATGGATTTGAATCTAAACCTTCTACATCGCATTGATTTGAAGCATATCGTGTGATTCGCTTGGATTTGAAGCTATACCTTCTACATCGCTTTGATTTGACGCTAAATCATGTGTTTTGCATGGATTTGAAGCTAAACTTTCTACATCGTATTGATTTGAAGCTAAATCATGTGTTTTGCATGGATTTTATGCTAACTCGTTGTTTTCCCCTGCATTTGAAGCTATATCAGTTATATCGCAAGTATCTGATGCTAAATCATTTGTATCGCATGGATTTGAAGCTAAACCTTCTACATCGCATTGATTTGCAGCTAAATCATGTGTTTCGCATGGATTTGAAGCTAACTCGTTCGTTTCGCCTGCATTTGGTGCTATATCACTTATATCGCAAGTGTTTGAAGCTAAATCATTTGTTTCGCAGGGATTTGAAGCTAAACCTTCTACATCATATCGATTTGAAGCTAAATGATATATATCGCATGGATTTTGAAGCTATCCCATTTGATTCGTCTGCATTTGCAGCTATATCACTTATATCACAAGTGTTTTAAGCTAAATCATTTGTTTCGCATGGATTTGAATCTAAACCTTCTACATCGCATTGATTTGAAGCTAAATCATGTGTTTCGCTTGGATTTGAAGCTATACCTTCTACATCGCTTTGATTAGAAGCTAAATCATGTGTTTTGCATGGATTTGATGCTAACTCGTTTGTTTCCCCTACATTTGAAGCTATTTCAGTTATATCGCAAGTATCTGATGCTAAATCATGTGTTTCGGTTAGATTTGAAGCTAAACCTTCTACATCGCATTGATTTGAAGTTAAATCATTTGTTTCGCATGGATTTGAAGCTAAACCTTCTACATCGTATCGATTTGAAGCTAAATGATATGTATGGCATGGATTTTGAAGCTATCCCGTTTGATTCTCATGCAGTTGAAGCTATATCACCTATATCCGAAGTGTTTGAAGCTCAACCATTTGTTCCGCATCGATTTGAAGCTATGCCTTCTACTTCGCATTGATTTGAAGCTAAATCATTTGTTTCGCATGGATTTGAATCTAAACCTTCTACATCGCATTGATTTGAAGCATATCGTGTGATTCGCTTGGATTTGAAGCTATACCTTCTACATCGCTTTGATTTGACGCTAAATCATGTGTTTTGCATGGATTTGAAGCTAAACTTTCTACATCGTATTGATTTGAAGCTAAATCATGTGTTTTGCATGGATTTTATGCTAACTCGTTGTTTTCCCCTGCATTTGAAGCTATATCAGTTATATCGCAAGTATCTGATGCTAAATCATTTGTATCGCATGGATTTGAAGCTAAACCTTCTACATCGCATTGATTTGCAGCTAAATCATGTGTTTCGCATGGATTTGAAGCTAACTCGTTCGTTTCGCCTGCATTTGGTGCTATATCACTTATATCGCAAGTGTTTGAAGCTAAATCATTTGTTTCGCAGGGATTTGAAGCTAAACCTTCTACATCATATCGATTTGAAGCTAAATGATATATATCGCATGGATTTTGAAGCTATCCCATTTGATTCGTCTGCATTTGCAGCTATATCACTTATATCACAAGTGTTTGAAGCTAAATCATTTGTTTCGCACGGATTTGAATCTAAACCTTCTACATCGCATTGATTTGAAGCTAAATCATGTGTTTCGCTTGGATTTGAAGCTATACCTTCTACATCGCATTGATTTGCAGCTAAATCATGTGTTTCGCATGGATTTGAAGCTAACTCGTTCGTTTCGCCTGCATTTGGTGCTATATCACTTATATCGCAAGTGTTTGAAGCTAAATCATTTGTATCGCAGGGATTTGAAGCTAAACCTTCTACATCGTATCGATTTGAAGCTAATTCATGTGTTTTGCATGGATTTTATGCTAACTCGTTTGTTTCCCCTGCATTTGAAGCTATATCAGTTATATCGCAAGTATCTGATGCTAAATCATTTGTTTCGCATGGATTTGAAGCTAAACCTTCTACATCGCATTGATTTGCAGCTAAATCATGTGTTTCGCATGGATTTGAAGCTAACTCGTTCGTTTTGCCTGCATTTCGTGCTATATCACTTATATCGCAAGTGTTTGAAGCTAAATCATTTGTTTCGCAGGGATTTGAAGCTAAACCTTCTACACCATATCGATTTGAAGCTAAATGATATGTATCACATGGATTTTGAAGCTATCCCATTTGATTCGTCTGCATTTGCAGCTATATCACTTATATCACAAGTGTTTGAATCTAAATCATTTTTTTCGCACGGATTTGAATCTAAACCTTCTACATCGCATTGATTTGAAGCTAAATCATGTGTTTCACTTGGATTTGAAGCTATACCTTCTACATCGCATTGATTTGTAGCTAAATCATGTGATTCGCATGGATTTGAAGCTAACTCGTTCGTTTCGCCTGCATTTGATGCTGTATCACTTCCATCGCAAGTATCTGAAGCTATATCATTTGTTTCGCATGGATTTGAAGCTAAACCTTCTACATCGCATTAGTTTGCAGCTAAATCATGTGTTTCGCATGGATTTTGAAGCTATCCCATTTGATTCGTCTGCATTTGCAGCTATATCAGTTATATCGCAAGTATCTGATGCTAAAACATTTGTTTCGCATGGATTTGAAGGTAAAACTTCCACACCGCATTGTTTTGAAGCTAATTCATGTGTCTTGCATGGATTTTATGCTAACTCGTTTGTTTCCCCTGCTTTTGAAGCTATATCAGTTATATCGCAAGTATCTGATGCTAAATCATTTGTTTCGCATGGATTTGAATCTAAACCATCTACATCGCATTGATTTGCAGCTAAATCATGTGTTTCGAATGGATTTGAAGCTACCTCGTTCGTTTCGCCTGCATTTGGTGCTATATCACTTATATCGCAAGTGTTTGAAGCGAAATCATTTGTTTCGCAGGGATTTGAATCTAAACCTTCTACATCGCATTGATTTGCTCCTACATCATGTGTTTCGCTTGAATTGGAACCTAACTCGTTTGTTTCGGCTGCAGATGAACCTATATCACTTATATCGCATGTATTTGATGCTAAATCATTTGTTTCGATTGGATCTGAAGCTAAACCTTCTACATCGCATTGATTTGCTGCTAAATCATGTGTATCGCATGGATTTTGAAGATAACTCGATTGTTTCGTCTGCATTTGAAGCTATATCACTTATATCCCAAGTGTTTGAAGCTAAATCATTTGTTTCGCATGGATTTGAAGCTAAACCTTCTACATCGCATTGATTTGCTGCTAAATCATGTGTTTCGCATAGATTTGAAGCTAACTCGTTTGTTTCGTCTGCATTTGAAGCTATGCCACTTATATCGCAAGTATCTGACGCTAAATCATTGGTTTCGCATGGATTTGAAGTTAAACCTTCTACATCATATCGATTTGAAGCTAAATGATATATATCGCATGGATTTTGAAGCTATCCCATTTGATTCGTCTGCATTTGCAGCTATATCACTTATATCACAAGTGTTTGAAGCTAAATCATTTGTTTCGCATGGATTTGAAGCTAAACCTTCCACATCGCATTGATTTGCAGTTCAATCATGTGTTTCGCATGGATTTTAAGCTAACTCGTTCGTTTCGTTTGCATTTGATGCTATATCACTTATATCGCAAGTATCTGAAGCTAAATCATTTCTTTCGCATGGATTTGAAACTATCTCGTTTGTTTCGTCTGCATTTGCAGCTATATCACTTATATCGCTAGTATCTGAAGCTAAATCATTTGTTTCGCATGGTTTTAGAGCTAACCTTTCTACTTCGCATCGATTTGAACCTAAATGATGTGAATCGCATGGATTTTGAAGCTAACTCGTTTGATTCGACTGCATTTGAAGCTATATCGCTTATATCGCAAGTATCTGATTCTAAATCATTTGTTTCGCTTGGATTTGAAGCTAAACCTTCCACATCGCATTGATTTGCAATTCAATCGTGTGTTTCGCATGGATCTGAAGCTAATTCGTTTGTTGCGCATGCAGTTGAATCTAAATGACGTATATCTCGAGTATTTGTTGCTAAACAAATTGTTTCGCATGGATTTGAAGCTAAACCTTCTACATCGCATTGATTTGCTGCAAAATCATGTGATTCGCTTGGATTTGAAGCTAACTCGTTTGTTTCGTCTGCATTTGAAGCTATGCCACTTATATCGCAAGTATCTGAAGCTAAATCATTGGTTTCGCATGGATTTGTAGGTAAACCTTCTACATCGCATTGATTTGCTGCTAAATCATGTGTTTCGCCGGGATTTGAAGCTAATTCGTTTGTTGCGCATGCAGTTGAATCTAATAAGGTATATCACAAGTATTTGTAGCTAAACCATTTGTTTCGCATGAATTAATGCTAATGCTTCTATTTCGAATTGATTTGAAGCTAAATCATGTGTTTCGCATGGATTTGAAGCTAACTCGTTTGTTTCGCATGCAGTTGAAGCTTTATCACCTATATCCCAAGCGTTTGAAGCTCAATCTATGTTTCGCTTGGATTTGAAGCTAAACCTTCTACATCGCATTTATTTGCTACTAAAACATGTGTTTCGCATGGATTTGAAGCTAATTCGTTTGTTGCGCACGCACTTGAATCTAAATAACGTACATCACAAGTATTTGTAGCTAAACCATTTGTTTGGCATGGATTTGAATCTAATCCTTCTACTTCGAATTGATTTGAAGCTAAATCATGTGTTTCGCATGGAATTTAAGCTAACTGGTTTGTTTCGTCTGCATTTGAAGCGATGTCCCTTCTATCGCAAGTATTTGAAGCTAAATCATTGGTTTCGCATGGATGTGATCTAAACCTTCTACATCGCATTGATTTGAAGCATATCGTGTGATTCGCTTGGATTTGATGCTAACTCGTTTGTTTGGCCTGCATTTGATGCTATATCACTTATATCACAACTGTTTGATGCTAAATCATTCGTTTCGTATGGATTTGAAGCTAAACCTTCTACTTCGTATCGATTTGAAGCAAAATGATATGTATCGCATGGATTTTGTAGCTACCCCGTTTGATTCGTCTGCATTTGCAGCTATATCACTTATATTACATGTGTTTGAAGCTAAATCATTTGTTTTGCATGGATTTGAATCTAAACCTTCTACATCGCATTGATTTGCAGCTAAATCATGTGTTTCGCATGGATTTGAAGCTAACTCGATCGTTCCGCCTGCATTTGGTGCTATATCAATTATATCGCAAGTGTTTGAAGCTAAATCATTTGTATCGCAGGGATTTGAAGCTAAACCTTCTACATCGTATCGATTTGAAGCAAAATGATATGTATCGCATGGATTTTGAAGCAACCCCGTTTGATTCGTCTGCATTTGCAGCTATATCACTTATATCACAAGTGTTTGAAGCTAAATCATTTGTGTCGCATGGATTTGAAGCTAAACCTTCTACATCGCATTGATTTGAAGCATATCGTGTGATTCGCTTGGATTTGATGCTATATCACTTATATCACAAGTGTTTGAAGCTAAATCATTTGTGTCGCATGGATTTGAAGCTAAACCTTCTACATCGCATTGATTTGAAGCATATCGTGTGATTCGCTTGGAATTGATGCTATATCACTTATATCACAAGTGTTTGATGCTAAATCATTCGTTTCGCATGGATTTGAAGCTAAACATTCTACATCGCATTGATTTAAAGCATATCGTGTGATTCGCTTGGATTTGATGCTAACTCGTTTGCTTCCCCTGCATTTGAATCTATATCAGTTATATCGCAAGTATCTGATGCTAAATCATTAGTTTCGCATGGATTTGAAGCTAAACCTTCCACATCGCATTGATTTGAAGCTAATTCATGTGTTTTGCATGGATTTTATGCTAAGTCGTTTGTTTCCCCTGCATTTGAAGCTATATCAGTTATATCGCAAGTATCTGATGCTAAATCATTTGTTTCGCATGGATTTGAAGCTAATTCATGTGTCTTGCATTGATTTTATGCTAACTCGTTTGTTTCCCCTGCATTTGAAGCTATATCACTTATATCACAAGTGTTTGATGCTAAATCATTCGTTTCGCATGGATTTGAAGCTAAACCTTCTACTTCGTATCGATTTGAAGCAAAATGATATGTATCGCATGGATTTTGTAGCTACTCCGTTTGATTCGTCTGCATTTGCAGCTATATCACTTATGTTACATGTGTTTGAAGCTAAATCATTTGTTTTGCATGGATTTGAAGCTAAACCTTCTACATCGCATTGATTTGCAGCTAAATCATGTGTTTCGCATGGATTTGAAGCTAACTCGTTCGTTTCGCCTGCATTTGGTGCTATATCACTTATATCGCAAGTGTTTGAAGCTAAATCATTTGTTTCGCAGGGATTTGAAGCTAAACCTTCTACATCATATCGATTTGAAGCTAAATGATATATATCGCATGGATTTTGAAGCTATCCCATTTGATTCGTCTGCATTTGCAGCTATATCACTTATATCACAAGTGTTTTAAGCTAAATCATTTGTTTCGCATGGATTTGAATCTAAACCTTCTACATCGCATTGATTTGAAGCTAAATCATGTGTTTCGCTTGGATTTGAAGCTATACCTTCTACATCGCTTTGATTAGAAGCTAAATCATGTGTTTTGCATGGATTTGATGCTAACTCGTTTGTTTCCCCTACATTTGAAGCTATTTCAGTTATATCGCAAGTATCTGATGCTAAATCATGTGTTTCGGTTAGATTTGAAGCTAAACCTTCTACATCGCATTGATTTGAAGTTAAATCATTTGTTTCGCATGGATTTGAAGCTAAACCTTCTACATCGTATCGATTTGAAGCTAAATGATATGTATGGCATGGATTTTGAAGCTATCCCGTTTGATTCTCATGCAGTTGAAGCTATATCACCTATATCCGAAGTGTTTGAAGCTCAACCATTTGTTCCGCATCGATTTGAAGCTATGCCTTCTACTTCGCATTGATTTGAAGCTAAATCATTTGTTTCGCATGGATTTGAATCTAAACCTTCTACATCGCATTGATTTGAAGCATATCGTGTGATTCGCTTGGATTTGAAGCTATACCTTCTACATCGCTTTGATTTGACGCTAAATCATGTGTTTTGCATGGATTTGAAGCTAAACTTTCTACATCGTATTGATTTGAAGCTAAATCATGTGTTTTGCATGGATTTTATGCTAACTCGTTGTTTTCCCCTGCATTTGAAGCTATATCAGTTATATCGCAAGTATCTGATGCTAAATCATTTGTATCGCATGGATTTGAAGCTAAACCTTCTACATCGCATTGATTTGCAGCTAAATCATGTGTTTCGCATGGATTTGAAGCTAACTCGTTCGTTTCGCCTGCATTTGGTGCTATATCACTTATATCGCAAGTGTTTGAAGCTAAATGATTTGTTTCGCAGGGATTTGAAGCTAAACCTTCTACATCATATCGATTTGAAGCTAAATGATATATATCGCATGGATTTTGAAGCTATCCCATTTGATTCGTCTGCATTTGCAGCTATATCACTTATATCACAAGTGTTTTAAGCTAAATCATTTGTTTCGCATGGATTTGAATCTAAACCTTCTACATCGCATTGATTTGAAGCTAAATCATGTGTTTCGCTTGGATTTGAAGCTATACCTTCTACATCGCTTTGATTAGAAGCTAAATCATGTGTTTTGCATGGATTTGATGCTAACTCGTTTGTTTCCCCTACATTTGAAGCTATTTCAGTTATATCGCAAGTATCTGATGCTAAATCATGTGTTTCGGTTAGATTTGAAGCTAAACCTTCTACATCGCATTGATTTGAAGTTAAATCATTTGTTTCGCATGGATTTGAAGCTAAACCTTCTACATCGTATCGATTTGAAGCTAAATGATATGTATGGCATGGATTTTGAAGCTATCCCGTTTGATTCTCATGCAGTTGAAGCTATATCACCTATATCCGAAGTGTTTGAAGCTCAACCATTTGTTCCGCATCGATTTGAAGCTATGCCTTCTACTTCGCATTGATTTGAAGCTAAATCATTTGTTTCGCATGGATTTGAATCTAAACCTTCTACATCGCATTGATTTGAAGCATATCGTGTGATTCGCTTGGATTTGAAGCTATACCTTCTACATCGCTTTGATTTGACGCTAAATCATGTGTTTTGCATGGATTTGAAGCTAAACTTTCTACATCGTATTGATTTGAAGCTAAATCATGTGTTTTGCATGGATTTTATGCTAACTCGTTGTTTTCCCCTGCATTTGAAGCTATATCAGTTATATCGCAAGTATCTGATGCTAAATCATTTGTATCGCATGGATTTGAAGCTAAACCTTCTACATCGCATTGATTTGCAGCTAAATCATGTGTTTCGCATGGATTTGAAGCTAACTCGTTCGTTTCGCCTGCATTTGGTGCTATATCACTTATATCGCAAGTGTTTGAAGCTAAATCATTTGTTTCGCAGGGATTTGAAGCTAAACCTTCTACATCATATCGATTTGAAGCTAAATGATATATATCGCATGGATTTTGAAGCTATCCCATTTGATTCGTCTGCATTTGCAGCTATATCACTTATATCACAAGTGTTTGAAGCTAAATCATTTGTTTCGCACGGATTTGAATCTAAACCTTCTACATCGCATTGATTTGAAGCTAAATCATGTGTTTCGCTTGGATTTGAAGCTATACCTTCTACATCGCATTGATTTGCAGCTAAATCATGTGTTTCGCATGGATTTGAAGCTAACTCGTTCGTTTCGCCTGCATTTGGTGCTATATCACTTATATCGCAAGTGTTTGAAGCTAAATCATTTGTATCGCAGGGATTTGAAGCTAAACCTTCTACATCGTATCGATTTGAAGCTAATTCATGTGTTTTGCATGGATTTTATGCTAACTCGTTTGTTTCCCCTGCATTTGAAGCTATATCAGTTATATCGCAAGTATCTGATGCTAAATCATTTGTTTCGCATGGATTTGAAGCTAAACCTTCTACATCGCATTGATTTGCAGCTAAATCATGTGTTTCGCATGGATTTGAAGCTAACTCGTTCGTTTTGCCTGCATTTCGTGCTATATCACTTATATCGCAAGTGTTTGAAGCTAAATCATTTGTTTCGCAGGGATTTGAAGCTAAACCTTCTACACCATATCGATTTGAAGCTAAATGATATGTATCACATGGATTTTGAAGCTATCCCATTTGATTCGTCTGCATTTGCAGCTATATCACTTATATCACAAGTGTTTGAATCTAAATCATTTTTTTCGCACGGATTTGAATCTAAACCTTCTACATCGCATTGATTTGAAGCTAAATCATGTGTTTCACTTGGATTTGAAGCTATACCTTCTACATCGCATTGATTTGTAGCTAAATCATGTGATTCGCATGGATTTGAAGCTAACTCGTTCGTTTCGCCTGCATTTGATGCTGTATCACTTCCATCGCAAGTATCTGAAGCTATATCATTTGTTTCGCATGGATTTGAAGCTAAACCTTCTACATCGCATTAGTTTGCAGCTAAATCATGTGTTTCGCATGGATTTTGAAGCTATCCCATTTGATTCGTCTGCATTTGCAGCTATATCAGTTATATCGCAAGTATCTGATGCTAAAACATTTGTTTCGCATGGATTTGAAGGTAAACCTTCCACACCGCATTGTTTTGAAGCTAATTCATGTGTCTTGCATGGATTTTATGCTAACTCGTTTGTTTCCCCTGCTTTTGAAGCTATATCAGTTATATCGCAAGTATCTGATGCTAAATCATTTGTTTCGCATGGATTTGAATCTAAACCATCTACATCGCATTGATTTGCAGCTAAATCATGTGTTTCGAATGGATTTGAAGCTACCTCGTTCGTTTCGCCTGCATTTGGTGCTATATCACTTATATCGCAAGTGTTTGAAGCGAAATCATTTGTTTCGCAGGGATTTGAATCTAAACCTTCTACATCGCATTGATTTGCTCCTACATCATGTGTTTCGCTTGAATTGGAACCTAACTCGTTTGTTTCGGCTGCAGATGAACCTATATCACTTATATCGCATGTATTTGATGCTAAATCATTTGTTTCGATTGGATCTGAAGCTAAACCTTCTACATCGCATTGATTTGCTGCTAAATCATGTGTATCGCATGGATTTTGAAGATAACTCGATTGTTTCGTCTGCATTTGAAGCTATATCACTTATATCCCAAGTGTTTGAAGCTAAATCATTTGTTTCGCATGGATTTGAAGCTAAACCTTCTACATCGCATTGATTTGCTGCTAAATCATGTGTTTCGCATAGATTTGAAGCTAACTCGTTTGTTTCGTCTGCATTTGAAGCTATGCCACTTATATCGCAAGTATCTGACGCTAAATCATTGGTTTCGCATGGATTTGAAGTTAAACCTTCTACATCATATCGATTTGAAGCTAAATGATATATATCGCATGGATTTTGAAGCTATCCCATTTGATTCGTCTGCATTTGCAGCTATATCACTTATATCACAAGTGTTTGAAGCTAAATCATTTGTTTCGCATGGATTTGAAGCTAAACCTTCCACATCGCATTGATTTGCAGTTCAATCATGTGTTTCGCATGGATTTTAAGCTAACTCGTTCGTTTCGTTTGCATTTGATGCTATATCACTTATATCGCAAGTATCTGAAGCTAAATCATTTCTTTCGCATGGATTTGAAACTATCTCGTTTGTTTCGTCTGCATTTGCAGCTATATCACTTATATCGCTAGTATCTGAAGCTAAATCATTTGTTTCGCATGGTTTTAGAGCTAAGCTTTCTACTTCGCATCGATTTGAACCTAAATGATGTGAATCGCATGGATTTTGAAGCTAACTCGTTTGATTCGACTGCATTTGAAGCTATATCGCTTATATCGCAAGTATCTGATTCTAAATCATTTGTTTCGCTTGGATTTGAAGCTAAACCTTCCACATCGCATTGATTTGCAATTCAATCGTGTGTTTCGCATGGATCTGAAGCTAATTCGTTTGTTGCGCATGCAGTTGAATCTAAATGACGTATATCTCGAGTATTTGTTGCTAAACAAATTGTTTCGCATGGATTTGAAGCTAAACCTTCTACATCGCATTGATTTGCTGCAAAATCATGTGATTCGCTTGGATTTGAAGCTAACTCGTTTGTTTCGTCTGCATTTGAAGCTATGCCACTTATATCGCAAGTATCTGAAGCTAAATCATTGGTTTCGCATGGATTTGTAGGTAAGCCTTCTACATCGCATTGATTTGCTGCTAAATCATGTGTTTCGCCGGGATTTGAAGCTAATTCGTTTGTTGCGCATGCAGTTGAATCTAATAAGGTATATCACAAGTATTTGTAGCTAAACCATTTGTTTCGCATGAATTAATGCTAATGCTTCTATTTCGAATTGATTTGAAGCTAAATCATGTGTTTCGCATGGATTTGAAGCTAACTCGTTTGTTTCGCATGCAGTTGAAGCTTTATCACCTATATCCCAAGCGTTTGAAGCTCAATCTATGTTTCGCTTGGATTTGAAGCTAAACCTTCTACATCGCATTTATTTGCTACTAAAACATGTGTTTCGCATGGATTTGAAGCTAATTCGTTTGTTGCGCACGCACTTGAATCTAAATAACGTACATCACAAGTATTTGTAGCTAAACCATTTGTTTGGCATGGATTTGAATCTAATCCTTCTACTTCGAATTGATTTGAAGCTAAATCATGTGTTTCGCATGGAATTTAAGCTAACTGGTTTGTTTCGTCTGCATTTGAAGCGATGTCCCTTCTATCGCAAGTATTTGAAGCTAAATCATTGGTTTCGCATGGATGTGATCTAAACCTTCTACATCGCATTGGTTTGCTCCTAAATCGTGTGTTTCGCTTGGATTGGAAGCTAACTAGTTTGTTTCGTCTGCATTTGAAGCTATGCCACTTATATCGCAAGTATCTGACGCTAAATCATTGGTTTCGCATGGATTTGAAACTAAACCTTCTACATCGCATTGATTTGCTGCTAAATCATGTGTTTCATACCTCATTTAATGAGGTATATCACAAGTATTTGTAGCTAAACCATTTGTTTCGCATGAATTAATGCTAATCCTTCTATTTCGAATTGATTTGAAGCTAAATCATGTGTTTCGCATGGATTTGAAGCTAACTCGTTTGTTTCGCATGCAGTTGAAGCTTTATCACCTATATCCCAAGCGTTTGAAGCTCAATCATTTGCTTCGCATGGATTTGAAGATTAACCTTCTACATCGCATTGATTTTAAGCTGAATCATGTGTTTCGTTTGGATTTGAAGCTATACCTTCTACATCGCTTTCATTTGAAGCTATATCATGTGTTTTGCATGGATTTGATGCTAACTCGTTTGTTTCCCCTGCATTTGAAGCTATATCAGTTATATCGCAAGTATCTGATGCTAAATCATTTGTTTCGCATGAATTTGAAGCTAAACCTTCTACATCGCATTGATTTGCAGCTAAATCATGTGTTTCGCATGGATTTGAAGCTAACTCGTTCGTTTCTCCTGCATTTGATGCTATATCACTTATATCACAAGTGTTTGATGCTAAATCATTTGTTTCCCGTGGATTTGAAGCTAAGCCATCTACATCGCATTGATTTGAAACTAAATCATTTGTTTCGGATGGATTTGAAGCTAATCCTTCTACATCGCATTCATTTGCAGCTAAGTCATGTGTTTCGCATGGATTTGAAGCTAACACGTTTGTTTCGTCTGCATTTGAAGCTATATCACTCATAGCCCAAGTATTTGAAGCTCAATCATTTGTTTCGCATTGATTTGAAGCTAAAATTTCTTCATCGCATTGATTTGAAGCTAAATCATGTGTTTCGCTTGGATATGAAGCTAACTCGTTTGTTTGGTCTGCATTTGAAGCTACATCACTTATATCGCAAGCATTTGAAGCTAAATGTTGTGTATCGCATGGATTTTGTAACTAACTCGATTGATTCGTCTGCATTTGAAGCTATATCACTTATATCGCAAGTATCTGAAGCTAAATCATTTGTTTCGCTTGGATTTGAAACTAAACCTTCTACATCGCATTGATTTGAAGCTAAATCGTGTGTTTCGCATGGTTATGAAGCTAACTCGTTCGTATCGCCTGCATTTGCTGCTATATGACTTATATCGCAATTATCTGAAGCTAAATAATTTGTTTCGCATGGATTTGAAGCTAGGACATCTAGTTGGTATTTATTTGTAGCTAAATCATGAGTTGCGCATGAATTAGAAGCTAAACCTTCTACATCGCATTGATTTGCAGATAAATCATGTGTTTCGCTTGGATATGAAGCTAACTCGTTTGTTTGGTCTGCATTTGAAGCTACATCACTTATATCGCAAGCATTTGAAGCTAAATGTTGTGTATCGCATGGATTTTGTAACTAACTCGATTGATTCGTCTGCATTTGAAGCTATATCACTTATATCGCAAGTATCTGAAGCTAAATCATTTGTTTCGCTTGGATTTGAAACTAAACCTTCTACATCGCTTTGATTTGAAGCTAAATCATGTGTTTTGCATTGATTTGATGCTAACTCGTTCGTTTAGCCTTCATTTGATGCTATAACACTTATATCGCAAGTGTTTGAAGCTAAATCATTTGTTTCGCATGGATTTGAAGCTAAACCTTATACATCGTATCGATTTGAAGCTAAATGATATGTATCGTATGGATTTTGAACCTACCCCGTTTGATTCGTCTGCATTTGCTGCTATATCACTTATATCGCAATTATCTGAAGCTAAATAATTTGTTTCGCATGGATTTGAAGCTAGGACATCTAGTTGGTATTTATTTGTAGCTAAATCATGAGTTGCGCATGAATTAGAAGCTAAACCTTCTACATCGCATTGATTTGCAGATAAATCATGTGTTTCGCTTGGATATGAAGCTAACTCGTTTGTTTGGTCTGCATTTGAAGCTACATCACTTATATCGCAAGCATTTGAAGCTAAATGTTGTGTATCGCATGGATTTTGTAACTAACTCGATTGATTCGTCTGCATTTGAAGCTATATCACTTATATCGCAAGTATCTGAAGCTAAATCATTTGTTTCGCTTGGATTTGAAACTAAACCTTCTACATCGCTTTGATTTGAAGCTAAATCATGTGTTTTGCATGGATTTGATGATATCTCGTTTGTTTCCCCTGCATTTGAAGCTATATCAGTTATATCGCAAGTATCTGATGCTATATCATTTATTTCGCATGGATCTGATGCTAAACCTTCTACATGGCATTGATTTGAAGCTAAATCATTTGTTTCGCATGGATTTGAAGCTAACTCGTTTGTTGCGCCTGCATTTGAAGCTACACCAGTTATATCGCAAGTATCTGAAGCTAAATCATTTGTTTCGCATGAATTTGAATCTAAACCCTGTGTTTCGCATGAATTTGAACCTAAATCACGTCTTTCGCATGCATTTGAAGCTTAATCATATGTTTTGCTGGGATATGAAGCTAACTCGTTCGTTTCCCCTGCATTTGAAGCTATATCAGTTATATCGCAAGTATCTGATGTTATATCATTTATTTCGCATTGATTTGAAGCTAAACCTTCTGCATCGCATTGATTTGAAGCTAAATCATTTGTTTCGCATGGATTTGAAGCTAACTCGTTTGTATCGCCTGCATTTGATGCTACATCACTTGAATCGCAAGTATCTGAAGCTAAATCATTTGTTTCGCATGAATTTGAACCTAAACCCTGTGTTTCCCATGAATTTTAACATAAATCACGTCTTTCGCATGCATTTCAAGCTTAATCATATGTTTTGCTTGGATTTGAAGCTAACTCGTTTGTTTCCCCTGCATTTGAAGCTATGTCACTTATATCGCAAGCAACTGATGCAAAATCATTTGATTCGCAAGGATTTGAAGCTAAACCTTCTACATGGCATTGATTTGCAGCTAAATCATTTGTTTCGCATGGAGTTGAAGCTAACTCGTTCGTTTCGCCTGCATTTGATGGTATACCACTTATATCGCAAGTGTTTGAAGCTAAATCATTTGTTTCGCATGGACTTGTAGCTAAACCTTCTACTTCGCATTGATTTAGAGCTAAATCATGTGTTTCGCATGGATTTTGAAGCTAACTCGTTTGATTCGTCTGCATTTGAAGCTATATCACTTATATCCCAAGTGTTTGATGCTAAATCATTTGTTTCGCATGGATTTGTAGCTAAACCTTCTCCATCGCATTGATTTGAAGCTAAATCGTGTGTTTAGCATGGATTTTATGCTAACTCGTTTGTTTCCCCTTCATTAGAAGCTATATCTGTTATATCGCAAGTATCTGATGCTAAATCATTTGTTTCGCATGGATTTGATGCTAAACCTTCTACATCGCATTGATTTGGAGCTAAATCATGTGATTAGCATGGATTTGAAGCTGACTCGTTCGTTTCGCCTGCATTTGAAGCTATATCACTTATATCCCAAGTGTTTGATGCTAAATCATTTGTTTCGCATGGATTTGAAGCTAAACATTCTACATCGCATTGATTTGAAGCTAAATCATTTGGTTCGCAAGGATTTCAAACAAAACCTTCTATATCGCATTGATTTGAAGCTAAAATTTCTTCATCGCATTGATTTGAAGCTAAATCATGTGTTTCGCTTGGATATGAAGCTAACTCGTTTGTTTGGTCTGCATTTGAAGCTACGTCACTTATATCGCAAGCATTTGAAGCTAAATGTTGTGTATCGCATGGATTTTGTAACTAACTCGATTGATTCGTCTGCATTTGAAGCTATATCACTTATATCGCAAGTATCTGAAGCTAAATCATTTGTTTCGCTTGGATTTGAAACTAAACCTTCTACATCGCATTGATTTGGAGCTAAATCGTGTGTTTCGCATGGTTATGAAGCTAACTCGTTCGTATCGCCTGCATTTGCTGCTATATCACTTATATCGCAATTATCTGAAGCTAAATAATTTGTTTCGCATGGATTTGAAGCTAGGACATCTAGTTGGTATTTATTTGTAGCTAAATCATGAGTTGCGCATGAATTAGAAGCTAAACCTTCTACATCGCATTGATTTGCAGATAAATCATGTGTTTCGCTTGGATATGAAGCTAACTCGTTTGTTTGGTCTGCATTTGAAGCTACATCACTTATATCGCAAGCATTTGAAGCTAAATGTTGTGTATCGCATGGATTTTGTAACTAACTCGATTGATTCGTCTGCATTTGAAGCTATATCACTTATATCGCAAGTATCTGAAGCTAAATCATTTGTTTCGCTTGGTTTTGAAACTAAACCTTCTACATCGCTTTGATTTGAAGCTAAATCATGTGTTTTGCATTGATTTGATGCTAACTCGTTCGTTTAGCCTTCATTTGATGCTATAACACTTATATCGCAAGTGTTTGAAGCTAAATCATTTGTTTCGCATGGATTTGAAGCTAAACCTTATACCTCGTATCGATTTGAAGCTAAATGATATGTATCGTATGGATTTTGAACCTACCCCGTTTGATTCGTCTGCATTTGCAGCTATATCACTTATATCACAAGTGTTTGAAGCTAAATCATTTGTTTCGCATGGATTTGAAGCTAAACCTTCCACATCGCATTGATTTGCAGTTCAATCATGTGTTTCGCATGGATTTTAAGCTAACTCGTTCGTTTCGTTTGCATTTGATGCTATATCACTTATATCGCAAGTATCTGAAGCTAAATCATTTCTTTCGCATGGATTTGAAACTATCTCGTTTGTTTCGTCTGCATTTGCAGCTATATCACTTATATCGCTAGTATCTGAAGCTAAATCATTTGTTTCGCATGGTTTTAGAGCTAAGCTTTCTACTTCGCATCGATTTGAACCTAAATGATGTGAATCGCATGGATTTTGAAGCTAACTCGTTTGATTCGACTGCATTTGAAGCTATATCGCTTATATCGCAAGTATCTGATTCTAAATCATTTGTTTCGCTTGGATTTGAAGCTAAACCTTCCACATCGCATTGATTTGCAATTCAATCGTGTGTTTCGCATGGATCTGAAGCTAATTCGTTTGTTGCGCATGCAGTTGAATCTAAATGACGTATATCTCGAGTATTTGTTGCTAAACAAATTGTTTCGCATGGATTTGAAGCTAAACCTTCTACATCGCATTGATTTGCTGCAAAATCATGTGATTCGCTTGGATTTGAAGCTAACTCGTTTGTTTCGTCTGCATTTGAAGCTATGCCACTTATATCGCAAGTATCTGAAGCTAAATCATTGGTTTCGCATGGATTTGTAGGTAAACCTTCTACATCGCATTGATTTGCTGCTAAATCATGTGTTTCGCCGGGATTTGAAGCTAATTCGTTTGTTGCGCATGCAGTTGAATCTAATAAGGTATATCACAAGTATTTGTAGCTAAACCATTTGTTTCGCATGAATTAATGCTAATCCTTCTATTTCGAATTGATTTGAAGCTAAATCATGTGTTTCGCATGGATTTGAAGCTAACTCGTTTGTTTCGCATGCAGTTGAAGCTTTATCACCTATATCCCAAGCGTTTGAAGCTCAATCTATGTTTCGCTTGGATTTGAAGCTAAACCTTCTACATCGCATTTATTTGCTACTAAAACATGTGTTTCGCATGGATTTGAAGCTAATTCGTTTGTTGCGCACGCACTTGAATCTAAATAACGTACATCACAAGTATTTGTAGCTAAACCATTTGTTTGGCATGGATTTGAATCTAATCCTTCTACTTCGAATTGATTTGAAGCTAAATCATGTGTTTCGCATGGAATTTAAGCTAACTGGTTTGTTTCGTCTGCATTTGAAGCGATGTCCCTTCTATCGCAAGTATTTGAAGCTAAATCATTGGTTTCGCATGGATGTGATCTAAACCTTCTACATCGCATTGGTTTGCTCCTAAATCGTGTGTTTCGCTTGGATTGGAAGCTAACTAGTTTGTTTCGTCTGCATTTGAAGCTATGCCACTTATATCGCAAGTATCTGACGCTAAATCATTGGTTTCGCATGGATTTGAAACTAAACCTTCTACATCGCATTGATTTGCTGCTAAATCATTTGTTTCGCCGGGATTTGAAGCTAATTCGTTTGTTGCGCATGCAGTTGAATCTAATGAGGTATATCACAAGTATTTGTAGCTAAACCATTTGTTTCGCATGAATTAATGCTAATCCTTCTATTTCGAATTGATTTGAAGCTAAATCATGTGTTTCGCATGGATTTGAAGCTAACTCGTTTGTTTCGCATGCAGTTGAAGCTTTATCACCTATATCCCAAGCGTTTGAAGCTCAATCATTTGCTTCGCATGGATTTGAAGATTAACCTTCTACATCGCATTGATTTTAAGCTGAATCATGTGTTTCGTTTGGATTTGAAGCTATACCTTCTACATCGCTTTCATTTGAAGCTATATCATGTGTTTTGCATGGATTTGATGCTAACTCGTTTGTTTCCCCTGCATTTGAAGCTATATCAGTTATATCGCAAGTATCTGATGCTAAATCATTTGTTTCGCATGAATTTGAAGCTAAACCTTCTACATCGCATTGATTTGCAGCTAAATCATGTGTTTCGCATGGATTTGAAGCTAACTCGTTCGTTTCTCCTGCATTTGATGCTATATCACTTATATCACAAGTGTTTGATGCTAAATCATTTGTTTCCCGTGGATTTGAAGCTAAGCCATCTACATCGCATTGATTTGAAACTAAATCATTTGTTTCGGATGGATTTGAAGCTAATCCTTCTACATCGCATTCATTTGCAGCTAAGTCATGTGTTTCGCATGGATTTGAAGCTAACACGTTTGTTTCGTCTGCATTTGAAGCTATATCACTCATAGCCCAAGTATTTGAAGCTCAATCATTTGTTTCGCATTGATTTGAAGCTAAAATTTCTTCATCGCATTGATTTGAAGCTAAATCATGTGTTTCGCTTGGATATGAAGCTAACTCGTTTGTTTGGTCTGCATTTGAAGCTACATCACTTATATCGCAAGCATTTGAAGCTAAATGTTGTGTATCGCATGGATTTTGTAACTAACTCGATTGATTCGTCTGCATTTGAAGCTATATCACTTATATCGCAAGTATCTGAAGCTAAATCATTTGTTTCGCTTGCATTTGAAACTAAACCTTCTACATCGCATTGATTTGAAGCTAAATCGTGTGTTTCGCATGGTTATGAAGCTAACTCGTTCGTATCGCCTGCATTTGCTGCTATATCACTTATATCGCAATTATCTGAAGCTAAATAATTTGTTTCGCATGGATTTGAAGCTAGGACATCTAGTTGGTATTTATTTGTAGCTAAATCATGAGTTGCGCATGAATTAGAAGCTAAACCTTCTACATCGCATTGATTTGCAGATAAATCATGTGTTTCGCTTGGATATGAAGCTAACTCGTTTGTTTGGTCTGCATTTGAAGCTACATCACTTATATCGCAAGCATTTGAAGCTAAATGTTGTGTATCGCATGGATTTTGTAACTAACTCGATTGATTCGTCTGCATTTGAAGCTATATCACTTATATCGCAAGTATCTGAAGCTAAATCATTTGTTTCGCTTGGATTTGAAACTAAACCTTCTACATCGCTTTGATTTGAAGCTAAATCATGTGTTTTGCATTGATTTGATGCTAACTCGTTCGTTTAGCCTTCATTTGATGCTATAACACTTATATCGCAAGTGTTTGAAGCTAAATCATTTGTTTCGCATGGATTTGAAGCTAAACCTTATACATCGTATCGATTTGAAGCTAAATGATATGTATCGTATGGATTTTGAACCTACCCCGTTTGATTCGTCTGCATTTGCAGCTATATCACTTATATCACAAGTGTTTGAAGCTAAATCATTTGTTTCGCATGGATTTGAAGCTAAACCTTCTACATCGCATTGATTTGAAGCTAAATCATGTGTTTCGCTTGGATTTGAAGCTAAACCTTTTTACATCGGATTGATTTGCAGCTAAATCATGTGTTTTGCATGGATTTGATGATATCTCGTTTGTTTCCCCTGCATTTGAAGCTATATCAGTTATATCGCAAGTATCTGATGCTATATCATTTATTTCGCATGGATCTGATGCTAAACCTTCTACATGGCATTGATTTGAAGCTAAATCATTTGTTTCGCATGGATTTGAAGCTAACTCGTTTGTTTCGCCTGCATTTGAAGCTACACCAGTTATATCGCAAGTATCTGAAGCTAAATCATTTGTTTCGCATGAATTTGAATCTAAACCCTGTGTTTCGCATGAATTTGAACCTAAATCACGTCTTTCGCATGCATTTGAAGCTTAATCATATGTTTTGCTGGGATATGAAGCTAACTCGTTCGTTTCCCCTGCATTTGAAGCTATATCAGTTATATCGCAAGTATCTGATGTTATATCATTTATTTCGCATTGATTTGAAGCTAAACCTTCTACATCGCATTGATTTGAAGCTAAATCATTTGTTTCGCATGGATTTGAAGCTAACTCGTTTGTTTCGCCTGCGTTTGATGCTACATCACTTGAATCGCAAGTATCTGAAGCTAAATCATTTGTTTCGCATGAATTTGAACCTAAACCCTGTGTTTCCCATGAATTTTAACATAAATCACGTCTTTCGCATGCATTTCAAGCTTAATCATATGTTTTGCTTGGATTTGAAGCTAACTCGTTTGTTTCCCCTGCATTTGAAGCTATGTCACTTATATCGCAAGCAACTGATGCTAAATCATTTGATTCGCAAGGATTTGAAGCTAAACCTTCTACATCGCATTGATTTGCAGCTAAATCATTTGTTTCGCATGGAGTTGAAGCTAACTCGTTCGTTTCGCCTGCATTTGATGGTATACCACTTATATCGCAAGTGTTTGAAGCTAAATCATTTGTTTCGCATGGACTTGTAGCTAAACCTTCTACTTCGCATTGATTTACAGCTAAATCATGTGTTTCGCATGGATTTTGAAGCTAACTCGTTTGATTCGTCTGCATTTGAAGCTATATCACTTATATCCCAAGTGTTTGATGCTAAATCATTTGTTTCGCATGGATTTGTAGCTAAACCTTCTCCATCGCATTGATTTGAAGCTAAATCGTGTGTTTAGCATGGATTTTATGCTAACTCGTTCGTTTAGCCTTCATTTGATGCTATAACACTTATATCGCAAGTGTTTGAAGCTAAATCATTTGTTTCGCATGGATTTGAAGCTAAACCTTATACATCGTATCGATTTGAAGCTAAATGATATGTATCGTATGGATTTTGAACCTACCCCGGTTGATTCGTCTGCATTTGCAGCTATATCACTTATATCACAAGTGTTTGAAGCTAAATCATTTGTTTCGCATGGATTTGAAGCTAAACCTTCTACATCGCATTGATTTGAAGCTAAATCATGTGTTTCGCTTGGATTTGAAGCTAAACCTTTTTACATCGGATTGATTTGCAGCTAAATCATGTGTTTTGCATGGATTTGATGATATCTCGTTTGTTTCCCCTGCATTTGAAGCTATATCAGTTATATCGCAAGTATCTGATGCTATATCATTTATTTCGCATGGATCTGATGCTAAACCTTCTACATGGCATTGATTTGAAGCTAAATCATTTGTTTCGCATGGATTTGAAGCTAACTCGTTTGTTTCTCCTGCATTTAAAGCTACACCAGTTATATCGCAAGTATCTGAAGCTAAATCATTTGTTTCGCATGAATTTGAATCTAAACCCTGTGTTTCGCATGAATTTGAACCTAAATCACGTCTTTCGCATGCATTTGAAGCTTAATCATATGTTTTGCTGGGATATGAAGCTAACTCGTTCGTTTCCCCTGCATTTGATGCTATATCAGTTATATCGCAAGTATCTGATGTTATATCATTTATTTCGCATTGATTTGAAGCTAAACCTTCTACATCGCATTGATTTGAAGCTAAATCATTTGTTTCGCATGGATTTGAAGCTAACTCGTTTGTTTCGCCTGCATTTGATGCTACATCACTTGAATCGCAAGTATCTGAAGCTAAATCATTTGTTTCGCATGAATTTGAATCTAAACCCTGTGTTTCCCATGAATTTTAACATAAATCACGTCTTTCGCATGCATTTCAAGCTTAATCATATGTTTTGCTTGGATTTGAAGCTAACTCGTTTGTTTCCCCTGCATTTGAAGCTATGTCACTTATATCGCAAGCAACTGATGCTAAATCATTTGATTCGCAAGGATTTGAAGCTAAACCTTCTACATCGCATTGATTTGCAGCTAAATCATTTGTTTCGCATGGAGTTGAAGCTAAACCTTCTACTTCGCATTGATTTACAGCTAAATCATGTGTTTCGCATGGATTTTGAAGCTAACTCGTTTGATTCGTCTGCATTTGAAGCTATATCACTTATATCGCAATTATCTGAAGCTAAATAATTTGTTTCGCATGGATTTGAAGCTAGGACATCTAGTTGGTATTTATTTGTAGCTAAATCGTGAGTTGCGCATGAATTAGAAGCTAAACCTTCTACATCGCATTGATTTGCAGATAAATCATGTGTTTCGCTTGGATATGAAGCTAACTCGTTTGTTTGGTCTGCATTTGAAGCTACATCACTTATATCGCAAGCATTTGAAGCTAAATGTTGTGTATCGCATGGATTTTGTAACTAACTCGATTGATTCGTCTGCATTTGAAGCTATATCACTTATATCGCAAGTATCTGAAGCTAAATCATTTGTTTCGCTTGGATTTGAAACTAAACCTTCTACATCGCTTTGATTTGAAGCTAAATCATGTGTTTTGCATTGATTTGATGCTAACTCGTTCGTTTAGCCTTCATTTGATGCTATAACACTTATATCGCAAGTGTTTGAAGCTAAATCATTTGTTTCGCATGGATTTGAAGCTAAACCTTATACATCGTATCGATTTGAAGCTAAATGATATGTATCGTATGGATTTTGAACCTACCCCGTTTGATTCGTCTGCATTTGCAGCTATATCACTTATATCACAAGTGTTTGAAGCTAAATCATTTGTTTCGCATGGATTTGAAGCTAAACCTTCTACATCGCATTGATTTGAAGCTAAATCATGTGTTTCGCTTGGATTTGAAGCTAAACCTTTTTACATCGGATTGATTTGCAGCTAAATCATGTGTTTTGCATGGATTTGATGATATCTCGTTTGTTTCCCCTGCATTTGAAGCTATATCAGTTATATCGCAAGTATCTGATGCTATATCATTTATTTCGCATGGATCTGATGCTAAACCTTCTACATGGCATTGATTTGAAGCTAAATCATTTGTTTCGCATGGATTTGAAGCTAACTCGTTTGTTTCGCCTGCATTTGAAGCTACACCAGTTATATCGCAAGTATCTGAAGCTAAATCATTTGTTTCGCATGAATTTGAATCTAAACCCTGTGTTTCGCATGAATTTGAACCTAAATCACGTCTTTCGCATGCATTTGAAGCTTAATCATATGTTTTGCTGGGATATGAAGCTAACTCGTTCGTTTCCCCTGCATTTGAAGCTATATCAGTTATATCGCAAGTATCTGATGTTATATCATTTATTTCGCATTGATTTGAAGCTAAACCTTCTACATCGCATTGATTTGAAGCTAAATCATTTGTTTCGCATGGATTTGAAGCTAACTCGTTTGTTTCGCCTGCATTTGATGCTACATCACTTGAATCGCAAGTATCTGAAGCTAAATCATTTGTTTCGCATGAATTTGAACCTAAACCCTGTGTTTCCCATGAATTTTAACATAAATCACGTCTTTCGCATGCATTACAAGCTTAATCATATGTTTTGCTTGGATTTGAAGCTAACTCGTTTGTTTCCCCTGCATTTGAAGCTATGTCACTTATATCGCAAGCAACTGATGCTAAATCATTTGATTCGCAAGGATTTGAAGCTAAACCTTCTACATGCTAAACCTTCTGATGCTAAATCATTTGTTTCGCATGGATTTGATGCTAAACCTTCTACATCGCATTGATTTGGAGCTAAATCATGTGATTAGCATGGATTTGAAGCTGACTCGTTCGTTTCGCCTGCATTTGAAGCTATATCACTTATATCCCAAGTGTTTGATGCTAAATCATTTGTTTCGCATGGATTTGAAGCTAAACATTCTACATCGCATTGATTTGAAGCTAAATCATTTGGTTCGCAAGGATTTCAAACAAAACCTTCTATATCGCATTGATTTGAAGCTAAAATTTCTTCATCGCATTGATTTGAAGCTAAATCATGTGTTTCGCTTGGATATGAAGCTAACTCGTTTGTTTGGTCTGCATTTGAAGCTACATCACTTATATCGCAAGCATTTGAAGCTAAATGTTGTGTATCGCATGGATTTTGTAACTAACTCGATTGATTCGTCTGCATTTGAAGCTATATCACTTATATCGCAAGTATCTGAAGCTAAATCATTTGTTTCGCTTGGATTTGAAACTAAACCTTCTACATCGCATTGATTTGAAGCTAAATCGTGTGTTTCGCATGGTTATGAAGCTAACTCGTTCGTATCGCCTGCATTTGCTGCTATATCACTTATATCGCAATTATCTGAAGCTAAATAATTTGTTTCGCATGGATTTGAAGCTAGGACATCTAGTTGGTATTTATTTGTAGCTAAATCATGAGTTGCGCATGAATTAGAAGCTAAATCTTCTACATCGCATTGATTTGCAGATAAATCATGTGTTTCGCTTGGATATGAAGCTAACTCGTTTGTTTGGTCTGCATTTGAAGCTACATCACTTATATCGCAAGCATTTGAAGCTAAATGTTGTGTATCGCATGGATTTTGTAACTAACTCGATTGATTCGTCTGCATTTGAAGCTATATCACTTATATCGCAAGTATCTGAAGCTAAATCATTTGTTTCGCTTGGATTTGAAACTAAACCTTCTACATCGCTTTGATTTGAAGCTAAATCATGTGTTTTGCATTGATTTGATGCTAACTCGTTCGTTTAGCCTTCATTTGATGCTATAACACTTATATCGCAAGTGTTTGAAGCTAAATCATTTGTTTCGCATGGATTTGAAGCTAAACCTTATACATCGTATCGATTTGAAGCTAAATGATATGTATCGTATGGATTTTGAACCTACCCCGTTTGATTCGTCTGCATTTGCAGCTATATCACTTATATCACAAGTGTTTGAAGCTAAATCATTTGTTTCGCATGGATTTGAAGCTAAACCTTCTACATCGCATTGATTTGAAGCTAAATCATGTGTTTCGCTTGGATTTGAAGCTAAACCTTTTTACATCGGATTGATTTGCAGCTAAATCATGTGTTTTGCATGGATTTGATGATATCTCGTTTGTTTCCCCTGCATTTGAAGCTATATCAGTTATATCGCAAGTATCTGATGCTATATCATTTATTTCGCATGGATCTGATGCTAAACCTTCTACATGGCATTGATTTGAAGCTAAATCATTTGTTTCGCATGGATTTGAAGCTAACTCGTTTGTTTCGCCTGCATTTAAAGCTACACCAGTTATATCGCAAGTATCTGAAGCTAAATCATTTGTTTCGCATGAATTTGAATCTAAACCCTGTGTTTCGCATGAATTTGAACCTAAATCACGTCTTTCGCATGCATTTGAAGCTTAATCATATGTTTTGCTGGGATATGAAGCTAACTCGTTCGTTTCCCCTGCATTTGAAGCTATATCAGTTATATCGCAAGTATCTGATGTTATATCATTTATTTCGCATTGATTTGAAGCTAAACCTTCTACATCGCATTGATTTGAAGCTAAATCATTTGTTTCGCATGGATTTGAAGCTAACTCGTTTGTTTCGCCTGCATTTGATGCTACATCACTTGAATCGCAAGTATCTGAAGCTAAATCATTTGTTTCGCATGAATTTGAATCTAAACCCTGTGTTTCCCATGAATTTTAACATAAATCACGTCTTTCGCATGCATTTCAAGCTTAATCATATGTTTTGCTTGGATTTGAAGCTAACTCGTTTGCTTCCCCTGCATTTGAAGCTATGTCACTTATATCGCAAGCAACTGATGCTAAATCATTTGATTCGCAAGGATTTGAAGCTAAACCTTCTACATCGCATTGATTTGCAGCTAAATCATTTGTTTCGCATGGAGTTGAAGCTAACTCGTTCGTTTCGACTGCATTTGATGGTATACCACTTATATCGCAAGTGTTTGAAGCTAAATCATTTGTTTCGCATGGACTTGTAGCTAAACCTTCTACTTCGCATTGATTTACAGCTAAATCATGTGTTTCGCATGGATTTTGAAGCTAACTCGTTTGATTCGTCTGCATTTGAAGCTATATCACTTATATCCCAAGTGTTTGATGCTAAATCATTTGTTTCGCATGGATTTGTAGCTAAACCTTCTCCATCGCATTGATTTCAAGCTAAATCGTGTGTTACGCATGGTTATGAAGCTAACTCGTTCGTATCGCCTGCATTTGATGCTATATCACTTATATCGCAAGTATCTGAACCTAAATAATTTGTTTCGCATGGATTTGAAGCTAGGACATCTAGTTGGTATTTATTTGTAGCTAAATCATGAGTTGCGCATGAATTGGAAGCTAAACCTTCTACATAGCATTGATTTGCAGCTTCACCATGTGTTTCGCATGGATTTGAAGCTAAACCATGTGTTTTGCATGAATTTGAACCTAAATCTTGTCTTTCGCATGCATTTGAAGCTATATCACTTGTATCGTAAGTATCCGAAGCTAAATCATTTGTTTCGCATGGATTTGAAGCTAAACCTTCTACATCGCATTGATTTGAAGCTAAACCTTCTACATCGCATTGATTTGAAGCTAAATCTTTTGTTTCGCAAGGATTTGAAACTGATCCTTCTACATCGCATTGATTTGAAGCAAAATCATTTGTTTCGCATGGATTTGAAGCTAAACCTTCTACATCGCATTGATTTGAAGCTACATCTTTTGTTTCGCAAGGATTTGAAACTAATCCGTCTATATCGCATTGATTTGAAGCTAAATCATTTGTTTCGCATGGATTTGAAGCTAAGCCTTCTACTTCGCATTGATTTGAACCTAAATCATTCGTTTCGCATGGATTTGAAGCTATATCAATATATCGCAAGTATCTGAACCTAAATCATTTGTTTCGCATGGATTTGAAGATAAGCCTTCTACTTCGTATCGATTTGAAGCTAAATGATATGTATCGCATGGATTTTGAACCTACCCCGTTTGATTCGTCTGCATTTGCAGCTAAATCACTAATATCCCAAGTGTTTGAAGCTAAATCATTTGTTTCTCATCGATTTGAAGCTAAACATTCTACATCGCATTGATTTGAAGCTAAATCATTTGGTTCGCAAGGATTTCAAACAAAACCTTCTATATCGCATTGATTTGAAGCTAAATCATGTGTTTTGCATGGATTTGATGCTAACTCGTTTGTTTCCCCTGCGTTTGAAGCTATTTCAGTTATATCGCAAGTATCTGATGCTAAATCATTTGTTTCGCATGGATTTGAAGCTAAACCTTCTACATCGCATTGATTTGCAGCTAAATCATGTGTTTTGCATGGATTTTATGGTAACTCGTTCGTTTCGCCTGCATTTGATGATATATCACTTATATCGCAAGTATCTGTACCTAAATCATTTGTTTCGCATGGATTTGAAGCTAAGCCTTCTACTTCGCATGGATTTAATGCTAAATGATGTGTATCGCATGGATTTTGAAGCTAACTCGTTTGATTCGTCTGCATTTGAAGCTATATCACTTATATCCCAAGTGTTTGATGCTAAATCATTTGTTTCGCATGGATTTGTAGCTAAACCTTCTCCATCGCATTGATTTGAAGCTAAATCGTGTGTTTAGCATGGATTTTATGCTAACTCGTTTGTTTCCCCTTCATTAGAAGCTATATCTGTTATATCGCAAGTATCTGATGCTAAATCATTTGTTTCGCATGGATTTGATGCTAAACCTTCTACATCGCATTGATTTGGAGCTAAATCATGTGATTAGCATGGATTTGAAGCTGACTCGTTCGTTTCGCCTGCATTTGAAGCTATATCACTTATATCCCAAGTGTTTGATGCTAAATCATTTGTTTCGCATGGATTTGAAGCTAAACATTCTACATCGCATTGATTTGAAGCTAAATCATTTGGTTCGCAAGGATTTCAAACAAAACCTTCTATATCGCATTGATTTGAAGCTAAATCATGTGTTTCGCTTGGTTATGAAGCTATCTCTTTTTTTTCGTCTGCATTTGAAGCTATATCACTTGTATCGCAAGTATTTGAAGAAAAATCATTTGTTTCGCATGGATTTGAAGCTAAGCCATCTACTTCGCATTGATTTGAAGCAAAATCATGTGTATCGCATGGATTTTGAAGCTAACACGTTTGATTCGTCTGCATTTGAAGCTATATCACGTATATCACAAGTATCTGATGTTAAATCATGTGTTTTGCATGGATTTGAAGCTCAACCTTCCACATCGCTTTGATTTGAAGCTAACTCATGTGTTTTGCATGGATTTGATGCTAACTCGTTTGTTCCCCCTGCATTTGAAGCTATTTCAGTTATATCGCAAGTATCTGATGCTAAATCATTTGTTTCGCTTGGATTTATAGCTAAAGATTCTACATCGCTTTTATTTGAAGCTAAATCATGTGTTTTGCATGGATTTGATGCTAACTCGTTTATTTCTCCTGTATTTGAAGCTATATCACTTATATCGCAAGTATCTGAACCTAAATCATTTGTCTCGCATGGATTTGAACCTAAGCCTTCTACTTCGCATTGATTTGAAGCTAAATCGTGTGTTTTGCATGGATTTTATGCTAACTCGTTTGTTTTCCCTGCATTTGTAGCTATATCAGTTATATCGGAAGTATTTGATGCTAAATCATTTGTTTCTCATGAATTTGAAGCTAAACCTTCAACATCGCATTGATTTGCAACTAAATCATATGTTCCCCTTGGATTTGAAGCTAAACCTTCTACATCGCATTGACTTGAAGCTAAATCATGTGTTTTGCATGGATTTGATGCAATCTCGTTTGTTTCCACTGCATTTGAAGCTATATCAGTTATATCGCAAGTATCTGATGCTAAATCATTTGTTTCGCATGGATTTGAAGCTAAACCTTCACAATCGCATTGATTTGAAGCTAAATCGTGTGTTTAGCATGGTTATGAAGCTAGGACATCTAGTTGGTATTTATTTGTAGCTAAATCATGAGTTGCGCATGAATTAGAAGCTAAACCTTCTACATAGCATTGATTTGCAGCTTAATCATGTGTTTCGCATGGATTTGAAACTAAACCATGTGTTTTGCATGAATTTGATGCAAAATCGTTTGTTTCCACTGCATTTGAAGCTATATCAGTTATATCGCAAGTATCTGATGCTAAATCATTTGTTTCGCATGGATTTGAAGCTAAACCTTCACAATTGCATTGATTTGAAGCTAAATCGTGTGTTTAGCATGGATTTGAAGCTAACTCGTTTGTTTCCCCTGCATTTGAAGCTATTTCAGTTATATCGCAAGTATCTGATGCTAAATCATGTGTTTCGCTTGGATTTGAAGCTAAACCCTCTACATCGCATTGATTTGCAGCTACAACATGTGCATCGCATGGATTTGAAGCTAAACCTTCTACATCGCATTGGTTTGAAGCTAAATCGTGTGTTTTGCATGGATTTTATGCTAACTCGTTTGTTTCCCTTGCATTTGAAGCTATATCAGTTATATCGCAAGTATCTGATGCTAAATCATTTGTTTCGCATGGATTTGAAGCTAAACCTTCAACATCGCATTGATTTGCAACTAAATCATATGTTTCGCTTGGATTTGAAGCTAAACCTTCTACATCGCATTGACTTGAAGAAAAATCATGTGTTTTGCATGGATTTGAAGCTAACTCGTATGTTTTGACTGCATTTGAAGCTATATCTCTTATATCGCAAGTATCTGATGCTAAATCGTTTGTTTCGCATGGATTTGAAGCTAAACCTTCTACATCGCATTGATTTGAAGCTAAACCTTCTACATCGCATTGATTTGAAGCTAAATCGTGTGTTTTGCATGGATTTTATGCTAACTCGTTTGTTTCCCCTACATTTGAAGCTATTTCAGTTATATCGCAAGTATCTGATGCTAAATCATTTGTTTCGCATGGATTTGAAGCTAAGCCTTCTACTTCACATGGATTTAATGCTAAATGATGTGTATCGCATGGATTTTGAAGCTAACTCGTTTGATTCGTCTGCATTTGAAGCTATATCATTTATATCCCAAGTGTTTGATGCTAAATCATTTGTTTCGCATGGATTTGTAGCTAAACCTTCTCCATCGCATTGATTTGAAGCTAAATCATATGTTTCGTTTGGATTTGAAGCTAAACCTTCTACATCGTATTGATTTGCAGCTAAATCATGTGTTTCGCATGGATGTGAAGCTAAGTCGGTCGTTTCGCCTGCATTTGATGCTATATAAATTATATCGCAAGTATCTGAAGCTAAATCATTTGTTTCGAATAGATTTGAAGTTTAAACTTCTACATCGCTTTGATTTGAAGCTAAATCGTGCGTTTTGCATGGTTTAGATGCTAACTCGTTTGTTTCCGCTGCATTTGAAGCTATATCAGTTATATCGCAAGTATCTGATGCTAAATCATTTGTTTCGCATGGATTTGAAGCTAAACCTTCTACATCGCATTAATTTGAAGCTAAATCATGTGTTTTGCATGGATTTGATGCTAACTCGTTTGTTTCCCCTGCATTTGAAGCTATATCAGTTATATCGCCAGTATCTGATGCTAAATCATTTGTTTCGCATGGATTTGAAGCAAAACCTTCTACATCGCATTGACTTGAAGCTAAATCATGTGTTTTGCATGGATTTGATGCAAACTCGCTTGTTTCCCCTGCATTTGAAGCTATATCAGTTATATCGAAAGTATCTGATGATAAATCATTTGTTTCGCATGGATTTGAAGCTAAACCTTCTACATCGCTTTGATTTGAAGCTGAATCGTGTGTTTTGCATGGATTTTATGCTAACTCGTTTGTTTTCCCTGCATTTGAAGCTATATCAGTTATATCGGAAGTATCTGATGCTAAATCATTTGTTTCTCATGAATTTGAAGCTAAACCTTCAACATCGCATTGATTTGCAACTAAATCATATGTTCCCCTTGGATTTGAAGCTAAACCTTCTACATCGCATTGACTTGAAGCTAAATCATGTGTTTTGCATGGATTTGATGCAAACTCGTTTGTTTCCACTGCATTTGAAGCTATATCAGTTATATCGCAAGTATCTGATGCTAAATCATTAGTTTCGCAAGAATTTGAAGCTAAACCTTCTACATCGCATTCATTTGATACTAAATCATGTGTTTCGCTTGGATTTGAGGCTGAACCTTCTCCATCGCATTGATTTGAAGCTAAATCATATGTTTCGCTTGGATTTGAAGCTAAACCTTCTACATCGCATTGATTTGAAGCTAAATCGTGTGTTTTGCATGGATTTTATGCTAACTCGTTTGTTTCCCCTGCATTTGAAGCTATATCATTTATATCGCAAGTATCTGATGCTAAATCATTTGTTTCGCATGGATTTGAAGCTAAACCATCTACATCGCATTGATTTGAAGCTAAATCATGTGTTTTGCATGGATTTGATGCTAACACGTTTGTTCCCCCTGCATTTGAAGCTATTTCAGTTATATCGCAAGTATCTGATGCTAAATCATTTGTTTCGATTGGATTTGAAGCTAAACCTTCCATATCGCATTGATTTGCAGTTACAACATGTGTATCGCATGGATTTGAAGCTAAACCTTCTACATCGCATTGATTTGAAGCTAAATCGTGTGTTTTGTATGGATTTTGAAGCTAACTCGTTTGATTCGTCTGCATTTGAAGCTATATCATTTATATCCCAAGTGTTTGATGCTAAATCATTTGTTTCGCATGGATTTGTAGCTAAACCTTCTCCATCGCATTGACTTGAAGCTAAATCATGTGTTTTGCATGGATTTGATGCAAACTCGCTTGTTTCCCCTGCATTTGAAGGTATATCAGTTATATCGAAAGTATCTGATGATAAATCATTTGTTTCGCATGGATTTGAAGCTAAACCTTCTACATCGCATTGATTTGAAGCTAAATCGTGTGTTTTGCATGGATTTTATGCTAACTCGTTTGTTTTCCCTGCATTTGAAGCTATATCAGTTATATCGGAAGTATTTGATGCTAAATCATTTGTTTCGCATGAATTTGAAGCTAAACCTTCAACATCGCATTGATTTGCAACTAAATCATATGTTCCCCTTGGATTTGAAGCTAAACCTTCTACATCGCATTGACTTGAAGCTAAATCATGTGTTTTGCATGGATTTGATGCAAACTCGTTTGTTTCCACTGCATTTGAAGCTATATCAGTTATATCGCAAGTATCTGATGCTAAATCGTTTGTTTCGCATGGATTTGAAGCTAAACCTTCTACATCGCATTGATTTGAAGATAAATCGTGTGTTTTGCATGGATTTTATGCTAACTCGTTCGTTTCTCCTGCATTTGAAGCTATATCAGTTATATCGCAAGTATCTGTACCTAAATCATTTGTTTCGCATGGATTTGAAGCTAAGCCTTCTACTTCGCATGGATTTAATGCTAAATGATGTGTATCGCATGGCTTTTGAAGCTACCCCGTTTGAATCGTCTGCATTGGCAGCTATATCACTTATATCACAAGTGTTTGAAGCTAAATCATTTGTTTCGCAAGAATTTGAAGCTAAACCTTCTACATCGCATTCATTTGAAACTAAATCATGTGTTTCGCTTGGATTTGAGGCTGAACCTTCTCCATCGCATTGATTTGAATCTAAATCATATGTTTCGCTTGGATTTGAAGCTAAACCTTCTACATCGCATTGACTTGAAGCCAAATCATGTGTTTTGCATGGATTTGATGCAAACTCGTTTGTTTCCCCTGCATTTGAAGCTATATCAGTTATATCGCAAGTATCTGATGCTAAATCATTTGTTTCGCATGGATTTGAAGCTAAACCTTCTACATCGCATTGATTTGAAGCTAAATCGTGTGTTTTGCATGGATTTTATGCTAACTCGTTTGTTTCCCCTACATTTGAAGCTATTTCAGTTATATCGCAAGTATCTGATGCTAAATCATGTGTTTCGCTTGGATTTGAAGCTAAACCTTCCATATCGCATTGATTTGCAGTTACAACTTGTGTATGGCATGGATTTGAAGCTAAACCTTGTACATCGCATTGATTTGAAGCTAAATCGTGTGTTTTGCATGGATTTTATGCTAACTCGTTTGTTTCCCTTGCTTTTGAAGCTATATCAGTTATATCGCAAGTATCTGATGCTAAATCATTTGTTTCGCATGGATTTGTAGCTAAACCTTCTACATCGCATTGTTTTGAAGCTAAATCATATGTTTCGCTTGGATTTGAAGCTGAACCTTCTACATCGCATTGACTTGAAGCTAAATCATGTGTTTTGCATGGATTTGATGCAAACTCGTTTGTTTCCACTGCATTTGAAGCTATATCAGTTATATCGCAAGTATCTGATTCTAAATCGTTTGTTTCGCATGGATTTGAAGCTAAACCTTCTACATCGCATTGATTTGAAGCTAAATCGTGTGTTTTGTATGGATTTTGAAGCTAACTCGTTTGATTCGTCTGCATTTGAAGCTATATCATTTATATCCCAAGTGTTTGATGCTAAATCAATTGTTTCGCATGGATTTGTAGCTAAACCTTCTCCATCGCATTGATTTGAAGCTAAATCATATGTTTCGCTTGGATTTGAAGCTAAACCTTCTACATCGCATTGACTTGAAGCTAAATCATGTGTTTTGCATGGATTTGATGCAAACTCGCTTGTTTCCCCTGCATTTGAAGCTATATCAGTTGTATCGAAAGTATCTGATGATAAATCATTTGTTTCGCATGGATTTGAAGCTAAACCTTCCACATCGCATTGATTTGAAGCTAAATCGTGTGTTTTGCATGGATTTTATGCTAACTCGTTTGTTTTCCCTGCATTTGAAGCTATATCAGTTATATCGGAAGTATTTGATGCTAAATCATTTGTTTCGCATGAATTTGAAGCTAAACCTTCAACATCCCATTGATTTGCAACTAAATCATATGTTCCCCTTGGATTTGAAGCTAAACCTTCTACATCGCATTGACTTGAAGCTAAATCATGTGTTTTGCATGGATTTGATGCAAACTCGTTTGTTTCCACTGCATTTGAAGCTATATCAGTTATATCGCAAGTATCTGATGCTAAATCGTTTGTTTCGCATGGATTTGAAGCTAAACCTTCTACATCGCATTGATTTGAAGCTAAATCGTGTGTTTTGCATGGATTTTATGCTAACTCGTTCGTTTCTCCTGCATTTGAAGCTATATCAGTTATATCGCAAGTATCTGTACCTAAATCATTTGTTTCGCATGGATTTGAAGCTAAGCCTTCTACTTCGCATGGATTTAATGCTAAATGATGTGTATCGCATTGCTTTTGAAGCTACCCCGTTTGAATCGTCTGCATTGGCAGCTATATCACCTATATCACAAGTGTTTGAAGCTAAATCATTTGTTTCGCAAGAATTTGAAGCTAAACCTTCTACATCGCATTCATTTGAAACTAAATCATGTGTTTCGCTTGGATTTGAGGCTGAACCTTCTCCATCGCATTGATTTGAATCTAAATCATATGTTTCGCTTGGATTTGAAGCTAAACCTTCTACATCGCATTGACTTGAAGCCAAATCATGTGTTTTGCATGGATTTGATGCAAACTCGTTTGTTTCCCCTGCATTTGAAGCTATATCAGTTATATCGCAAGTATCTGATGCTAAATCATTTGTTTCGCAAGAATTTGAAGCTAAACCTTCTACATCGCATTCATTTGATACTAAATCATGTGTTTCGCTTGGATTTGAGGCTGAACCTTCTCCATCGCATTGATTTGAAGCTAAATCATATGTTTCGCTTGGATTTGAAGCTAAACCTTCTACATCGCATTGATTTGAAGCTAAATCGTGTGTTTTGCATGGATTTTATGCTAACTCGTTTGTTTCCCCTGCATTTGAAGCTATATCATTTATATCGCAAGTATCTGATGCTAAATCATTTGTATCGCATGGATTTGAAGCTAAACCATCTACATCGCATTGATTTGAAGCTAAATCATGTGTTTTGCATGGATTTGATGCTAACACGTTTGTTCCCCCTGCATTTGAAGCTATTTCAGTTATATCGCAAGTATCTGATGCTAAATCATTTGTTTCGCTTGGATTTGAAGCTAAACCTTCCATATCGCATTGATTTGCAGTTACAACATGTGTATCGCATGGATTTGAAGCTAAACCTTCTACATCGCATTGATTTGAAGCTAAATCGTGTGTTTTGTATGGATTTTGAAGCTAACTCGTTTGATTCGTCTGCATTTGAAGCTATATCATTTATATCCCAAGTGTTTGATGCTAAATCATTTGTTTCGCATGGATTTGTAGCTAAACCTTCTCCATCGCATTGACTTGAAGCTAAATCATGTGTTTTGCATGGATTTGATGCAAACTCGCTTGTTTCCCCTGCATTTGAAGGTATATCAGTTATATCGAAAGTATCTGATGATAAATCATTTGTTTCGCATGGATTTGAAGCTAAACCTTCTACATCGCATTGATTTGAAGCTAAATCGTGTGTTTTGCATGGTTTTTATGCTAACTCGTTTGTTTTCCCTGCATTTGAAGCTATATCAGTTATATCGGAAGTATTTGATGCTAAATCATTTGTTTCGCATGAATTTGAAGCTAAACCTTCAACATCGCATTGATTTGCAACTAAATCATATGTTCCCCTTGGATTTGAAGCTAAACCTTCTACATCGCATTGACTTGAAGCTAAATCATGTGTTTTGCATGGATTTGATGCAAACTCGTTTGTTTCCACTGCATTTGAAGCTAAATCAGTTATATCGCAAGTATCTGATGCTAAATCGTTTGTTTCGCATGGATTTGAAGCTAAACCTTCTACATCGCATTGATTTGAAGATAAATCGTGTGTTTTGCATGGATTTTATGCTAACTCGTTCGTTTCTCCTGCATTTGAAGCTATATCAGTTATGTCGCAAGTATCTGTACCTAAATCATTTGTTTCGCATGGATTTGAAGCTAAGCCTTCTACTTCGCATGGATTTAATGCTAAATGATGTGTATCGCATGGCTTTTGAAGCTACCCCGTTTGAATCGTCTGCATTGGCAGCTATATCACTTATATCACAAGTGTTTGAAGCTAAATCATTTGTTTCGCAAGAATTTGAAGCTAAACCTTCTACATCGCATTCATTTGAAACTAAATCATGTGTTTCGCTTGGATTTGAGGCTGAACCTTCTCCATCGCATTGATTTGAATCTAAATCATATGTTTCGCTTGGATTTGAAGCTAAACCTTCTACATCGCATTGACTTGAAGCCAAATCATGTGTTTTGCATGGATTTGATGCAAACTCGTTTGTTTCCCCTGCATTTGAAGCTATATCAGTTATATCGCAAGTATCTGATGCTAAATAATTTGTTTCGCATGGATTTGAAGCTAAACCTTCTACATCGCATTGATTTGAAGCTAAATCGTGTGTTTTGCATGGATTTTATGCTAACTCGTTTGTTTCCCCTACATTCGAAGCTATTTCAGTTATATCGCAAGTATCTGATGCTAAATCATGTGTTTCGCTTGGATTTGAAGCTAAACCTTCCATATCGCATTGATTTGCAGTTACAACATGTGTATCGCATGGATTTGAAGCTAAACCTTCTACATCGCATTGATTTGAAGCTAAATCGTGTGTTTTGCATGGATTTTATGCTAACTCGTTTGTTTCCCTTGCTTTTGAAGCTATATCAGTTATATCGCAAGTATCTGATGCTAAATCATTTGTTTCGCATGGATTTGTAGCTAAACCTTCTACATCGCATTGATTTGAAGCTAAATCATATGTTTCGCTTGGATTTGAAGCTAAACCTTCTACATCGCATTGACTTGAAGCTAAATCATGTGTTTTGCATGGATTTGATGCAAACTCGTTTGTTTCCACTGCATTTGAAGCTATATCAGTTATATCGCAAGCATCTGATTCTAAATCGTTTGTTCCGCATGGATTTGAAGCTAAACCTTCTACATCGCATTGATTTGAAACTAAATCGTGTGTTTTGTATGGATTTTATGTTAACTCGTTTGTTTCCCCTGCATTTGAAGCTATATCATTTATATCGCAAGTATCTGATGCTAAATCATTTGTTTCGCATGGATTTGAAGCTAAATCATCTACATCGCATTGATTTGAAGCTAAATCGTGTGTTTTGCATGGATTTTATGCTAACTCGTTCGTTTCTCCTGCATTTGAAGCTATATCAGTTATATCGCAAGTATCTGTACCTAAATCATTTGTTTCGCATGGATTTGAAGCTAAGCCTTCTACTTCGCATGGATTTAATGCTAAATGATATGTATCGCATGGCTTTTGAAGCTACCCCGTTTGAATCGTCTGCATTGGCAGCTATATCACTTATATCACAAGTGTTTGAAGCTAAATCATTTGTTTCGCAAGAATTTGAAGCTAAACCTTCTACATCGCATTCATTTGAAACTAAATCATGTGTTTCGCTTGGATTTGAGGCTGAACCTTCTCCATCGCATTGATTTGAAGCTAAATCATATGTTTCGCTTGGATTTGAAGCTAAACCTTCTACATCGCATTGACTTGAAGCCAAATCATGTGTTTTGCATGGATTTGATGCAAACTCGTTTGTTTCCCCTGCATTTGAAGCTATATCAGTTATATCGCAAGTATCTGATGCTAAATCATTTGTTTCGCATGGATTTGAAGCTAAACCTTCTACATCGCATTGATTTGAAGCTAAATCGTGTGTTTTGCATGGATTTTATGCTAACTCGTTTGTTTCCCCTACATTTGAAGCTATTTCAGTTATATCGCAAGTATCTGATGCTAAATCATGTGTTTCGCTTGGATTTGAAGCTAAACCTTCCATATCGCATTGATTTGCAGTTACAACTTGTGTATCGCATGGATTTGAAGCTAAACCTTGTACATCGCATTGATTTGAAGCTAAATCGTGTGTTTTGCATGGATTTTATGCTAACTCGTTTGTTTCCCTTGCTTTTGAAGCTATATCAGTTATATCGCAAGTATCTGATGCTAAATCATTTGTTTCGCATGGATTTGTAGCTAAACCTTCTACATCGCATTGTTTTGAAGCTAAATCATATGTTTCGCTTGGATTTGAAGCTGAACCTTCTACATCGCATTGACTTGAAGCTAAATCATGTGTTTTGCATGGATTTGATGAAAACTCGTTTGTTTCCACTGCATTTGAAGCTATATCAGTTATATCGCAAGTATCTGATTCTAAATCGTTTGTTTCGCATGGATTTGAAGCTAAACCTTCTACATCGCATTGATTTGAAGCTAAATCGTGTGTTTTGTATGGATTTTGAAGCTAACTCGTTTGATTCGTCTGCATTTGAAGCTATATCATTTATATCCCAAGTGTTTGATGCTAAATCAATTGTTTCGCATGGATTTGTAGCTACACCTTCTCCATCGCATTGATTTGAAGCTAAATCATATGTTTCGCTTGGATTTGAAGCTAAACCTTCTACATCGCATTGACTTGAAGCTAAATCATGTGTTTTGCATGGATTTGATGCAAACTCGCTTGTTTCCCCTGCATTTGAAGCTATATCAGTTGTATCGAAAGTATCTGATGATAAATCATTTGTTTCGCATGGATTTGAAGCTAAACCTTCCACATCGCATTGATTTGAAGCTAAATCGTGTGTTTTGCATGGATTTTATGCTAACTCGTTTGTTTTCCCTGCATTTGAAGCTATATCAGTTATATCGGAAGTATTTGATGCTAAATCATTTGTTTCGCATGAATTTGAAGCTAAACCTTCAACATCCCATTGATTTGCAACTAAATCATATGTTCCCCTTGGATTTGAAGCTAAACCTTCTACATCGCATTGACTTGAAGCTAAATCATGTGTCTTGCATGGATTTGATGCAAACTCGTTTGTTTCCACTGCATTTGAAGCTATATCAGTTATATCGCAAGTATCTGATGCTAAATCGTTTGTTTCGCATGGATTTGAAGCTAAACCTTCTACATCGCATTGATTTGAAGCTAAATCGTGTGTTTTGCATGGATTTTATGCTAACTCGTTCGTTTCTCCTGCATTTGAAGCTATATCAGTTATATCGCAAGTATCTGTACCTAAATCATTTGTTTCGCATGGATTTGAAGCTAAGCCTTCTACTTCGCATGGATTTAATGCTAAATGATGTCTATCGCATGGCTTTTGAAGCTACCCCGTTTGAATCGTCTGCATTGGCAGCTATATCACTTATATCACAAGTGTTTGAAGCTAAATCATTTGTTTCGCAAGAATTTGAAGCTAAACCTTCTACATCGCATTCATTTGAAACTAAATCATGTGTTTCGCTTGGATTTGAGGCTGAACCTTCTCCATCGCATTGATTTGAATCTAAATCATATGTTTCGCTTGGATTTGAAGCTAAACCTTCTACATCGCATTGACTGAAGCCAAATCATGTGTTTTGCATGGATTTGATGCAAACTCGTTTGTTTCCCCTGCATTTGAAGCTATATCAGTTATATCGCAAGTATCTGATGCTAAATCATTTGTTTCGCATGGATTTGAAGCTAAACCTTCTACATCGCATTGATTTGAAGCTAAATCGTGTGTTTTGCATGGATTTTATGCTAACTCGTTTGTTTCCCCTACATTTGAAGCTATTTCAGTTATATCGCAAGTATCTGATGCTAAATCATGTGTTTCGCTTGGATTTGAAGCTAAACCTTCCATATCGCATTGATTTGCAGTTACAACATGTGTATCGCATGGATTTGAAGCTAAACCTTGTACATCGCATTGATTTGAAGCTAAATCGTGTGTTTTGCATGGATTTTATGCTAACTCGTTTGTTTCCCTTGCTTTTGAAGCTATATCAGTTATATCGCAAGTATCTGATGCTAAATCATTTGTTTCGCATGGATTTGTAGCTAACCTTCTACATCGCATTGTTTTGAAGCTAAATCATATGTTTCGCTTGGATTTGAAGCTGAACCTTCTACATCGCATTGACTTGAAGCTAAATCATGTGTTTTGCATGGATTTGATGCAAACTCGTTTGTTTCCACTGCATTTGAAGCTATATCAGTTATATCGCAAGTATCTGATTCTAAATCGTTTGTTTCGCATGGATTTGAAGCTAAACCTTCTACATCGCATTGATTTGAAGCTAAATCGTGTGTTTTGTATGGATTTTGAAGCTAACTCGTTTGATTCGTCTGCATTTGAAGCTATATCATTTATATCCCAAGTGTTTGATGCTAAATCAATTGTTTCGCATGGATTTGTAGCTAAACCTTCTCCATCGCATTGATTTGAAGCTAAATCATATGTTTCGCTTGGATTTGAAGCTAAACCTTCTACATCGCATTGACTTGAAGCTAAATCATGTGTTTTGCATGGATTTGATGCAAACTCGCTTGTTTCCCCTGCATTTGAAGCTATATCAGTTATATCGAAAGTATCTGATGATAAATCATTTGTTTCGCATGGATTTGAAGCTAAACCTTCCACATCGCATTGATTTGAAGCTAAATCGTGTGTTTTGCATGGATTTTATGCTAACTCGTTTGTTTTCCCTGCATTTGAAGCTATATCAGTTATATCGGAAGTATTTGATGCTAAATCATTTGTTTCGCATGAATTTGAAGCTAAACCTTCAACATCCCATTGATTTGCAACTAAATCATATGTTCCCCTTGGATTTGAAGCTAAACCTTCTACATCGCATTGACTTGAAGCTAAATCATGTGTTTTGCATGGATTTGATGCAAACTCGTTTGTTTCCACTGCATTTGAAGCTATATCAGTTATATCGCAAGTATCTGATGCTAAATCGTTTGTTTCGCATGGATTTGAAGCTAAACCTTCTACATCGCATTGCTTTGAAGCTAAATCGTGTGTTTTGCATGGATTTTATGCTAACTCGTTTGTTTCCCCTGCATTAGAAGCTATATCAGTTATATCGCAAGTATCTGATGCTAAATCATTTGTTTCGCATGGATTTGTAGCTAAACCTTCTACATCGCATTGATTTGAATCTAAAACATTTGTTTCGCATGGATTTGAATCTAAACCTTCTACATCGCATTGATTTGAAGCTAAATCATGTGTTTTGCATGGATTAGATGATAACTCGTTTGTTTCCCCTGCATTTGAAGCTATATCAGTTATATCGCAAGTATCTGAAGCTAAATCATTTGTTTCGCATGGATTTGACGCTAAACCTTCTACATTGCATTGATTTGAAGCTAAATCATGTGTCTTGCTTGGATTTCTTGCTAACTCGTTCGTTTAGCCTGCATTTGATGCTATATCAGTTATATCGCAAGTATCTGATGCTAAATCATTTGTTTCGCATGGATTTGAAGCTATGCCTCCTACATCGCATTGATTTGCAGCTAAATCATGTGTTTTGCATGGATTTGATGCTAACTCGTTTGTTTCCCCTGCATTAGAAGCTATATCAGTTATATCGCAAGTATCTGATGCTAAATCATTTGTTTCGCATGGATTTGTAGCTAAACCTTCTACATCGCATTGATTTGAATCTAAAACATTTGTTTCGCATGGATTTGAATCTAAACCTTCTACATCGCATTGATTTGAAGCTAAATCATGTGCTTCGCTTGGATTTGAAGGCAACTCGTTAGTTTCGCCTGTATTTGAAGCTATATCACTTATACCCCAAGTGTTTGATGCTAAAACATTTGTTTCGAATGGATTTGAAGCTAAACCTTCTACATCGCATTGATTTAAAGCTAAATCATGTGTTTCGATTGGATTTGAAGCTAAACCGTCTACGCCGCATTGATTCGGAACTAAATCATGTTTTTTTGCATGGATTTGATGCTAACTCGTTTGTTTCTCCTGCATTTGAAGCTATATCACTTATATCGCAAGTATCTGAACCTAAATCATTTGCTTCGCATGAATTTGAAGCTAAGCCTTCTACTTCGCATGGATTTAAAGCTAAATGATGTGTGTCGCATGCATTTTGAAGCTAACTCGTTTGATTCGTCTGCATTTGAAGCTATATCACTTATATCCCAAGTGTTTGATGCTAAATCGTTTGTTTCGCGTGGATTTGAAGCTAAACCTTCTACATCGTATTGATTCGAAGCTAACTCATTTGTTTCGCATGATTTTGAAGCTGAACCTTCTACATCGCATTGATTTGATGCTAAATCATGTGTTTCGCTTGGATTTGCAGCTAAACCTTCTACATCGCATTGATTTGAAGCTAAATCATGTGTTTTGCATGGATTTGATGCTAACTCGTTTGTTTCCCCTGCATTTGAAGCTATATCAGTTATATCGCAAGTATCTGAAGCTAAATCATTTGTTTCGCATGGATTTGAAGCTATGCCTCCTACTTCGCATGGATTTAAGGCTAAATCATGTGTTTCGCGTGGATTTGAAGCTAACTCGTTCGTTTCGCCTGCATTCGATGCTATATCACTTCTATCGATAGTATCTGAAGCTAAATCATTTGTTTCGCATGGATTTGTAGCTAAACCTTCTACATCGTATTGATTCGATGCTGAAACATTTGTTTTGCATGGATTTGAAGCTAAGCCTTCTATTTCGCATGGATTTAAAGCTAAATGATGTGTGTCGCATGCATTTTGAAGCTAACTCGTTTGATTCGTCTGCATTTGAAGCTATATCACTTATATCCCAAGTGTTTGATGCTAAATCGTTTGTTTCGCGTGGATTTGAAGCTAAACCTTCTACATCGTATTGATTCGAAGCTAACTCATTTGTTTCGCATGATTTTGAAGCTGAACCTTCTACATCGCATTGATTTGATGCTAAATCATGTGTTTCGCTTGGATTTGCAGCTAAACCTTCTACATCGCATTGATTTGAAGCTAAATCATGTGTTTTGCATGGATTTGATGCTAACTCGTTTGTTTCCCCTGCATTTGAAGCTATATCAGTTATATCGCAAGTATCTGATGCTAAATCATTTGTTTCGCATGGATTTGAAGCTATGCCTCCTACTTCGCATGGATTTAAGGCTAAATCATGTGTTTCGTGTGGATTTGAAGCTGACTCGTTCGATTCGCCTGCATTCGATGCTATATCACTACTATCGCTAGTATCTGAAGCTAAATCATTTGTTTCGCATGGATTTGAAGCTAAACCTTCTACATCGTATTGATTCGATGCTGAAACATTTGTTTTGCATGGATTTGAAGCTAAGCCTTCTATTTCGCATGGATTTAAAGCTAAATGATGTGTATCGCATGGATTTTGAAGCTAACTTGTCTGATTCGTCTGCATTTGAAGCTATATCACTTATATCCCAAGTGTTTGATGCTAAATCATTTGTTTCGCATGGATTTGACGCTAAACCTTCTACATCGCATTGATTTGAAGTTAAATCATGTGTTTCGCTTGGATTTGAAGCTAAACATTCTACATCGCATTGATTTGAAGCTAAATCATGTGTTTTGCATGGATTTGATGCTAACTCGTTTGTTTTCCCTGCATTTTAAGCTATTTCAGTTATATCGCAAGTATCTGTTGCTAACTCATTTGTTTCGCATGGATTTGACGCTAAACCTTCTACATCGCATTGATTTGAAACTAAATCATGTGTCTTGCTTGGATTTCTTGCTAACTCGTTCGTTTCGCCTGCATTTGATGCTATATCACTTATATCGCAAGTATCTGAAGCTAAATCATTTGTTTCGCGTGGATTTGAAGCTAAACCTTCTACATCGTATTGATTCGAAGCTAACTCATTTGTTTCGCATGATTTTGAAGCTGAACCTTCTACATCGCATTGATTTGATGCTAAATCATGTGTTTCGCTTGGATTTGCAGCTAAACCTTCTACATCGCATTGATTTGAAGCTAAATCATGTGTTTTGCATGGATTTGATGCTAACTCGTTTGTTTCCCCTGCATTTGAAGCTATATCAGTTATATCGCAAGTATCTGAAGCTAAATCATTTGTTTCGCATGGATTTGAAGCTATGCCTCCTACTTCGCATGGATTTAAGGCTAAATCATGTGTTTCGCGTGGATTTGAAGCTATCTCGTTCGTTTCGCCTGCATTCGATGCTATATCACTTCTATCGCTAGTATATGAAACTAAATCATTTGTTTCGCTTGGATTTGCAGCTAAACCTTCTACATCGCATTGATTTGAAGCTAAATCATGTGTTTTGCATGGATTAGATGCTAACTCGTTTGTTTCCCCCGCATTTGAAGCTATATCAGTTATATCGCAAGTATCTGAAGCTAAATCATTTGTTTCGCATGGATTTGACGCTAAACCTTCTACATCGCATTGATTTGCAGCTAAATCATGTGTTTTGCATGGATTTGATGCTAACTCGTTTGTTTCCCCTGCATTAGAAGCTATATCAGTTATATCGCAAGTATCTGATGCTAAATCATTTGTTTCGCATGGAGTTTGTAGCTAAACCTTCTACATCGCATTGATTTGAATCTAAATCATTTGTTTCGCATGGATTTGAATCTAAACCTTCTACATCGCATTGATTTGAAGCTAAATCATGTGCTTCGCTTGGATTTGAAGGCAACTCGTTAGTTTCGCCTGCATTTGAAGCTATATCACTTATACCCCAAGTGTTTGATGCTAAAACATTTGTTTCGAATGGATTTGAAGCTAAACATTCTACATCGCATTGATTTAAAGCTAAATCATGTGTTTCGATTGGATTTGAAGCTAAACCATCTACGCCGCATTGATTCGGAACTAAATCATGTTTTTTTGCATGGATTTGATGCTAACTCGTTTGTTTCTCCTGCATTTGAAGCTATATCACTTATATCGCAAGTATCTGAACCTAAATCATTTGCTTCGCATGAATTTGAAGCTAAGCCTTCTACTTCGCATGGATTTAAAGCTAAATGATGTGTGTCGCATGGATTTTGAAGCTAACTCGTTTGATTCGTCTGTATTTGAAGCTATATCACTTATATCCCAAGTGTTTGATGCTAAATCATTTGTTTCGCATGGATTTGACGCTAAACCTTCTACATAGCATTGATTTGAAGTTAAATTATGTGTTTCGCTTGGATTTGAAGCTAAACCTTCTACATCGCATTGATTTGAAGCTAAATCATGTGTCTTGCTTGGATTTCTTGCTACCTCGTTCGTTTCGCCTGCATTTGATGCTATATCAGTTATATCGCAAGTATCTGATGCTAAATCATTTGTTTCGCATGGATCTGAAGCTATGCCTCCTACTTCGCATGGATTTAAGGCTAAATCATGTGTTTCGTCTGGATTTGAAGCTGACTCGTTCGATTCGCCTGCATTCGATGCTATATCACTTATATCGCAAGTATCTGATGCTAAATCATTTGTTTCGCACGGATTTGAAGCTAAACCTTCTACATCGCATTGATTTGCAGCTAAATCATGTGTTTTGCATGGATTTGATGCTAACTCGTTTGTTTCCCCTGCATTAGAAGCTATATCAGTTATATCGCAAGTATCTGATGCTAAATCATTTGTTTCGCATGGATTTGTAGCTAAACCTTCTACATAGCATTGATTTGAATCTAAATCATTTGTTTCGCATGGATTTGAATCTAAACCTTCTACATCGCATTGATTTGAAGCTAAATCATGTGCTTCGCTTGGATTTGAAGGCAACTCGTTAGTTTCGCCTGCATTTGAAGCTATATCACTTATACCCCAAGTGTTTGATGCTAAATCATTTGTTTCGAATGGATTTGAAACTAAACCTTCTACATCGCATTGATTTAAAGCTAAATCATGTGTTCCGATTGGATTTGAAGCTAAACCGTCTACGTCGCATTGATTCGAAACTAAATCACGTTTTTTGCATGGATTTGATGCTAACTCGTTTGTTTCTCCTGCATTTGAAGCTATATCACTTATATCGCATTATCTGAACCTAAATCATTTGTTTCGCATGAATTTGAAGCTAAGCCTTCTACTTCGCATGGATTTAAAGCTAAATGATGTGTGTCGCATGGATTTGAAGCCATCCCGTTTGATTCGTCTGCATTTGAAACTATATCACTTATATCCCAAATGTTTGATGTTAAATCATTTCTTTCGCATGGATTTGCAGCTAAACCTTCTACATCGCATTGATTTGATGCTAAATCATTTGTTTCGCATGGATTTGAAGCTAAACCTTCTACATCGTATCGATTTCAAGCTAAATGATATGTATCGCATGGATTTCGAAGCTATCCCGTTTGATTCGTCTGCATTTGCAGCTATATCACTTATATCACAAGTGTTTGAAGCTAAATCATTTGTTTCGCATGGATTTGAATCTAAACCTTCTACATCGTATTGATTTGAAGCTAAATCATGTGTTTCGCTTGGATTTGAAGCTAAACCTTTTACATCGCATTGATTTGCAGCTAAATCATGTGTTTCGCATGGATTTGAAGCTAACTCGTTTGTTTCCCCTGCATTTGAAGCTATATCACTTATATCGCAAGTATCTGAATATAAATCATTTGTTTCACATGGATTTGAAGCTGAATCTTCTACATCGTATTGATTTGAAGCTATATCATTTGTTTCGCATGAATTTCAAACTAAGCCTTCTACTTCGCATGGATTTAAAGCTAAATGATGTGTGTCGCATGGATTTTGAAGCTAACTCGTTTGATTCGTCCGAATTTGAAGCTATATCACTTATATCCCAAGCGTTTGATGCTAAATCATTTGTTTCGCATGGATTTGTAGCTAAACCTTCTACATCGCATTGATTTGAAGCTAAATCATGTGCTTCGCATGGATTTGAAGGCAACTCGTTAGTTTCGCCTGCATTTGAAGCTATATCACTTATACCCCAAGTGTTTGATGCTAAAGCATTTGTTTCGAACGGATTTGAAGCTAAACCTTCTATATGGCATTGATTTAAAGCTAAATCATGTGTTTCGATTGGATTTGAAGCTAAACCGTCTACGCCGCATTGATTCGAAACTAAATCATGTTTTTTTGCATGGATTTGATGCTAACTCGTTTGTTTCTCCTGCATTTGAACCTATATCACTTATATCCCAAGTGTTTGATGCTAAATCATTTCTTGCCCATGGATTTGTAGCTAAACCTTCTACATCGCATTGATTTGCAGCTAAATCATGTGTTTTGCATGGTTTTGATGCTAACTCGTTTTTTCCCCTGCATTTGAAGCTATATCAGTTATATCGCCAGTATCTGATGCTAAATCATTTGTTTCGCATGGATTTGAAGCTAATCCTTCTACATCGCGTTGATTTGAAGCTAAATCATGTGTTTTGCATGGATTTGATGCTAACTCGTTTGTTTCCCCTGCATTTGAAGCTATATCAGTTAGATAGCAAGTATCTGATGCTAAATCATTTGTTTCGCATGGATTTGAAGCTAAACCTTCTACATCGCATTGATTTGAAGCTAAATCATGTGTTTTGCATGGATTTTATGCTAACTCGTTTGTTTCCCCTGCATTTGGAGCTATATCAGTTATATCGCAAGTTTCTGATGCTAAATCATTTGTTTCGCATGGATTTGAAGCTAAACCTTCTACATCGCATTGATGTACAGCTATATCATGTGTTTCGCATGGATTTGAAGCTAACTCGTTAGTTTCGACTGCATTTGAAGCTATATCACTTATACCCCAAGTGTTTGATGCTAAATCATTTGTTTCGAATGGATTTGAATCTATACCTTCTACATCGCATTGATTTGAAGCTAAATCATGTGTTTCGCTTGGATTTGAAGCTATTCCTTCTACATCGCTTTGATTTGAAGCTTAATCATGTGTTTTGCATGGATTTGATGCTCATTCGTTTGTTTCCCCTGCATTTGAAACTATATCAGTTATATCGCAAGTATCTGATGCTAAATCATTTGATTCGCATGGATTTGAAGCTACACCTTCTACATCGCATTGATTTGCAGCTAAATCATGTGTTTCGCACGGATTTGAAGCTAACTCGGTCGTTTCGCCTGCATTTGATGCTATATCACTTATATCGCAAGTATCTGAAGCTAAATCATTTGTTTCGTATAGATTTGAAGTTTAACCTTCTACATCGCATTGATTTGAAGCTAAATCATGTGTTTCGCATGGATTTGATGCTCATTCGTTTGTTTCCCCTGCATTTGAAGCTATTTCATTTATATCGCAAGTATCTCATGCTATATCATGTGTTTCGCTTGGATTTGAAGCTAAACCTTCTACATCGCATTGATTTGAAGATAAATCATGTGATTCGCTTGGATTGGAAGCTAACTCGTTGGTTTCGTCCGCATTTGAAGCTATATCACTTATATCCCAATTCTTTGAAACTAAATCATTTGTTTCGCATGGATTTGAAGCTAAACGTTCTACATCGCATTGATTTAAAGCTAAATCATGTGTTTCGCTTGGATTGGAAGCTAACTCGTTTATTTCATCTGCATTTGCAGCTGTATCACTTATATCGCATGTATCTGAAGCTAAATCATTTGTGTCGCAAGGATTTGAAGCTAAACCTTCTACATAGCATTAATTTGAAGCTTAATCATGTGTTTCGCATGGATTTGAAGCTAACTCGTTAGTTTCGTCTGCATTTGAAGCTATATCACTTATATCCCAAGTGTTTGAAGCTAAACCATTTGTTTCGCATGGATTTGAAGCTAAACCTTCTACATCGCATTGATTTAAAGCTAAATCATGTGTTTCGCTCGGATTGGAAGCTAACTCGTTTATTTCGTCTGCATTTGTAGCTGTATCACTTATATCGCAAGTATCTGAAGCTAAATCATTTGTGTCGCAAGGATTTGAAGCTAAACGTTCTACATCGCATTGATTTAAAGCTAAATCATGTGTTTCGCTTGGATTGGAAGCTAACTCGTTTATTTCATCTGCATTTGCAGCTGTATCACTTATATCGCAAGTATCTGAAGCTAAATCATTTGTGTCGCAAGGATTTGAAGCTAAACCTTCTACATAGCATTGATTTGAAGCTTAATCATGTGCTTCGCATTGATTTTAAGCTATCTCATTAGTTTCGTCTGCATTTGAAGCTATATCACTTATATCGCTAGTATCTGATGCTAAATAATTTGTTTCGCATGGATTTGAAGCTAATCCTTCTACATCGCATTGATTTGAAGCTAAATCATGTGTTTCGCATGGATTTGGAGCTATCTCGTTAGTTTCGTCTGCATTTGAAGATATATCACTTATATCCCAAGTGTTTGAAGATAAATCATTTGTTTCGCATGGATTTCAAGCTAAACCTTCTACATAGCATTGATTTGCAGCTAAATCGTGTGTTTCGCATGGATTTGAAGCTAACTCGTTTGTTTCGTCTGCATTTGAAGCTATATCACATATATCCTAAGTGTTTGAAGCTCAATCATTTGCTTCGCATGGATTTGAAGCTAAACCTTCTACATAGCATTGATTTGAAGCTTAATCATGTGTTTCGCATGGATTTGAAGCTAACTCATTAGTTTCGTCTGCATTTGAAGCTATATCACTTATATCGCTAGTATCTGATGCTAAATAATTTGCTTCGCATGGATTTGAAGCTAATCCTTCTACATGGCATTGATTTGAAGCTTAATCATGTGTTTCGCATGGATTTGAAGCTAACTCGTTAGATTCGTCTGCATTTGAAGCTGTATCACTTATATTGCAAGTATCTGAAGCTAAATCATTGGTGTCGCAAGGATTTGAAGCTAAACCTTCTACATAGCATTGATTTGAAGCTTAATCATGTGTGTCGCATGGATTTTGAAGCTAACTCGTTTGATTCGTTTGAATTTTATGCTATATCACTTATATCGCAAGTATCTGATGCTAAATCATTTGTTTCGCATGGATTTGAAGCTAAACTTTCTACATCGCATTGATTTTAAGCAACATCATGTGTTTTGCATGGATTTGATGCTGACTCGTTTGTTCCCCCTGCATTTGAAGCTATATCAGTTATATCGCAAGTTTATGATGCTAAATCATTTGTTTCGCATGGATTTGAATTTAAACCTTCTACATCGCATTGATTTACAGCTAAATCATGTGTTTCGCTTGGATTTGAAGCTAACTCGTTAGTTTCGCCTGTATTTGAAGCTATATCACTTATACCCCAAGTGTTTGGTGCTAAATCATTTGTTTCGAATGGATTTGAAGCTAAACCTTCTACATCGCATGGATTTGAAGCTAACTCGTTAGTTTCGCCTGCATTTGAAGCTAAATCAATATGTCGCATGTATCTGACCTTAAATCATTTGCTTCGCATGGATTTGAAGCTAATCCTTCTACATCGCATTGATTTGAAGCTAAATCATGTGTTTCGCATGGATTTGGAGCTAAATCATTTGCTTCGCATGAATTTGAAGCTAAGCCTTCTACTTCGCATGGATTTAAAGCTAAATGATGTGTGTCGCATGGATTTTGAAGCTAACTCGTTTGATTCGTCTGCATTTGAAGCTATATCACTTACATCCCAAGTGTTTGATGCTAAATCATTTGTTTCGCATGGAATTGAAGCTAAACCATCTACATCGCATTCATTTGCAGCTAAATCATGTGTTTTGCATGGATTTGATGCTAACTCTTTTGTTCCCCCTGCATTTGAAGCTATATCATTTATATCGCAAGTATCTGATGCTAAATCATTTGTTTCGCATGGATTTGAAGCTAATCCTTCTACATCGCATTGATTTGAAGCTAAATCATGTGTTTTGAATGGATTTGATGCTAACTCGTTTGTTTCGCCTGCATTTGAAGCTATATCAGTTATATCGCAAGTATCTGAAGCTAAATCATTTGTTTCGCATGGATAGGAAGCTAAACCTTCTACATCGCATTGATTTGCAGCTAAATAATGTGTTTCGCATGGATTTGAAGCTAACTCGTTAGTTTCGCCTGCATTTGAAGCTAAATCAATATGTCGCATGTATCTGAACTTAAATCATTTGTTTCGCATGGATTTGAAGCTAAGCCTTCTACATCGCATTGATTTAAAGATAAATAATGTGTATCGCATGGATTTTGATGCTAACTCGTTTGATTCGTCTGCATTTGAAGCTATATCACTTATACCCCAAGTGTTTGATGCTAAATCATTTGTTTCGAATGGATTTGAAACTAAACCTTCTACATCGCATTGATTTAAAGCTAAATCATGTGTTTCGATTGGATTTGAAGCTAAACCGTCTACGCCGCATTGATTCGAAACTAAATCACGTTTTTTGCATGGATTTGATGCTAACTCGTTTGTTTCTCCTGCATTTGAAGCTATATCACTTATATCGCATTATCTGAACCTAAATCATTTGTTTCGCATGAATTTGAAGCTAAGCCTTCTACTTCGCATGGATTTAAAGCTAAATGATGTGTGTCGCATGGATTTTGAAGCTATCCCGTTTGATTCGTCTGCATTTGAAACTATATAACTTATATCCCAAATGTTTGATTTTAAATCATTTCTTTCGCATGGATTTGCAGCTAAACCTTCTACATCGCATTGATTTGATGCTAAATCATTTGTTTCGCATGGATTTGAAGCTAAACCTTCTACATCGTATCGATTTCAAGCTAAATGATATGTATCGCATGGATTTTGAAGCTATCCCGTTTGATTCGTCTGCATTTGCAGCTATATCACTTATATCACAAGTGTTTGAAGCTAAATCATTTGTTTCGCATGGATTTGAATCTAAACCTTCTACATCGTATTGATTTGAAGCTAAATCATGTGTTTCGCATGGATTTGGAGCTAACTCGTTTATTTTGTCTGCATTTGTAGCTGTATCACTTATATCGCAAGTATCTGAAGCTAAATCATTTTTGTCTCATGGATTTGAAACTAAACCTTCTACATAGCATTGACCTGCAGCTAAATCATGTGTCTCGCTTGGATTTGATGCTATACCTTCTACATCGCTTTGATTTGAAGCTAAATCATCTGTTTTGCATGGATTTAATGCTAGCTCGTTTGTTTCCCCTGCATTTGAAGCTATATCAAATATATCGCAAGTATCTGATGCTAAATCATGTGTTTCGCTTGGATTTGAAGCTAAACCTTTTACATCGCATTGATTTGCAGCTAAATCATGTGTTTCGCATGGATTTGAAGCTAAACCTTCTACATAGCATTGATTTGCAGCTAAATCTTGTGTTTCGCTTGGATATGAAGCTAACTCGTTTGTTTCCGTCTGCATTTGAAGCTATATCACTTATATCCCAAGTGTTTGAAGCTAAATCATTTGTTTCGCATGGATTTGAAGCTAAACCTTCTACATCGCATTGATTTGAAGATAAATCATGTGATTCGCTTGGATTGGAAGCTAACTCGTTTATTTCGTCTGCATTTGTAGCTGTATCACTTATATCGCAAGTATCTGAAGCTAAATCATTTGTGTCGAATGGATTTGAATCTATACCTTCTACATCGCATTGATTTGAAGCTAAATCATGTGTTTCGCTTGGATTTGAAGCTATTCCTTCTACATCGCTTTGATTTGAAGCTTAATCATGTGTTTTGCATGGATTTGATGCTCATTCGTTTGTTTCCCCCGCATTTGAAGCTATATCAGTTATATCGCAAGTATCTGATGCTAAATCATTTGATTCGCATGGATTTGAAGCTACACCTTCTACATCGCATTGATTTGCAGCTAAATCATGTGTTTCGCACGGATTTGAAGCTAACTCGGTCGTTTCGCCTGCATTTGATGCTATATCACTTATATCGCAAGTATCTGAAGCTAAATCATTTGTTTCGTATAGATTTGAAGTTTAACCTTCTACATCGCATTGATTTGAAGCTAAATCATGTGTATCGCATGGATTTGATGCTCATTCGTTTGTTTCCCCTGCATTTGAAGCTATTTCATTTATATCGCAAGTATCTGATGCTATATCATGTGTTTCGCTTGGATTTGAAGCTAAACCTTCTACATCGCATGGATTTGAAGCTAACTCGTTAGTTTCACCTGCATTTGAAGCTAAATCAATATGTCGCATGTATCTGACCTTAAATCATTTGCTTCGCACGGATTTGAAGCTAATCCTTCTACATCGCATTGATTTGAAGCTAAATCATGTGTTTCGCATGGATTTGGAGCTAAATCATTTGCTTCGCAAGGATTTGAAGCTAAACCTTCTACATAGCATTGATTTGCAGCTAAATCTTGTGTTTCGCTTGGATATGAAGCTAACTCGTTTGTTTCCGTCTGCATTTGAAGCTATATCACTTATATCCCAAGTGTTTGAAGCTAAATCATTTGTTTCGCATGGATTTGAAGCTAAACCTTCTACATCGCATTGATTTGAAGATAAATCATGTGATTCGCTTGGATTGGAAGCTAACTCGTTGGTTTCGTCCGCATTTGAAGCTATATCACTTATATCCCAATTGTTTGAAACTAAATCATTTGTTTCGCATGGATTTGAAGCTAAACGTTCTACATCGCATTGATTTAAAGCTAAATCATGTGTTTCGCTTGGATTGGAAGCTAACTCGTTTATTTCATCTGCATTTGCAGCTGTATCACTTATATCGCAAGTATCTGAAGCTAAATCATTTGTGTCGCAAGGATTTGAAGCTAAACCTTCTACATAGCATTAATTTGAAGCTTAATCATGTGTTTCGCATGGATTTGAAGCTAACTCGTTAGTTTCGTCTGCATTTGAAGCTATATCACTTATATCCCAAGTGTTTGAAGCTAAATCATTTGTTTCGCATGGATTTGAAGCTAAACCTTCTACATCGCATTGATTTAAAGCTAAATCATGTGTTTCGCTCGGATTGGAAGCTAACTCGTTTATTTCGTCTGCATTTGTAGCTGTATCACTTATATCGCAAGTATCTGAAGCTAAATCATTTGTGTCGCAAGGATTTGAAGCTAAACGTTCTACATCGCATTGATTTAAAGCTAAATCATGTGTTTCGCTTGGATTGGAAGCTAACTCGTTTATTTCATCTGCATTTGCAGCTGTATCACTTATATCGCAAGTATCTGAAGCTAAATCATTTGTGTCGCAAGGATTTGAAGCTAAACCTTCTACATAGCATTGATTTGAAGCTTAATCATGTGTTTCGCATGGTTTTTAAGCTATCTTATTAGTTTCGTCTGCATTTGAAGCTATATCACTTATATCGCTAGTATCTGATGCTAAATAATTTGTTTCGCATGGATTTGAAGCTAATCCTTCTACATCGCATTGATTTGAAGCTAAATCATGTGTTTCGCATGGATTTGGAGCTATCTCGTTAGTTTCGTCTGCATTTGAAGATATATCACTTATATCCCAAGTGTTTGAAGATAAATCATTTGTTTCGCATGGATTTCAAGCTAAACCTTCTACATAGCATTGATTTGCAGCTAAATCGTGTGTTTCGCATGGATTTGAAGCTAACTCGTTTGTTTCGTCTGCATTTGAAGCTATATCACTTATATCGCTAGTATCTGATGCTAAATAATTTGCTTCGCATGGATTTGAAGCTAATCCTTCTACATCGCATTCATTTGCAGCTAAATCATGTGTTTTGCATGGATTTGATGCTAACTCGTTTGTTTCCCCTGCATTTGAAGCTATATCAGTTATATCGCCAGTATCTGATGCTAAATCATTTGTTTCGCATGGATTTGAAGCTAAAATTTCTACATCGCATTGATTTGAAGCAAAATCATGTGTTTTGCATGGATTTGATGCTGACTCGTTTGTTCCCCCTGCATTTGAAGCTATATCAGTTATATAGCAAGTATCTGATGCTAAATCATTTGTTTCGCATGGATTTGAAGCTAATCCTTCTACATCGCATTGATTTGAAGCTAAATCATGTGTTTTGCATGGATTTGATGCTAACTCGTTTGTTTCCCCTGCATTTGAAGCTATATCAGTTATATCGCAAGTATCTGAAGCTAAATCATTTGTTTCGCATGGATAGGAAGCTAAACCCTCTACATCGCATTGATTTGAAGCTAAATCATGTGTTTTGCATGGATTTTATGCTAACTCGTTTGTTTCCCCTGCATTTGAAGCTATATCAGTTATATCGCATGTTTCTGATGCTAAATCATGTGTTTCGCATGGATTTGGAGCTAAATCATTTACTTCGCAAGGATTTGAAGCTAAACCTTCTACATAGCATTGATTTGCAGCTAAATCTTGTGTTTCGCTTGGATATGAAGCTAACTCGTTTGTTTCCGTCTGCATTTGAAGCTATATCACTTATATCCCAAGTGTTTGAAGCTAAATCATTTGTTTCGCATGGATTTGAAGCTAAACCTTCTACATCGCATTGATTTGAAGATAAATCATGTGATTCGCTTGGATTGGAAGCTAACTCGTTGGTTTCGTCTGCATTTGAAGCTATATCACTTATATCGCTAGTATCTGAAGCTAAATCATTTGTTTCGCATGTATTTGAAGCTAAACGTTCCACATCGCATTGATTTGCAGCTAAATCATTTGAATCGCTTGGATTGGAAGTTAACTCGTTTGCTTCGTCTGCATTTGAATCTATATCACTTATATACCAAGTGTTTGAAGCTAAATCATTTGTGTCTCATGGATTTGAAGCTATATCACATATATCCCCAGTGTTTGAAGCTCAATCATTTGCTTCGCATGGATTTGAAGCTAAATCTTCTACATAGCATTGCTTTGCAGCAAAATCATGAGTTTCGCATGGACTTGAAGCTAACTCGTTTATTTCGTCTGCATTTGTATCTGTATCACTTATATCGCAATTATCTGAAGCTAAATCATTTGTGTCTCATGGATTTGAAGCTAAACCTTCTACATAGCATTGATTTGAAGCTTAATCATGTGTTTTGCATGGATTTGAAGCTAACTCGTATATTTTCCCTGCATTTGAAGCTACATCACTTATATCGCTAGAATCTGAAGCTAACTCATTTGTGTCGCAAGGATTTGAAGCTAAACCTTCTACATAGCATTGATTTGAAGCTTAATCATGTGTTTCGCATGGTTTTTAAGCTATCTTATTAGTTTCGTCTGCATTTGAAGCTATATCACTTATATCGCTAGTATCTGATGCTAAATAATTTGTTTCGCATGGATTTGAAGCTAATCCTTCTACATCGCATTGATTTGAAGCTAAATCATGTGTTTCGCATGGATTTGGAGCTATCTCGTTAGTTTCGTCTGCATTTGAAGATATATCACTTATATCCCAAGTGTTTGAAGATAAATCATTTGTTTCGCATGGATTTCAAGCTAAACCTTCTACATAGCATTGATTTGCAGCTAAATCGTGTGTTACGCATGGATTTGAAGCTAACTCGTTTGTTTCGTCTGCATTTGAAGCTATATCACTTATATCGCTAGTATCTGATGCTAAATAATTTGCTTCGCATGGATTTGAAGCTAATCCTTCTACATCGCATTCATTTGCAGCTAAATCATGTGTTTTGCATGGATTTGATGCTAACTCGTTTGTTTCCCCTGCATTTGAAGCTATATCAGTTATATCGCCAGTATCTGATGCTAAATCATTTGTTTCGCATGGATTTGAAGCTAAAATTTCTACATCGCATTGATTTGAAGCAAAATCATGTGTTTTGCATGGATTTGATGCTGACTCGTTTGTTCCCCCTGCATTTGAAGCTATATCAGTTATATAGCAAGTATCTGATGCTAAATCATTTGTTTCGCATGGATTTGAAGCTAATCCTTCTACATCGCATTGATTTGAAGCTAAATCATGTGTTTTGCATGGATTTGATGCTAACTCGTTTGTTTCCCCTGCATTTGAAGCTATATCAGTTATATCGCAAGTATCTGAAGCTAAATCATTTGTTTCGCATGGATAGGAAGCTAAACCCTCTACATCGCATTGATTTGAAGCTAAATCATGTGTTTTGCATGGATTTTATGCTAACTCGTTTGTTTCCCCTGCATTTGAAGCTATATCAGTTATATCGCATGTTTCTGATGCTAAATCATGTGTTTCGCATGGATTTGGAGCTAAATCATTTACTTCGCAAGGATTTGAAGCTAAACCTTCTACATAGCATTGATTTGCAGCTAAATCTTGTGTTTCGCTTGGATATGAAGCTAACTCGTTTGTTTCCGTCTGCATTTGAAGCTATATCACTTATATCCCAAGTGTTTGAAGCTAAATCATTTGTTTCGCATGGATTTGAAGCTAAACCTTCTACATCGCATTGATTTGAAGATAAATCATGTGATTCGCTTGGATTGGAAGCTAACTCGTTGGTTTCGTCTGCATTTGAAGCTATATCACTTATATCGCTAGTATCTGAAGCTAAATCATTTGTTTCGCATGTATTTGAAGCTAAACGTTCCACATCGCATTGATTTGCAGCTAAATCATTTGAATCGCTTGGATTGGAAGTTAACTCGTTTGCTTCGTCTGCATTTGAATCTATATCACTTATATACCAAGTGTTTGAAGCTAAATCATTTGTGTCTCATGGATTTGAAGCTATATCACATATATCCCCAGTGTTTGAAGCTCAATCATTTGCTTCGCATGGATTTGAAGCTAAATCTTCTACATAGCATTGCTTTGCAGCAAAATCATGAGTTTCGCATGGACTTGAAGCTAACTCGTTTATTTCGTCTGCATTTGTATCTGTATCACTTATATCGCAATTATCTGAAGCTAAATCATTTGTGTCTCATGGATTTGAAGCTAAACCTTCTACATAGCATTGATTTGAAGCTTAATCATGTGTTTTGCATGGATTTGAAGCTAACTCGTATATTTTCCCTGCATTTGAAGCTACATCACGTATATCGCAAGAATCTGAAGCTAACTCATTTGTGTCGCAAGGATTTGAAGCTAAACCTTCTACATAGCATTGATTTGAAGCTTAATCATGTGTTTCGCATGGATTTGAAGCTAACTCGTTAGTTTCGTCAGCATTTGAAGCTATATTACTTATATCGCTAGTATCTGATGCTAAATAATTTGTTTCGCATGGATTTGAAGCTAATCCTTCTACATCGCATTGATTTGTAGCTAAATCATGTGTTTCGCATGGATTTGAAGCTAACTCGTTAGTTTCGTCTGCATTTGAAGCTATATCACTTATATCGCTAGTATCTGAAGCTAAATAATTTGATTCGCATGGATTTGAAGCTAAACTTTCTACATCGCATTGATTTGAAGCTAAATCATGTGATTCGCTTGGATTGTAAGCTAACTCGTTTGTTTCGTCTGCATTTGAAGCTATATCACTTATATCCCAAGCGTTTGAAAGTAAATTGTTTGTTTCGCCTGGATTTGAAGTTAAACCTTCTAAATCGCATTGATTTGAAGCTAAATCGTATGATTCGCTTGGATTTGAAGCTAACTCGTTTGTTTCCCCTCCATTTGAAGCTATATCACTTATATCGCTAGTATCTGAAGCTAAATCATTTGTTTCGCATGTATTTGAAGCTAAACCTTCCACATCGCATTGATTTGCAGCTAAATCATGTGATTCTTTTGGATTGGAAGTTAACTCGTTTGCTCCGTCTGCATTTGAAGCTATATCACTTATAGACCAAGTGTTTGAAGCTAAATCATTTGTGTCCCATGGATTTGATGCTAAACCTTCTACATAGCATTGATTTGAAGCTTAATCATGTGTTTCGCATGGTTTTTAAGCTATCTTATTAGTTTCGTCTGCATTTGAAGCTATATCACTTATATCGCTAGTATCTGATGCTAAATAATTTGTTTCGCATGGATTTGAAGCTAAACCTTCTACATCGCATTGATTTGCAGCTAAATCGTGTGTTTCGCGTGGATTTGAAGCTAACTCGATTTTTTCGTCTGCATTTGAAGCTATATCACATTTATCGCAAGTATTTGAAGCTCAATCATTTGCTTCGCATGGATTTGAAGCTAATCCTTCTACATCGCATTGATTTGAAGCTAAATCATGTGTTTCGCATGGATTTGGAGCTAACTCGTTTATTTCGTCTGCATTTGTAGCTGTATCACTTATATCGCAAGTATCTGAAGCTAAATCATTTGTGTCTCATGGATTTGTAGCTAAACCTTCTACATAGCATTGATTTGCAGCTAAATCATGCGTTTCGCTTGGATATGAAGCTAACTCGTTTGTTCCCTCTTCATTTGCAGCTATATCACATGTATCCCAAGTGTTTGAAGCTCAATCATTTGCTTCGCATGGATTTGAAGCTAAACTTTCTACATCGCATTGATTTGAAGCTAAATCATGTAATTAGCTTGGATTGGAAGCTAAATCGTTTGTTTCGTCTGCATTTGAAGATATATCACTTATATCCCAAATGTTTGAAGATAAATCATTTGCTTCGCATGGATTTGAAGCTAAACCTTCTTCATGGCATTGATTTAAAGCTAAATCATGTGTTTCGCTTGGATTGGAAGGTAACTCGTTTATTTCATCTGCATTTGAAGCCGTGTCACTTATATCGCAAGTATCTGAAGCTAAATCATTTGTGTCGCATGGATTTGAAGCTAATCTTTCTACATCGCATTGATTTGAAGTTAATCATGTGTTTCGCATGGATTTGGAACTAACTCGTTTATTTCGTCTGCATTTGAAGCTATAACACTTATATCGCTTGTATCTGAAGCTAAATAATTTGTTTCGCATGGATTTGAAGCTAAACTTTCTACATCGCTTTGATTTGAAGCTAAATCAGCTAATTCGCTTGGATTGGAAGTTAAATCGTTTGTTCCGTCTGCATTTGAAGATATATCACTTATATCCCAAGTGTTTGAAGATAAATCATTTGTTTCGCATGGATTTCAATCTAAACCTTCTATATTGCATTGATTTGCAGCTAAATCATGTGTTTCGCTTGGATATGAAGCTAACTCGTTTGTTTCCGTCTGCATTTGAAGCTATAACACTTATATCCCAAGTATCTGAAGCTAAATCATTAGTGTCTCATGGATTTGAAGCTAAACCTTCTACATAGCATTGATTTGCAGCTAAATCATGTGTTTCGCTTGGATATGAAGCTAACTCGTTTTTTCCCGTCTGCATTTGAAGCTATATCACTTATATCCTAAGTGTTTGAAGCTAAATCATTTGTTTCGCGTGGATTTGAAACTAAACCTTCTACATCGCATTGAATTGAAGCTAAATCATGTGATTCGCTTGGGTTGGAAGCTAACTCGTTGGTTTCGTCTGCATTTGAAGCTATATAACTTATATCCCAAGTGTTTGAAGCTAAATCATTTGATTCGCATGGATTTGAAGCTAAACCTTCCACATCGCATTGATTTGCAGCTAAATCATGTGATTCTTTTGGATTGGAAGTTAACTCGTTTGCTCCGTCTGCATTTGAAGCTATATCACTTATAGACCAAGTGTTTGAAGCTAAATCATTTGTGACCCATGGATTTGATGCTAAACCTTCTACATAGCATTGATTTGCAGCTAAATCATGTGTTTCGCATGGATTTGGAGCTATCTCGTTAGTTTCGTCTGCATTTGAAGCTATATCACTTATATACCAAGTGTTTGAAGCTAAATCATTTGTGTCTCATGGATTTGAAGCTATATCACATATATCCCAAGTGTTTGAAGCTCAATCATTTGCTTCGCATGGATTTGAAGCTAAACCTTCTACATAGCATTGCTTTGCAGCAGAATCATGAGTTTCGCATGGATATGAAGCTAACTCGTTTGTTTCCGTCTGCATTTGAAGCTATATCACTTATATACCAAGTGTTTGATTCTAAATCATTTGTTTCGCATGGATTTGAAGCTAAACCTTCTACATCGCATTGATTTGAAGCTAAATCATGTGATTCGCTTGGATTGTAAGCTAACTCGTTTGTTTCGTCCGCATTTGAAGCTATATCACTTATATCCCAATTGTTTGAAACTAAATCATTTGTTTCGCATGGATTTGAAGCTAAACCTTCTGCATCGCATTGATTTGAAGATAAATCATGTGATTCGCTTGGATTGGAAGTTAACTCGTTGGTTTCGTCCGCATTTGAAGCTATATCACTTATATCCCAATTGTTTGAAACTAAATCATTTGTTTCGCATGGATTTGAAGCTAAACGTTCTACATCGCATTGATTTAAAGCTAAATCATGTGTTTCGCTTGGATTGGAAGCTAACTCGTTTATTTCATCTGCATTTGCAGCTGTATCACTTATATCCCAAGTAACTGAAGCTAAATCATTTGTGTCGCAAGGATTTGAAGCTAAACCTTCTACATAGCATTGATTTGAAGCTTAATCATGTGCTTCGCTTGGATATGAAGCTAACTCGTTGGTTTCGTCTGCATGTGAAGCTATATCCCTTATATCCCAAGCGTTTGAAGCTAAATCATTTTTTTCGCATGGATTTGAAGCTAAACCTTCTACATAGCATTGATTTGCAGCTAAATCGTGTGTTTCGCGTGGATTTGAAGCTAACTCGATTTTTTCGTCTGCATTTGAAGCTATATCACATGTATCGCAAGTATTTGAAGCTCAATCATTTGCTTCGCATGGATTTGAAGCTAATCCTTCTACATCGCATTGATTTGAAGCTAAATCATGTAATTAGCATGGATTGGAAGCTAAATCGTTTGTTTCGTCTGCATTTGAAGATATATCACTTATATCCCAAATGTTTGAAGATAAATCATTTGCTTCGCATGGATTTGAAGCTAAACCTTCTTCATGGCATTGATTTAAAGCTAAATCATGTGTTTCGCTTGGATTGGAAGGTAACTCGTTTATTTCATCTGCATTTGAAGCCGTGTCACTTATATCGCAAGTATCTGAAGCTAAATCATTTGTGTCGCAAGGATTTGAAGCTAAACCTTCTACATAGCATTGATTTGAAGCTTAATCATGTGTTCCGCTTGGATTTGAAGCTAAACCTTCTACATAGCATTGATTTGCAGCTAAATCGTGTGTTTCGCGTGGATTTGAAGCTAACTCGATTTTTTCGTCTGCATTTGAAGCTATATCTCATGTATCGTAAGTATTTGAAGCTCAATCATTTGCTTCGCATGGATTTGAAGCTAATCCTTCTACATCGCATTGATTTGAAGCTAAATCATGTGTTTCGCATGGATTTGGAGCTAACTCGTTTATTTCGTCTGCATTTGTAGCTGTATCACTTATATCGCAAGTATTTGAAGCTAAATCATTTGTGTCTCATGGATTTGTAGCTAAACCTTCTACATAGCATTGATTTGCAGCTAAATCATGCGTTTCGCATGTATTTGGAGCTAACTCGTTTATTTCGTCTGCATTTGTAGCTGTATCACTTATATCGCTAGTATCTGAAGCTAAATCATTTGTTTCGCATGGATTTCAAGCTGAACCTTCTACATCGCATTGATTTGCAGCTAAATCATGTGTTTCGCATAGATTTGAAGCAAAGCCTTAATAATTCGCATGGATTTGAAGCTAACTCGTTAGTTTCGTCTGCATTTGAAGCTGTATCACTTATATCCCAAGTATCTGAAGCTAAATCATTAGTGTCTCATGGATTTGAAGCTAAACCTTCTACATAGCATTGATTTGCAGCTAAATCATGTGTTTCGCTTGGATATGAAGCTAACTCGTTTGTTTCCGTCTGCATTTGAAGCTGTATCACTTATATCCTAAGTGTTTGAAGCTAAATCATTTGTGTCGCATGGATTTGAAGCTAATCTTTCTACATCGCATTGATTTGAAGTTAATCATGTGTTTCGCATGGATTTGGAGCTAACTCGTTTATTTCGTCTGCATTTGAAGCTATAACACTTATATCGCTTGTATCTGAAGCTAAATAATTTGTTTCGCATGGATTTGAAGCTAAACTTTCTACATCGCTTTGATTTGAAGCTAAATCAGCTAATTCGCTTGGATTGGAAGTTAAATCGTTTGTTCCGTCTGCATTTGAAGATATATCACTTATATCCCAAGTGTTTGAAGATAAATCATTTGTTTCGCATGGATTTCAATCTAAACCTTCTATATTGCATTGATTTGCAGCTAAATCATGTGTTTCGCTTGGATATGAAGCTAACTCGTTTGTTTCCGTCTGCATTTGAAGCTATATCACTTATATCCCAAGTATCTGAAGCTAAATCATTAGTGTCTCATGGATTTGAAGCTAAACCTTCTACATAGCATTGATTTGCAGCTAAATCATGTGTTTCGCTTGGATATGAAGCTAACTCGTTTGTTTCCGTCTGCATTTGAAGCTGTATCACTTATATCCTAAGTGTTTGAAGCTAAATCATTTGTTTCGCGTGGATTTGAAACTAAACCTTCTACATCGCATTGAATTGAAGCTAAATCATGTGATTCGCTTGGGTTGGAAGCTAACTCGTTGGTTTCGTCTGCATTTGAAGCTATATAACTTATATCCCAAGTGTTTGAATCTAAATCATTTGATTCGCATGGATTTGAAGCTAAACCTTCTACATCGCAATGATTTAAAGCTAAATCATGTGTTTCGCTTTGATTGGAAGCTAACTCGTTTATTTCATCTGCATTTGCAGCTGTATCACTTATATCGCAAGTATCTGAAGCTAAATCATTTGTGTCGCAAGGATTTGAAGCTAATCCTTCTACATAGCATTGATTTGAAGCTTAATCATGTGTTTCGCATGGATTTGAAGCTAACTCGTTTGTTCCGTCTTCATTTGAAGCTATCTCACATGTATCCCAAGTGTTTGAATATAAATCATTTGGGTGGCAAGGATTTGAAGCTAAACCTTCTACATAGCATTGATTTGAAGCTAAATCATGTGATTCGCATGGATTGGAAGCTAACTCGATGGTTTCGTGTACATTTGAAGCTATAACACTTATATCGCTAGTATCTGAAGCTAAATAATTTGCTTCGCATGGATTTGAAGCTAAACTTTATACATCGCATTGATTTGAGGCTAAATCATGTAATTCGCTTGGATTGGAAGCTAAATCGTTTGTTTCGTCTGCATTTGAAGATATATCACTTATATTCCAAGTGTTTGAAGCTAAATCATTTGTGTCTCATGGATTTGGAGCTAAACCTTCTACATAGCATTGCTTTGCAGCAAAATCATGAGTTTCGCATGGATTTGAAGCTAACTCGTTTGTTTCGTCTGCCTTTGAAGCTATATCACATATATCCCAAGTGTTTCAAGCTCAATCATTTGCTTCGCATGGATTTGGAGCTAATCCTTCTATATCGCATTGATTTGAAGCTAAATCATGTGTTTCGCATGGATTTGGAGCTAACTCGTTTATTTTGTCTGCATTTGTAGCTGTATCACTTATATCGCAAGTATCTGAAGCTAAATCATTTGTGTCTCATGGATTTGAAACTAAACCTTCTACATAGCATTGACTTGCAGCTAAATCATGTGTTTCGCTTGGATTTGTAGCTAACTCGTTAGTTTCGCCTGCATTTGAAGCTATATCACTTATATCGCTAGTATCTGAAGCTAAATCATTTGTTTCGCATGGATTTCAAGATGAACCTTCTACATCGCATTGATTTGCAGCTAAATCATGTGTTTCGCATAGATTTGAAGCTAAGCCTTAATAATACGCATGGATTTGAAGCTAACTCAATAGCTTCGTCTGCATTTGAAGCTATAACACTTATATCGCTTGTATCTGAAGCTAAATAATTTGTTTCGCATGGATTTGAAGCTAAACTTTCTACATCGCTTTGATTTGAAGCTAAATCAGGTAATTCGCTTGGATTGGAAGTTAAATTGTTTGTTTCCGTCTGCATTTGAAGATATATCACTTATATCCCAAGTGTTTGAAGATAAATCATTAGTGTCTAATGGAATTGAAGCTAAACCTTCTACATAGCATTGATTTGCAGCTAAATCATGTGTTTCGCTTGGATATGAAGCTAACTCGTTTGTTTCCGTCTGCATTTGAAGCTATATCACTTATATCCCAAGTGTTTGAAGCTAAATCATTTGTTTCGCATGGATTTGAAACTAAACCTTCTACATCGCATTGATTTGAAGCTAAATCATGTGATTCGCTTGGATTGGAAGCTAACTCGTTGGTTTCGTCTGCATTTGAAGCTATATCACTTATATCCCAAGTGTTTGAAGCTAAATCACTTGTTTCGCATGGATTTGAAGCTAAACCTTCTACATCGCATTGATTTAAAGCTAAATCATGTGTTTCGCTTTGATTGGAAGCTAACTCGTTTGTTTCATCTGCATTTGCAGCTGTATCACTTATATCGCAAGTATCTGAAGCTAAATCATTTGTGTCGCAGGATTTGAAGCTAATCCTTCTACATAGCATTGATTTGAAGATTAATCATGTGTTTCGCATGGATTTGAAGCTAACTCGTTAGTTTCGTCTACATTTGAAGCTGTATCACTTATATCGCAAGTATCTGAAGCTAAAACATTTGTGTCTCATGGATTTGAAGCTAAACCTTCTACATAGCATTGATTTGCAGCTAAATCGTGTGTTTCGCATGGATTTGAAGCTAACTCGATTGTTTCGTCTGCATTTGAAGCTATATCACATGTATCGCAAGTATTTGAAGCTCAATCATTTGCTTCGCATGGATTTGAAGCTAATCCTTCTACATAGCATTGATTTGAAGCTTAATCATGTGTTTCGCATGGATTTGAAGCTAACTCGTTAGTTTCGTCTGCATTTGAAGCTGTATCACTTACATCGCAAGTATCTGAAGCTGAATCATTTGTGTCGCAAGGATTTGAAGCTAAACCTTCTACATAGCATTGATCTGAAGCTTAATCATGTGTTTCGTATGGATTTGAAGCTAACTCGTTAGTTTCATCTGCATTTGAAGCTATATCACTTATATCGCTAGTATCTGAAGCTAAATCATTTGTTTCGCATGGATTTCAAGCTGAACCTTCTACATCGCATTGATTTGCAGCTAAATCATGTGTTTCGCATAGATTTGAAGCAAAGCCTTAATAATTCGCATGGATTTAAAGCTAACTCGTTAGTTTCGTCTGCATTTGAAGGTGTATCACTTACATCTCAAGTATCTTAAGCTAAATCATTTGTGTCGCAAGGATTTGAAGCTAATCCTTCTACATAGCATTGATTTGAAGCTTAATCAAGTGTTTCGTATGGATTTGAAGCTAACTGGTTAGTTTCATCTGCATTTGAAGCTATAAAACTTATATCGCTAGTATCTGAAGCTAAATAATTTGCTTCGCATGGATTTGAAGCTAAACTTTCTACATCGCATTGATTTGAAGCTAAATCATGTAATTCGCTTGGATTGGAAGCTAAATCGTTTGTTTCGTCTGCATTTGAAGATATATCACTTCTATCCCAAGTGTTTGAAGCTAAATCATGTGCTTCTTATGGATTTGAAGCTAAACCTTCTACATCGCATTGATTTAAAGCTAAATCATGTGTTTCGCATTGATTTGAAGCAAAGCCTTAATAATTCGCATGGATTTGAAGCTAACTCGTTAGTTTCGTCTGCATTTGAAGCTGTATCACTTATATCGCAAGTATCTGAAGCTAAATCATTTGTGTCGCATGGATTTGAAGCTAATCTTTCTACATCGCATTGATTTGAAGTTAATCATGTGTTTCGCATGGATTTGGAGCTAACTCGTTTATTTCGTCTGCATTTGAAGCTATAACACTTATATCGCTTGTATCTGAAGCTAAATAATTTGTTTCGCATGGATTTGAAGCTAAACTTTCTACCTCGCTTTGATTTGAAGCTAAATCAGCTAATTCGCTTGGATTGGAAGTTAAATCGTTTGTTCCGTCTGCACTTGAAGATATATCACTTATATCCCAAGTGTTTGAAGATAAATCATTTGTTTCGCATGGATTTCAATCTAAACCTTCTATATTGCATTGATTTGCAGCTAAATCATGTGTTTCGCTTGGACATGAAGCTAACTCGTTTGTTTCCGTCTGCATTTGAAGCTATATCACTTATATCCCAAGTATCTGAAGCTAAATCATTAGTGTCTCATGGATTTGAAGCTAAACCTTCTACATAGCATTGATTTGCAGCTAAATCATGTGTTTCGCTTGGATATGAAGCTAACTCGTTTGTTTCCGTCTGCATTTGAAGCTATATCACTTATATCCTAAGTGTTTGAAGCTAAATCATTTGTTTCGCGTGGATTTGAAACTAAACCTTCTACATCGCATTGAATTGAAGCTAAATCATGTGATTCGCTTGGGTTGGAAGCTAACTCGTTGGTTTCGTCTGCATTTGAAGCTATATAACTTATATCCCAAGTGTTTGAAGCTAAATCATTTGATTCGCATGGATTTGAAGCTAAACCTTCTACATCGCAATGATTTAAAGCTAAATCATGTGTTTCGCTTTGATTGGAAGCTAACTCGTTTATTTCATCTGCATTTGCAGCTGTATCACTTATATCGCAAGTATCTGAAGCTAAATCATTTGTGTCGCAAGGATTTGAAGCTAATCCTTCTACATAGCATTGATTTGAAGCTTAATCATGTGTTTCGCATGGATTTGAAGCTAACTCGTTTGTTCCGTCTTCATTTGAAGCTATCTCACATGTATCCCAAGTGTTTGAAGATAAATCATTTGTGTGGCAAGGATTTGAAGCTAAACCTTCTACATAGCATTGATTTGAAGCTAAATCATGTGATTCGCATGGATTGGAAGCTAACTCGATGGTTTCGTGTACATTTGAAGCTATAACACTTATATCGCTAGTATCTGAAGCTAAATAATTTGCTTCGCATGGATTTGAAGCTAAACTTTATACATCGCATTGATTTGAGGCTAAATCATGTAATTCGCTTGGATTGGAAGCTAAATCGTTTGTTTCGTCTGCATTTGAAGATATATCACTTATATTCCAAGTGTTTGAAGCTAAATCATTTGTGTCTCATGGATTTGGAGCTAAACCTTCTACATAGCATTGCTTTGCAGCAAAATCATGAGTTTCGCATGGATTTGAAGCTAACTCGTTTGTTTCGTCTGCCTTTGAAGCTATATCACATATATCCCAAGTGTTTCAAGCTCAATCATTTGCTTCGCATGGATTTGGAGCTAATCCTTCTATATCGCATTGATTTGAAGCTAAATCATGTGTTTCGCATGGATTTGGAGCTAACTCGTTTATTTTGTCTGCATTTGTAGCTGTATCACTTATATCGCAAGTATCTGAAGCTAAATCATTTGTGTCTCATGGATTTGAAACTAAACCTTCTACATAGCATTGACTTGCAGCTAAATCATGTGTTTCGCTTGGATTTGTAGCTAACTCGTTAGTTTCGCCTGCATTTGAAGCTATATCACTTATATCGCTAGTATCTGAAGCTAAATCATTTGTTTCGCATGGATTTCAAGATGAACCTTCTACATCGCATTGATTTGCAGCTAAATCATGTGTTTCGCATAGATTTGAAGCTAAGCCTTAATAATACGCATGGATTTGAAGCTAACTCAATAGTTTCGTCTGCATTTGAAGCTATAACACTTATATCGCTTGTATCTGAAGCTAAATAATTTGTTTCGCATGGATTTGAAGCTAAACTTTCTACATCGCTTTGATTTGAAGCTAAATCAGGTAATTCGCTTGGATTGGAAGTTAAATTGTTTGTTTCCGTCTGCATTTGAAGATATATCACTTATATCCCAAGTGTTTGAAGATAAATCATTAGTGTCTCATGGATTTGAAGCTAAACCTTCTACATAGCATTGATTTGCAGCTAAATCATGTGTTTCGCTTGGATATGAAGCTAACTCGTTTGTTTCCGTCTGCATTTGAAGCTATATCACTTATATCCCAAGTGTTTGAAACTAAATCATTTGTTTCGCATGGATTTGAAACTAAACCTTCTACATCGCATTGATTTGAAGCTAAATCATGTGATTCGCTTGGATTGGAAGCTAACTCGTTGGTTTCGTCTGCATTTGAAGCTATATCACATATATCCCAAGTGTTTGAAGCTAAATCACTTGTTTCGCATGGATTTGAAGCTAAACCTTCTACATCGCATTGATTTAAAGCTAAATCATGTGTTTCGCTTTGATTGGAAGCTAACTCGTTTGTTTCATCTGCATTTGCAGCTGTATCACTTATATCGCAAGTATCTGAAGCTAAATCATTTGTGTCGCAGGATTTGAAGCTAATCCTTCTACATAGCATTGATTTGAAGCTTAATCATGTGTTTCGCATGGATTTGAAGCTAACTCGTTAGTTTCGTCTACATTTGAAGCTGTATCACTTATATCGCAAGTATCTGAAGCTAAAACATTTGTGTCTCATGGATTTGAAGCTAAACCTTCTACATAGCATTGATTTGAAGCTAAATCAGGTAATTCGCTTGGACTGGAAGCTAACTCGTTAGTTTCGTCTGCATTTGAAGATACATCACTTATATCCCAAGTGTTTGAAGATAAATCATTTGCTTCGCATGGATTTGAAGCTAATCCTTCTACATAGCATTGATTTGCAGCTAAATCGTGTGTTTCGCGTGGATTTGAAGCTAACTCGATTGTTTCGTCTGCATTTGAAGCTATATCACATGTATCGCAAGTATTTGAAGCTCAATCATTTGCTTCGCATGGATTTGAAGCTAATCCTTATACATCGCATTGATTTGAAGCTAAATCATGTGTTTCGCATGGATTTGGAGCTAACTCGTTTATTTCGTCTGGATTTGTAGCTGTATCACTTATATCGCAAGTATCTGAAGCTAAATCATTTGTGTCTCATGGATATGTAGCTAAACCTTCTACATAGCATTGATTTGAAGCTAAATCAGGTAATTCGCTTGGACTGGAAGCTAACTCGTTAGTTTCGTCTGCATTTGAAGACACATCACTTATATCCCAAGTGTTTGAAGATAAATCATTTGCTTCGCATGGATTTGAAGCTAATCCTTCTACATAGCATTGATTTGAAGCTTAATCATGTGTTTCGCATGGATTTGAAGCTAACTCGTTAGTTTCGTCTGCATTTGAAGCTGTATCACTTACATCGTAAGTATCTGAAGCTAAATCATTTGTGTCGCAAGGATTTGATGCTAAACCTTCTACATAGCATTGATCTGAAGCTTAATCATGTGTTTCGTATGGATTTGAAGCTAACTCGTTAGTTTCATCTGCATTTGAAGCTATATCACTTATATCGCTAGTATCTGAAGCTAAATCATTTGTTTCGCATGGATTTCAAGCTGAACCTTCTACATCGCATTGATTTGCAGCTAAATCATGTGTTTCGCATAGATTTGAAGCAAAGCCTTAATAATTCGCATGGATTTAAAGCTAACTCGTTAGTTTCGTCTGCATTTGAAGGTGTATCACTTACATCTCAAGTATCTTAAGCTAAATCATTTGTGTCGCAAGGATTTGAAGCTAATCCTTCTACATAGCATTGATTTGAAGCTTAATCAAGTGTTTCGTATGGATTTGAAGCTAACTGGTTAGTTTCATCTGCATTTGAAGCTATAAAACTTATATCGCTAGTATCTGAAGCTAAATAATTTGCTTCGCATGGATTTGAAGCTAAACTTTCTACATCGCATTGATTTGAAGCTAAATCATGTAATTCGCTTGGATTGGAAGCTAAATCGTTTGTTTCGTCTGCATTTGAAGATATATCACTTCTATCCCAAGTGTTTGAAGCTAAATCATGTGCTTCTTATGGATTTGAAGCTAAACCTTCTACATCGCATTGATTTAAAGCTAAATCATGTGTTTCGCTTGAATTGGAAGCTGACTCGATTATTTCATCTGCATTCGAAGCCGTGTCACTTATATCGCAAGTATCTGAAGCTAAATCATTTGTGTCGCAAGGATTTGAAGCTAAACCTTCTACATAGCATTGATTTGAAGCTTAATAATGTGTTTCGTATGGATTTGAAGCTAACTCGTTAGTTTCATCTGCATTTGAAGCTATAACACTTATATCGCTAGTATCTGAAGCTAAATAATTTGCTTCGCATGGATTTGAAGCTAAACTTTCTACATCGCATTGATTTGAAGCTAAATCATGTAATTCGCTTGGATTGTAAGCTAAATCGTTTGTTTCGTCTGCATTTGAAGATATATAACTTATATCCCAAGTGTTTGAAGATAAATCATTTGTTTCGCATGGATTTGGAGCTAAACCTTCCACATAGCATTGATTTGCAGCTAAATCGTGTGTTTCGCGTGGATTTGAAGCTAACTCGTTTGTTTCGTTTCCATTTGAAGCTATAACACTTATATCGCATGTATCTGAAGCTAAATAATTTGTTTCGCATGGATTTGAAGCTAAACCTTCTACATCGCATTGATTTAAAGCTAAATCATGTGTTTCGCTTGGATTGGAAGCTAAGTCGTTTGTTTCATCTGTATTTGCATCTGTATCACTTATATCGCAAGTATCTGAAGCTAAATCATTTGTGTCGCAAGGATTTGAAGCTAATCCTTCTACATAGCATTGATTTGAAGCTTAATCATGTGTTTCGCATGGATTTGAAGCTAACTCGTTAGTTTCGTCTGCATTTGAAGCTGTATCACTTATATCGCAAGTATCTGAAGCTAAATCATTTGTGTCGTAAGGATTTGAAGCTAAACCTTTTACATAGCATTGATTTCAAGCTTAATCATGTGTTTCGCATGGATTTGAAGCTAACTAGTTTGTTTCGTCTTCATTTGAAGCTATATCACATGTATCCCAAGTGTTTGAAGCTCAATCATTTGCTTCGCATGGATTTGAAGCTAAACTTTCTACATCGCATTGATTTGAAGCTAAATCATGTAATTAGCTTGGATTGGAAGCTAAATCGTTTGTTTCGTCTGCATTTGTAGCTGTATCACTTATATCGCAAGTATCTGAATCTAAATCATTTGTGTCTCATGGTTTTGAAACTAAACCTTCTACATAGCCTTGACTTGCAGCTAAATCATGTGTTTCGCTTGGATTTGGAGCTAACTCGTTAGTTTCGTCTGCATTTGAAGCTATATCACTTATATCGCTAGTATCTGAAGCTAAATCATTTGTTTCGCATGGATTTGAAGCTAAACTTTCTACATCGCATTGATTTGAAGCTAAATCATGTAATACGCTCGGATTGGAAGCTAAATCGTTTGTTTCGTCTGCATTTGAAGATATATCACTTATATCCCAAGTGTTTGAAGATAAATCATTTGTTTCGCATGGATTTCAAGCTAAACCTTCTACATGGCATTGATTTGAAGCTAATTCATGTGATTCGCTTGGATTGGAAGCTAACTCGATGGTTTCGTCTACATTTGAAGCTACAACACTTATATCGCTTGTAACTGAAGCTAAATAATTTGTTTCGCATGGATTTGAAACTAAACCTTCTACATCGCATTGATTTGAAGCTAAATCATGTGATTTGCTTGGATTGGAAGCTAACTCGTTGGTTTCGTCTACATTTGATGCTATATCACTTATATCCCAAGTGTTTCAAGCTAAATCATTTGTTTCGCATGGATTTGAAGCTAAACCTTCTACATCGCATTGATTTAAAGCTAAATCATGTGTTTCGCTTGGATTGGAAGCTAAGTCGTTTGTTTCATCTGTATTTGCATCTGTATCACTTATATCGCAAGTATCTGAAGCTAAATCATTTGTGTCGCAAGGATTTGAAGCTAATCCTTCTACATAGCATTGATTTGAAGCTTAATCATGTGTTTCGCATGGATTTGAAGCTAACTCGTTAGTTTCGTCTGCATTTGAAGCTGTATCACTTATATCGCAAGTATCTGAAGCTAAATAATTTGTGTCGCAAGGATTTGAAGCTAAACCTTTTACATAGCATTGATTTCAAGCTTAATCATGTGTTTCGCATGGATTTGAAGCTAAACTTTCTACATCGCATTGATTTGAAGCTAAATCATGTAATTAGCTTGGATTGGAAGCTAAATCGTTTGTTTCGTCTGCATTTGAAGATATATCACTTATATCCCAAGTGTTTGAAGATAAATCATTTGCTTCGCATGGATTTGAAGCTAATCCTTCTACATCGCATTGATTTGAAGCTAAATCATGTGTTTCGCATGGATTTGGAGCTATCTCGTTAGTTTCGTCTGCATTTGAAGCTATATCGCTTATATACCAAGTGTTTGAAGCTAAATCATTTGTTTCGCATGTATTTGAAGCTAAACCTTCTACTTCGCATGCATTTAAAGCAAAATGAGGTGTATCGCATGGATTTTGAAGCTAACTCGTTTGCTTCGTCTGCATTTGAACCTATATCACTTATATAACAAGTGTTTGAAGCTAAATCATTTGTGTCTCATGGATTTGGAGCTAAACCTTCTACATAGCATTGCTTTGCAGCAAAATCACGAGTTTCGCATGGATTTGAAGCTAATTCGTTTGTTTCGTCTGCCTTTGAAGCTATATCACTTCTATCCCAAGTGTTTGAAGCTAAATCATGTGCTTCTCATGGATTTGAAGCTAAACCTTCTACATCGCATTGATTTAAAGCTAAATCATGTGTTTCGCTTGAATTGGAAGCTGACTCGATTATTTCATCTGCATTCGAAGCCGTGTCACTTATATCGCAAGTATCTGAAGCTAAATCATTTGTGTCGCAAGGATTTGAAGCTAAACCTTCTACATAGCATTGATTTGAAGTTTAATAATGTGTTTCGTATGGATTTGAAGCTAACTCGTTAGTTTCATCTGCATTTGAAGCTATAACACTTATATCGCTAGTATCTGAAGCTAAATAATTTGCTTCGCATGGATTTGAAGCTAAACTTTCTACATCGCATTGATTTGAAGCTAAATCATATAATTCGCTTGGATTGGAAGCTAAATCGTTTGTTTCGTCTGCATTTGAAGATATATAACTTATATCCCAAGTGTTTGAAGATAAATCATTTGTTTCGCATGGATTTGGAGCTAAACCTTCCACATAGCATTGATTTCCAGCTAAATCGTGTGTGTCGCGTGGATTTGAAGCTAACTCGTTTGTTTCGTCTCCATTTGAAGCTATAACACTTATATCGCTTGTATCTGAAGCTAAATGATTTGTTTCGCATGGATTTGAAACTAAACCTTCTACATCGCATTGATTTGAAGCTAAATCATGTGATTTGCTTGGATTGGAAGCTAACTCGTTGGTTTCGTCTACATTTGATGCTATATCACTTATATCCCAAGTGTTTCAAGCTAAATCATTTGTTTCGCATGGATTTGAAGCTAAACCTTCTACATCGCATTGATTTAAAGCTAAATCATGTGTTTCGCTTGGATTGGAAGCTAAGTCGTTTGTTTCATCTGTATTTGCATCTGTATCACTTATATCGCAAGTATCTGAAGCTAAATCATTTGTGTCGCAAGGATTTGAAGCTAAACCTTTTACATAGCATTGATTTCAAGCTTAATCATGTGTTTCGCATGGATTTGAAGCTAAACTTTCTACATCGCATTGATTTGAAGCTAAATCATGTAATACGCTCGGATTGGAAGCTAAATCGTTTGTTTCGTCTGCATTTGAAGATATATCACTTATATCCCAAGTGTTTGAAGATAAATCATTTGTTTCGCATGGATTTCAAGCTAAACCTTCTACATGGCATTGATTTGAAGCTAATTCATGTGATTCGCTTGGATTGGAAGCTAACTCGATGGTTTCGTCTACATTTGAAGCTATATCACTTATATCCCAAGTGTTTGAAGCTAAATCATTTGCTTCGCATGGATTTGAAGCTAAACCTTCTACATCGCATTGATTTAAAGCTAAATCATGTGTTTCGCTTGGATTGGAAGCTGACTCGTTTATTTCATCTGCATTTGAAGCCGTGTCACTTATATCGCAAGTATCTGAAGCTAAATCATTTGTGTCGCAAGGATTTGAAGCTAAACCTTCTACATAGCATTGATTTGAAGCTTAATAATGTGTTTCGTATGGATTTGAAGCTAACTCGTTAGTTTCATCTGCATTTGAAGCTATAACACTTATATCGCTAGTATCTGAAGCTAAATAATTTGCTTCGCATGGATTTGAAGCTAAACTTTCTACATCGCATTGATTTGAAGCTAAATCATGTAATTCGCTTGGATTGGAAGCTAAATCGTTTGTTTCGTCTGCATTTGAAGATATATAACTTATATCCCAAGTGTTTGAAGATAAATCATTTGTTTCGCATGGATTTGGAGCTAAACCTTCCACATAGCATTGATTTCCAGCTAAATCGTGTGTGTCGTGTGGATTTGAAGCTAACTCGTTTGTTTCGTCTCCATTTGAAGCTATAACACTTATATCGCTTGTATCTGAAGCTAAATGATTTGTTTCGCATGGATTTGAAACTAAACCTTCTACATCGCATTGATTTGAAGCTAAATCATGTGATTTGCTTGGATTGGAAGCTAACTCGTTGGTTTCGTCTACATTTGATGCTATATCACTTATATCCCAAGTGTTTCAAGCTAAATCATTTGTTTCGCATGGATTTGAAGCTAAACCTTCTACATCGCATTGATTTAAAGCTAAATCATGTGTTTCGCTTGGATTGGAAGCTAAGTCGTTTGTTTCATCTGTATTTGCATCTGTATCACTTATATCGCAAGTATCTGAAGCTAAATCATTTGTGTCGCAAGGATTTGAAGCTAAACCTTTTACATAGCATTGATTTCAAGCTTAATCATGTGTTTCGCATGGATTTGAAGCTAAACTTTCTACATCGCATTGATTTGAAGCTAAATCATGTAATTAGCTTGGATTGGAAGCTAAATCGTTTGTTTCGTCTGCATTTGAAGATATATCACTTATATCCCAAGTGTTTGAAGATAAATCAATTGCTTCGCATGGATTTGAAGCTAATCCTTCTACATCGCATTGATTTGAAGCTAAATCATGTGTTTCGCATGGATTTGGAGCTATCTCGTTAGTTTCGTCTGCATTTGAAGCTATATCACTTATATACCAAGTGTTTGAAGCTAAATCATTTGTTTCGCATGTATTTGAAGCTAAACCTTCTACTTCGCATGCATTTAAAGCAAAATGAGGTGTATCGCATGGATTTTGAAGCTAACTCGTTTGCTTCGTCTGCATTTGAACCTATATCACTTATATAACAAGTGTTTGAAGCTAAATCATTTGTGTCTCATGGATTTGGAGCTAAACCTTCTACATAGCATTGCTTTGCAGCAAAATCACGAGTTTCGCATGGATTTGAAGCTAATTCGTTTGTTTCGTCTGCCTTTGAAGCTATATCACATATATCCCAAGTGTTTCAAGCTCAATCATTTGCTTCGCATGGATTTGAAGCTAATCCTTCTACATCGCATTGATTTGAAGCTAAATCATGTGTTTCGCATGGATTTGGAGCTAACTCGTTTATTTTGTCTGCATTTGAAGCTATATCACTTATATCGCTAGTATCTGAAGCTAAAACATTTGTTTCGCATGGATTTCAAGCTGAACCTTCTACATCGCATTGATTTGCAGCTAAATCATGTGTTTCGCATAGATTTGAAGCAAAGCCTTAATAATTCGCATGGATTTGAAGCTAACTCGTTAGTTTCGTCTGCATTTGCAGCTATATCACTTATATCGCAAGTATCTGAAGCTAAATCATTTGTGTCTCATGGATTTGAAGCTAAATCATGTGATTCGCTTGGATTTGAAGCTAACTCGGTTGTTTCGTCTGCATTTGTAGCTATACCACTTATATCGCTAGTATCTGAAGCTAAAACATTTGTGTCTCATGGATTTGAAGCTAAACCTTCTACTTCGAATTGATTTGAAGCAAAATCATGTGTTTCGCAAGGATTTGAATCTAACTCGTTTGTTTCGCATGCTCTTGAAGCTATATCACTTATAACATAAGAGTTTGAAGCTCAATCATTTGCTTCGCATGGATTTGAAGCTAATCCTGCTACATCGCATTGATTTGAAGCTAAATCATGTGTTTCGCATGGATTGGAAGCTAAGTCGTTTGTTTCGTCTGCATTTGAAGATATATCACTTATACGCCAAGTGCTTGAAAATAAATCATTTGTGTCGCAAGGATTTGAAGCTAAACCTTCTACATAGCATTGATTTGAAGCTTACTCAAGTGTTTCGTATGGATTTGAAGCTAACTCGTTAGTTTCATCTGCATTTGAAGCTATAAAACTTATTTCGCTAGTATCTGAAGCTAAATAATTTGCTTCGCATGGATTTGAAGCTAAACTTTCTACATCGCATTGATTTGAAGCTAAATCATGTAATTCGCTCGGATTGGAAGCTAAATCGTTTGTTTCGTCTGCATTTGAAGATATATCACTTATATCCCAAGTGTTTGAAGCTAAATCATTTGCTTCGCATGGATTTGAAGCTAAACCTTCTACATCGCATTGATTTAAAGCTAAATCATGTGTTTCGCTTGGATTGGAAGCTGACTCGTTTATTTCATCTGCATTTGAAGCCGTGTCACTTATATCGCAAGTATCTGAAGCTAAATCATTTGTGTCGCAAGGATTTGAAGCTAAACCTTCTACATAGCATTGATTTGAAGCTTAATAATGTGTTTGGTATGGATTTGAAGCTAACTCGTTAGTTTCATCTGCATTTGAAGCTATAACACTTATATCGCTTGTATCTGAAGCTAAATAATTTGTTTCGCATGGATTTGAAGCTAAACTTTCTACATCGCTTTGATTTGAAGCTAAATCAGGTAATTCGCTTGGATTGGAAGTTAAATCGTTTGTTTCGTCTGCATTTGAAGATATATCACTTATATCCGAAGTGTTTGAAGATAAATCATTTGTTTCGCATGGATTTCAAGCTAAACCTTCTACATTGCATTGATTTGCAGCTAAATCATGTGTTTCGCTTGGATATGAAGCTAACTCGTTTGTTTCCGTCTGCATTTGAAGCTATATCACTTATATCCCAAGTATTTGAAGCTAAATCATTAGTGTCTCATGGATTTGAAGCTAAACCTTCTACATAGCATTGATTTGCAGCTAAATCATGTGTTTCGTTTGGATATGAAACTAACTCGTTTGTTTCCGTCTGCATTTGAAGCTATATCACTTATATCCCAAGTGTTTGAAGCTAAATCATTTGTGTCGCATGGATTTGAAACTAAACCTTCTACATCGCATTGATTTGAAGCTAAATCATGTGATTCGCTTGGATTGGAAGCTAACTCGTTGGTTTCGTCTGCATTTGAAGCTATATCACTTATATCCCAAGTGTTTGAAGCTAAATCATTTGTGTCTCATGGATTTGAAGCTAAACCTTTTACATAGCATTGCTTTGCAGCAAAATCACGAGTTTCGCATGGATTTCAAGCTAACTCGTTTGTTTCGTCTGCCTTTGAAGCTATATCACATATATCCCAAGTGTTTCAAGCTCAATCATTCGCTTCGCATGGATTTGAAGCTAATCCTTCTACATCCCATTGATTTGAAGCTAAATCATGTGTTTCGCATGGATTTGGAGCTAACTCGTTTATTTTGTCTGCATTTGTAGCTGTATCACTTATATCGCAAGTATCTGAAGCTAAATCATTTTTGTCTCATGGATTTGAAACTAAACCTTCTACATAGCATTGACCTGCAGCTAAATCATGTGTCTCGCTTGGATTTGGAGCTAACTCGTTAGTTTCGTCTGCATTTGAAGCTATATCACTTATATCGCTAGTATCTGAAGATAAATCATTTGTTTCGCATGGATTTCAAGCTGAACCTTCTACATCGCATTGATTTGCTGCTATATCATGTGTTTCGCATAGATTTGAAGCAAAGCCTTAATAATTCGCATGGATTTGAAGCTAACTCGTTAGTTTCGTCTGCATTTGAAGCTGTATCACTTACATCGCAAGTATCTGAAGCTAAATCATTTGTTTCGCATGGATTTCAAGCTAAACCTTCTACATTGCATTGATTTGCAGCTAAATCATGTGTTTCGCTTGGATATGAAGCTAACTCGTTTGTTTCCGTCTGCATTTGAAGCTATATCACTTATATCCCAAGTATTTGAAGCTAAATCATTAGTGTCTCATGGATTTGAAGCTAAACCTTCTACATAGCATTGATTTGCAGCTAAATCATGTGTTTCGTTTGTATATGAAACTAACTCGTTTGTTTCCGTCTGCATTTGAAGCTATATCACTTATATCCCAAGTGTTTGAAGCTAAATCATTTGTGTCGCATGGATTTGAAACTAAACCTTCTACATCGCATTGATTTGAAGCTAAATCATGTGATTCGCTTGGATTGGAAGCTAACTCGTTGGTTTCGTCTGCATTTGAAGCTATATCACTTATATCCCAAGTGTTTGAAGCTAAATCATTTGTGTCTCATGGATTTGAAGCTAAACCTTTTACATAGCATTGCTTTGCAGCAAAATCACGAGTTTCGCATGGATTTCAAGCTAACTCGTTTGTTTCGTCTGCCTTTGAAGCTATATCACATATATCCTAAGTGTTTCAAGCTCAATCATTCGCTTCGCATGGATTTGAAGCTAATCCTTCTACATCCCATTGATTTGAAGCTAAATCATGTGTTTCGCATGGATTTGGAGCTAACTCGTTTATTTTGTCTGCATTTGTAGCTGTATCACTTATATCGCAAGTATCTGAAGCTAAATCATTTTTGTCTCATGGATTTGAAACTAAACCTTCTACATAGCATTGACCTGCAGCTAAATCATGTGTCTCGCTTGGATTTGGAGCTAACTCGTTAGTTTCGTCTGCATTTGAAGCTATATCACTTATATCGCTAGTATCTGAAGATAAATCATTTGTTTCGCATGGATTTCAAGCTGAACCTTCTACATCGCATTGATTTGCTGCTAAATCATGTGTTTCGCATAGATTTGAAGCAAAGCCTTAATAATTCGCATGGATTTGAAGCTAACTCGTTAGTTTCGTCTGCATTTGAAGCTGTATCACTTACATCGCAAGTATCTGAAGCTAAATCATTTGTGTCGCAAGGATTTGAAGCTAAACCTTCTACATAGCATTGATTTGAAGCTTAATCAAGTGTTTCGTATGGATTTGAAGCTAACTCGTTAGTTTCATCTGCATTTGAAGCTATAAAACTTATATCGCTAGTATCTGAAGCTAAATAATTTGCTTCGCATGGATTTGAAGCTAAACTTTCTACATCGCATTGATTTGAAGCTAAATCATGTAATTCGCTCGGATTGGAAGCTAAATCGTTTGTTTCGTCTGCATTTGAAGATATATCACTTATATCCCAAGTGTTTGAAGATAAATCATTTGTTTCGCATGGATTTCAAGCTAAACCTTCTACATGGCATTGATTTGAAGCTAAAACATGTGATTCGCTTGGATTGGAAGCTAACTCGATGGTTTCGTCTACATTTGAAGCTATATCACTTATATCCCAAGTGTTTGAAGCTAAATCATTTGTGTCGCAAGGATTTGAAGCTAAACCTTCTACATAGCATTGATTTGAAGCTTAATCAAGTGTTTCGTATGGATTTGAAGCTAACTCGTTAGTTTCATCTGCATTTGAAGCTATAAAACTTATATCGCTAGTATCTGAAGCTAAATAATTTGCTTCGCATGGATTTGAAGCTAAACCTTCTACATAGCATTGACTTGCAGCTAAATCATGTGTTTCGCTTGCATTTGGAGCTAACTCGTTAGTTTCGGCTGCATTTGAAGCTATATCACTTATATCGCTAGTATCTGAAGCTAAATCATATGTTTCGCATGGATTTCAAGCTGAACCTTCTACATCGCATTGATTTGCAGCTAAATCATGTGTTTCGCATAGATTTGAAGCAAAGCCTTAATAATTCGCATGGATTTAAAGCTAACTCGTTAGTTTCGTCTGCATTTGAAGCTGTATCACTTACATCTCAAGTATCTGAAGCTAAATCGTTTGTGTCGCAAGGATTTGAAGCTAAACCTTCTACATAGCATTGATTTGAAGCTTAATCAAGTGTTTCGTATGGATTTGAAGCTAACTCGTTAGTTTCATCTGCATTTGAAGCTATAAAACTTATATCGCTAGTATCTGAAGCTAAATAATTTGCTTCGCATGGATTTGAAGCTAAACTTTCTACATCGCATTGATTTGAAGCTAAATCATGTAATTCGCTCGGATTGGAAGCTAAATCGTTTGTTTCGTCTGCATTTGAAGATATATCACTTATATCCGAAGTGTTTGAAGATAAATCATTTGTTTCGCATGGATTTCAAGCTAAACCTTCTACATTGCATTGATTTGCAGCTAAATCATGTGTTTCTCTTGGATATGAAGCTAACTCGTTTGTTTCCGTCTGCATTTGAAGCTATATCACTTATATCCCAAGTATTTGAAGCTAAATCATTAGTGTCTCATGGATTTGAAGCTAAACCTTCTACATAGCATTGATTTGCAGCTAAATCATGTGTTTCGTTTGGATAAGAAACTAACTCGTTTGTTTCCGTCTGCATTTGAAGCTATATCACTTATATCCCAAGTGTTTGAAGCTAAATCATTTGTGTCGCATGGATTTGAAACTAAACCTTCTACATCGCATTGATTTGAAGCTAAATCATGTGATTCGCTTGGATTGGAAGCTAACTCGTTGGTTTCGTCTGCATTTGAAGCTATATCACTTATATCCCAAGTGTTTGAAGCTAAATCAATTGTGTCTCATGGATTTGAAGCTAAACCTTTTACATAGCATTGCTTTGCAGCAAAATCACGAGTTTCGCATGGATTGGAAGCTAACTCGTTTTTTTCGTCTGCCTTTGAAGCTATATCACATATATCCCAAGTGTTTCAAGCTCAATCATTCGCTTCGCATGGATTTGAAGCTAATCCTTCTACATCCCATTGATTTGAAGCTAAATCATGCGTTTCGCATGGATTTGGAGCTAACTCGTTTATTTTGTCTGCATTTGTAGCTGTTTCACTTATATCGCAAGTATCTGAAGCTAAATCATTTTTGTCTCATGGATTTGAAACTAAACCTTCTACATAGCATTGACCTGCAGCTAAATCATGTGTCTCGCTTGGATTTGGTGCTAACTCGTTAGTTTCGTCTGCATTTGAAGCTATATCACTTATATCGCTAGTATCTGAAGATAAATCATTTGTTTCGCATGGATTTCAAGCTGAACCTTCTACATCGCATTGATTTGCTGCTAAATCATGTGTTTCGCATAGATTTGAAGCAAAGCCTTAATAATTCGCATGGATTTGATGCTAACTCGTTAGTTTCGTCTGCATTTGAAGCTGTATCACTTACATCGCAAGTATCTGAAGCTAAATCATTTGTGTCGCAAGGATTTGAAGCTAAACCTTCTACATAGCATTTATTTGAAGCTTAATCAAGTGTTTCGTATGGATTTGAAGCTAACTCGTTTGTTTCATCTGCATTTGAAGCTATAAAACTTATATCGCTAGTATCTGAAGCTAAATAATTTGCTTCGCATGGATTTGACGCTAAACTTTCTACATCGCATTGATTTGAAGCTAAATCATGTAATACGCTCGGATTGGAAGCTAAATCGTTTGTTTCGTCTGCATTTGAAGATATATCACTTATATCCCAAGTGTTTGAAGATAAATCATTTGTTTCGCATGGATTTGAAGCTAAACCTTCCACATAGCATTGATTTGCAGCTAAATCATGTGTTTCGCTTGGATTGGAAGCTAACTCGATGGTTTCGTCTACATTTGAAGCTATATCACTTATATCCCAAGTGTTTGAAGCTAAATCATTTGCTTCGCATGGATTTGAAGCTAAACCTTCTACATCGCAATTGATTTAAAGCTAAATCATGTGTTTCGCTTGGATTGGAAGCTGACTCGTTTATTTCATCTGCATTTGAAGCCGTGTCACTTATATCGCAAGGATCTGAAGCTAAATCATTTGTGTCGCAAGGATTTGAAGCTAATCCTTCTACATAGCAATGATTTGAAGCTTAATCATGTGTTTCGCTCGGATTTGAAGCTAACTCGTTAGTTTCGTCTGCATTTGAAGCTGTATCTCTTATATCGCAAGTATCTGAAGCTAAATCATTTGTGTCGCAAGGATTTGAAGCTAAACCTTCTACATAGCATTGATTTGAAGCTTAATCATGTGTTTCGCATGGATTTGAAGCTAACTCGTTTGTTTCGTCTTCATTTGAAGCTATATCACATGTATCCCAAGTGTTTGAAGCTCAATCATTTGCTTCGCATGGATTTGAAGCTAAACTTTCTACATCGCATTGATTTGAAGCTAAATCATGTAATTAGCTTGGATTGGAAGCTAACTCGATAGTTTCGTCTGCATTTGAAGCTGAATAACTTATATCGCAAGTATCTGAAGCTAAATCATTTGTGTCTCATGGATTTGAAGCTAAACCTTCTACATAGCATTGATTTGCAGCTAAATCGTGTGTTTCGCGTGGATTTGAAGCTAACTCGTTTGTTTCGTCTGCATTTGAAGCTATATCACATGTAGCCCAAGTGTTTGAAGCTCAATCATTTGCTTCGCATGGATTTGAAGCTAATCCTTCTACATCGCATTGATTTGAAGCTAGATCATGTGTTTCGCATGGATTTGGAGCTAATCCTTCTACATCGCATTGATTTGAAGCTAAATCATGTGTATCGCATGGATTCGGAGCTAACTCGTTTATTTCGTCTGCATTTGTAGCTGTATCACTTATATCGCAAGTATCTGAAGCTAAATCATTTGTGTCTCATGGATTTGAAACTAAATCTTGTGATTCGCTTGGATTTGATGCTAACTCGGTTGTTTCGTCTGCATTTGTAGCCATACCACTTATATCGCTAGTATCTGAAGCTAAAACATTTGTGTCTCATGGATTTGAAGCTAAACCTTCTACATAGCATTGATTTGCAGCTAAATCGTGTGTTTCGCGTGGTTTTGAAGCTAACTCGTTTGTTTCGTCTGCATTTGAAGCTATATCACATGTATCCAAGTGTTTGAAGCTCAATCATTTGCTTCGCATTGATTTGATGCTAATCTTTCTACATCGCATTGATTTGAAGTTAATCATGTGTTTCGCATGGATTTGGAGCTAACTCGTTTATTTCGTCTGCATTTGAAGCTATAACACTTATATCGCTTGTATATGAAGCTAAATAATTTGTTTCGCATGGATTTGAAGCTAAACTTTCTACATCGCTTTGATTTGAAGCTAAATCAGGTAATTCGCTTGGATTGGAAGTTAAATCGTTTGTTTCGTCTGCATTTGAAGATATATCACTTATATCCCAAGTGTTTGAAGATAAATCATTTGTTTCGCATGGATTTCAAGCTAAACCTTCTACATTGCATTGATTTGCAGCTAAATCATGTGTTTCGCTTGGATATGAAGCTAACTCGTTTGTTTCCGTCTGCATTTGAAGCTATATCACTTATATCCCAAGTATCTGAAGCTAAATCATTTGTTTCGCATGGATTTGAAACTAAACCTTCTACATCGCATTGATTTGAAGCTAAATCATGTGTTTCGCATGGATTTGGAGCTAAACCTTCTACATAGCATTGATTTGCAGCTAAATCATGTGTTTCGCTTGGATATGAAGCTAACTCGTTTGTTTCCGTCTGCATTTGAAGCTATATCACTTATATCCCAAGTGTTTGAAGCTAAATCATTTGTTTCGCATGGATTTGAAACTAAACCTTCTACATCGCATTGATTTGAAGCTAAATCATGTGTTTCGCATGGATTTGGAGCTAATCCTTCTACATCGCATTGATTTGAAGCTAAATCATGTGTTTCGCATGGATTTGGAGCTAATCCTTCTACATCGCATTGATGTGAAGCTAAATCATGTAATTCGCTCGGATTGGAAGCTAAATCGTTTGTTTCGTCTGCATTTGAAGATATATCACTTATATCCCAAGTGTTTGAAGCTAAATCATTTGCTTCCCATGGATTTGAAGCTAAACCTTCTACATCGCATTGATTTAAAGCTAAATCATGTGTCTCGCTTGGATTTGGTGCTAACTCGTTAGTTTCGTCTGCATTTGAAGCTATATCACTTATATCGCTAGTATCTGAAGATAAATCATTTGTTTCGCATGGATTTCAAGCTGAACCTTCTACTTCGCATTGATTTGCTGCTAAATCATGTGTTTCGCATAGATTTGAAGCAAAGCCTTAATAATTCTCATGGATTTGATGCTAACTCGTTAGTTTCGTCTGCATTTGAAACTGTATCACTTACATCGCAAGTATCTGAAGCTAAATCATTTGTGTCGCAAGGATTTGAAGCTAAACCTTCTACATAGCATTGATTTGAAGCTTAATCAAGTGTTTCGTATGGATTTGAAGCTAACTCGTTTGTTTCATCTGCATTTGAAGCTATAAAACTTATATCGTTAGTATCTGAAGCTAAATAATTTGCTTCGCATGGATTTGAAGCTAAACTTTCTACATCGCATTGATTTGAAGCTAAATCATGTAATACGCTCGGATTGGAAGCTAAATCGTTTGTTTCGTCTGCATTTGAAGATATATCACTTATATCCCAAGTGTTTGAAGATGAATCATTTGTTTCGCATGGATTTCAAGCTAAACCTTCTACATGGCATTGATTTGAAGCTAATTCATGTGATTCGCTTGGATTGGAAGCTAACTCGATGGTTTCGTCTACATTTGAAGCTATATCACTTATATCCCAAGTGTTTGAAGCTAAATCATTTGCTTCGCATGGATTTGAAGCTAAACCTTCTACATCGCATTGATTTAAAGCTAAATCATGTGTTTCGCTTGGATTGGAAGCTGACTCGTTTATTTCATCTGCATTTGAAGCCGTGTCACTTATATCGCAAGTATCTGAAGCTAAATCATTTGTGTCGCAAGGATTTGAAGCTAAACCTTCTACATAGCATTGATTTGAAGCTTAATAATGTGTTTCGTATGGATTTGAAGCTAACTCGTTAGTTTCATCTGCATTTGAAGCTATAACACTTATATCGCTAGTATCTGAAGCTAAATAATTTGCTTCGCATGGATTTGAAGCTAAACTTTCTACATCGCATTGATTTGAAGCTAAATCATGTAATTCGCTTGGATTGGAAGCTAAATCGTTTGTTTCGTCTGCATTTGAAGATATATCACTTATATCCCAAGTGTTTGAAGATAAATCATTTGTTTCGCATGGATTTGAAGCTAAACCTTCCACATAGCATTGATTTGCAGCTAAATCATGTGTTTCGCTTGGATATGAAGCCAACTCGTTTGTTTCCGTCTGCATTTGAAGCTATATCACTTATATCCCAAGTGTTTGAAGCTAAATCATTTGTTTCGCATGGATTTGAAACTAAACCTTCTACATCGCATTGATTTGAAGCTAAATCGTGTGTTTCGCTTGGATTGGAAGCTAACTCGTTTGTTTCCGTCTGCATTTGAAGCTATATCACTTATATCGCAAGTGTTTGAAGCTAAATCATTTGTTTCGCATGGATTTGAAACTAAACCTTCTACATCGCATTGATTTGAAGCTAAATCATGTGTTTCGCATGGATTTGGAGCTAATCCTTCTACATCGCATTGATTTGAAGCTAAATCATGTAATTCGCTCGGATTGGAAGCTAAATCGTTTGTTTCGTCTGCATTTGAAGATATATCACTTATATCGCAAGTGTTTGAAGATAAATCATTTGTTTCGCATGGATTTCAAGCTAAACCTTCTACATGGCATTGATTTGAAGCTAAATCATGTGATTCGCTTGGATTGGAAGCTAACTCGATGGTTTCGTCTACATTTGAAGCTATATCACTTATATCCCATGTGTTTGAAGCTAAATCATTTGCTTCGCATGGATTTGAAGCTAAACCTTCTACATCGCATTGATTTAAAGCTAAATCATGTGTTTCGCTTGGATTGGAAGCTAACTCGTTAGTTTCGTCTGCATTTGAAGCTGTATCACTTACATCGCAAGTATCTGAAGCTAAATCATTTCTGTCGCAAGGATTTGAAGCTAAACCTTCTACATAGTATTGATCTGAAGCTTAATCATGTGTTTCGCATGGATTTGAAGCTAACTCGTTAGTTTCATCTGCATTTGAAGCTATAACACTTATATCGCTAGTATCTGAAGCTAAATAATTTGCTTCGCATGGATTTGAAGCTAAACTTTCTACATCGCATTGATTTGAAGCTAAATCATGTAATTCGCTTGGATTGGAAGCTAAATCGTTTATTTTGTCTGCATTTGTAGATGTATCACTTATATCGCAAGTATCTGAAGCTAAATCATTTGTGTCTCATGGATTTGAAACTAAACCTTCTACATCGCATTGATTTGCTGCTAAATCATGTGTTTCGCATAGATTTGAAGCAAAGCCTCAATAATTCGCATGGATTTGAAGCTAACTCGTTAGTTTCGTCTGCATTTGAAGCTGTATCACTTACATCGCAAGTATCTGAAGCTAAATCATTTGTGTCGCAAGGATTTGAAGCTAAACCTTCTACATAGCATTGATTTGTAGCTTAATCAAGTGTTTCGTATGGATTTGAAGCTAACTCGTTAGCTTCATCTGCATTTGAAGCTATAAAACTTATATCGCTAGTATCTGAAGCTAAATAATTTGCTTCGCATGGATTTGAAGCTAAACTTTCTACATCGCATTGATTTGAAGCTAAATCACGTAATACGCTCGGATTGGAAGCTAAATCGTTTGTTTCGTCTGCATTTGAAGATATATCACTTATATCCCAAGTGTTTGAAGATAAATCATTTGCTTCGCATGGATTTGAAGCTAATCCTTCTACATCGCAATGATTTGAAGCTAAATCATGTGTTTCGCATGGATTTGGAGCTAACTCGTTTATTTTGTCTGCATTTGTAGCTGTATCACTTATATCGCGAGTATCTGAAGCTAAATCATTTGTGTCTCATGGATTTGAAACTAAACCTTCTACATCGCATTGATTTGCTGCTAAATCATGTGTTTCGCATAGATTTGAAGCAAAGCCTCAATAATTCGCATGGATTTGAAGCTAACTCGTTAGTTTCGTCTGCATTTGAAGCTGTATCACTTACATCGCAAGTATCTGAAGCTAAATCATTTGTGTCGCAAGGATTTGAAGCTAAACCTTCTACATAGCATTGATTTGAAGCTTAATCAAGTGTTTCGTATGGATTTGGAGCTAACTCGTTAGTTTCATCTGCATTTGAAGCTATAAAACTTATATCGCTAGTATCTGAAGCTAAATAATTTGCTTCGCATGGATTTGAAGCTAAACTTTCTACATCGCATTGATTTGAAGCTAAATCATGTAATACGCTCGGATTGGAAGCTAAATCGTTTGTTTCGTCTGCATTTGAAGATATATCACTTATATCCCAAGTGTTTGAAGATAAATCATTTGTTTCGCATGGATTTCAAGCTAAACCTTCTACATGGCATTGATTTGAAGCTAATTCATGTGATTCGCTTGGATTGGAAGCTAACTCGATGGTTTCGTCTACATTTGAAGCTATATCACTTATATCCCAAGTGTTTGAAGCTAAATCATTTGCTTCGCATGGATTTGAAGCTAAACCTTCTACATCGCATTGATTTAAAGCTAAATCATGTGTTTCGCTTGGATTGGAAGCTGACTCGTTTATTTCATCTGCATTTGAAGCCGTGTCACTTATATCGCAAGTATCTGAAGCTAAATCATTTGTGTCGCAAGGATTTGAAGCTAAACCTTCTACATAGCATTGATTTGAAGCTTAATAATGTGTTTCGTATGGATTTGAAGCTAACTCGTTAGTTTCATCTGCATTTGAAGCTATAACACTTATATCGCTAGTATCTGAAGCTAAATAATTTGCTTCGCATGGATTTGAAGCTAAACTTTCTACATCGCATTGATTTGAAGCTAAATCATGTAATTCGCTTGGATTGGAAGTTAAATCGTTTGTTTCGTCTGCATTTGAAGATATATCACTTATATCCCAAGTGTTTGAAGATAAATCATTTGTTTCGCATGGATTTCAAGCCGAACCTTCTACATCGCATTGATTTGCAGATAATCATGTGTTTCGCATAGATTTGATGCTAAGCCTTAATAATTCGCATGGATTTGAAGCTAACTCGATAGTTTCGTCTGCATTTGAAGCTGTATCACTTATATCACAAGTATCTGAAGTTAAATCATTTGTGTCTCATGGATTTGAATCTAAATCTTGTGATTCGCGTGGATTTGAAGCTAACTCGTTTGTTTCGTCTGCATTTGAAGCTATATCACATGTATCCCAAGTGTTTGAAGCTCAATCATTTGCTTCGCATTGATTTAAAGCTAATCTTTCTACATCGCATTGATTTGATGTTAATCATGTGTTCCGCATGGATTTGGAGCTAACTCGTTTATTTCGTCTGCATTTGAAGCTATAACACTTATATCGCTTGTATCTGAAGCTAAATAATTTGTTTCGCATGGATTTGAAGCTAAACTTTCTACATCGCTTTGATTTGAAGCTAAATCAGGTAATTCGCTTGGATTGGAAGTTAAATCGTTTGTTTCGTCTGCATTTGAAGATATATCACTTATATCCCAAATGTTTGAAGATAAATCATTTGTTTCGCATGGATTTCAAGCTAAACCTTCTACATTGCATTGATTTGCAGCTAAATCATGTGTTTCGCTTGGATATGAAGCTAACTCGTTTGTTTCGTCTTCATTTGAAGCTATATCACATGTATCCCAAGTGTTTGAAGCGCAATCATTTGCTTCGCATGGATTTGAAGCTAATCCTTCTACATCGCATTGATTTGAAGCTAAATCATGTGTATCGCATGGATTTGGAGCTAACTCGTTTATTTCGTCTGCATTTGTAGCTGTATCACTTATATCGCAAGTATCTGAAGTTAAATCATTTGTGTCTCATGGATTTGAATCTAAATCTTGTGATTCGCTTGGATTTGAAGCTAACTCGGTTGTTTCGTCTGCATTTGTAGCTATACCACTTATATCGCTAGTATCTGAAGCTAAAACATTTGTGTCTCATGGATTTGAAGCTAAACCTTCTACTTCGAATTGATTTGAAGCTAAATCATGTGTTTCGCATGGATTTCAAGCTAAACCTTCTACATTGCATTGATTTGCAGCTAAATCATGTGTTTCGCTTGGATATGAAGCTAACTCGTTTGTTTCCGTCTGCATTTGAAGCTATATCACTTATACCCCAAGTATCTGAAGCTAAATCATTAGTGTCTCATGGATTTGAAGCTAAACCTTCTACATAGCATTGATTTGCAGCTAAATCATGTGTTTCGCTTGGATATGAAGCTAACTCGTTTGTTTCCGTCTGCATTTGAAGCTATATCAGTTATATCGCAAGTATCTGATGCTAAATCATTGTTTCGCATGGATTTGAAGCTAAACCATCTACATCGCATTAATTTGAAGCTAAATCATGTGTTTTGCATGGATTTGATGCTAACTCGTTTGTTTCCCCTGCATTTGAAGCTATATCAGTTATATCGCCAGTATCTGATGCTAAATCATTTGTTTCGCATGGATTTGAAGCTAAACCGTCTACGTCGCATTGATTTGAAACTAAATCATGTTTTTTGCATGGATTTGAAGCTAAGCCGTCTACGTCGCATTGATTTGAAACTAAATCATGTTTTTTGCATGGATTTGATGCTAACTCGTTTGTTTCTCCTGCATTTGAAGCTATATCACTTATATCGCAAATATCTGAACCTCAATCATTTGTTTCGCATGAACTTGAAGCTAAACATTCTACATCGCATTGATTTGAAGCTAAATCATGTGTTTCATTTGGATTTGAAGATATACCTTCTACATCGCTTTGATTTGAAGCTAAATCATGTGTTTTGCATGGAATTGATGCTAACTCGTTTGTTTACCCTGCATTTGAAGCTCTATCAGTTATATCGCCAGTATCTGATGCTAAATCATTTGTTTCGCATGGATTTGAATCTAAACCTTCTACATCGCATTGATTTGAAGCTAAATGATGTGTATCGCATGGATTCTGAAGCTAACTCGTTTGATTTGTCTGCATTTGAAGCTATATCACTTATATCGCAAGTATCTGAAGCTAAATCATTTGTTTCGCATGGATTAGAAGCTAAACCTTCTACATCGCATTGATTTGCAACTAAATCATGTGTTTCGCATGGATTTGAAGCTAAATCGGTCGTTTCGCCTGCATTCGAAGCAATATCAATGTATCGCAAGTATCTGAACCTAAATCATTTGTTTCGCATGGATTTGAAGCTAACTCGGTCGTTTCGCCTGCATTTGATGCTATATCACTTATATCGCAAGTATCTGAAGCTAACTCATTTGTTTCGTATAGATTTGAAGCGAAGCCTTCTACTTCGTATCGATTTGAAGTTAAATGATATGTATCGCATGGATTTTGAAGCTTCCCCGTTTGATTCGTCTGCATTTCCTGCTATATCACTTATATCCCAAGTGTTTGTAGGTAAATCATTTGTTTCGCATGGATTTGAAGCTAAACCTTCTACATCACATTGATTTGCAGCTAAATCATGTGTTTCGCATGGATTTGAAGCTAACTCGGTCGTTTCGCCTGCATTTGATGCTATATCACTTATATCGCAAGTATCAGAAGCTAAATCATTTGTTTCGTATAGATTTGAAGCTAAGCCTCCTACTTCGTATCGATTTGAAGTTAAATGATATGTATCGCATGGATTTTGAAGCTTCCCCGTTTGATTCATCTGCATTTCCTGCTATATCACTTATATCCCAAGTGTTTGTAGGTAAATCATTTGTTTCGCATGGATTTGAAGCTAAACCTTCTACATCGCATTTATTTGAAGCTAAATCATGTATTTTGCATGGATTTTATGCTAACTCGTTTGTTTCCCCTGCATTTGAAGCTATATCAGTTATATCGCAAGTATCTGAGGCTAAATCATTTGTCTCGCATGGATTTGAAACTAAACCTTCTACATCGCATTGATTTACAGCTAAATCATGTGATTCGCTTGGCTTTGAAGCTAACTCGTTTGTTTCGTCTGCATTTGAAGCTATATCACTTATATCCCAAGTGTTTGAAGCTAAATCATGTGTTTTGCATGGATTTGAAGTTAACTTGTTAGTTTCGCCTGCATTTGAAGCAATATCAATGTGTCGCAAGTATCTGAACCTAAATCATTTGTTTCGCATGGATTTGAAGCTAAGACTTCTACTTCGTATCGATTTGAAGTTAAATGATATGTATCGCATGGATTTTGGAGCTTCCCCGTTTGATTCGTCTGCATTTCCTGCTATATCACTTATATCCCAAGTGTTTGTAGGTAAATCATTTGTTTCGCATGGATTTGATGCTAAACCTTCTACATCGCATTGATTTGAAGCTAAATCATGTGTTGCGCTTGGATTTGAATCTATACCTTCTACATCGCATTGATTTGAAGCTAAATCATGTTTTTCGTTTGGATTTGAAGATATAACTTCTACATCGCTTTGATTTGAAGCTAAATCATGTGTTTTGCATGGAGTTGATGCTAACTCGTTTGTTTCCCCTGCATTTGAAGCTGTATCACATATATCGCAAGTATCTTAAGCTAAATCATTTGTTTCGCATGGATTTGATGCTAAACCTTCTACATCGCATTGATTTGAAGCTAAATCATGTGTTTTGCATGGATTTGATGCTAACTCGTTTGTTTCCCCTGCATTTGAAGCTATATCAGTTATATCGCCAGTATCTGATGCTAAATCATTTGTTTCGCATGGTTTTGAAGCTAAACCTTCTACATCGCATTGATTTGAAGCTAAATGATGTGTATCGCATGGATTCTGATGCTAACTCGTTTGATTCGTCTGCATTTGAAGCTATATCACTTATATCGCAAGTATCTGAAGCTAAATCATTTGTTTCGCATGGATTAGAAGCTATACCTTCTACATCGCATTGATTTGCAACTAAATCATGTGTTTCGCATGGATTTGAAGCTAAATCGGTCGTTTCGCCTGCATTCGAAGCAATATCAATGTATCGCAAGTATCTGAACCTAAATCATTTGTTTCGCATGGATTTGAAGCTAAGCCTTCTACTTCGCATGGATTTAAAGCTAAATGATGTGTATCGCATGGATTTTGAAGCTAACTCGTTTGATTCGTCTGCATTTGAAGCTATATCAGTTATATCGCAAGTAGCTGATGCTAAATCATTTGTTTCGCATGGATTTGAAGCTAAACCTTCTACATCACATTGATTTGCAGCTAAATCATGTGTTTCGCATGGATTTGAAGCTAACTCGGTCGTTTCGCCTGCATTTGATGCTATATCACTTATATCGCAAGTATCTGAAGCTAAATCATTTGTTTCGTATAGATTTGAAGCGAAGCCTTCTACTTCGTATCGATTTGAAGTTAAATGATATGTATCGCATGGATTTTGAAGCTTCCCCGTTTGATTCGTCTGCATTTCCTGCTATATCACTTATATCCCAAGTGTTTGTAGGTAAATCATTTGTTTCGCATGGATTTGAAGCTAAACCTTCTACATCGCATTGATTTGAAGCTAAATCATGTGTTGCGCTTGGATTTGAATCTATAACTTCTACATCGCATTGATTTGCAACTAAATCATGTGTTTCGCATGGATTTGAAGCTAAATCGGTCGTTTCGCCTGCATTCGAAGCAATATCAATGTATCGCAAGTATCTGAACCTAAATCATTTGTTTCGCATGGATTTGAAGCTAAGCCTTCTACTTCGCATGGATTTAAAGCTAAATGATGTGTATCGCATGGATTTTGAAGCTAACTCGTTTGATTCGTCTGCATTTGAAGCTATATCAGTTATATCGCAAGTAGCTGATGCTAAATCATTTGTTTCGCATGGATTTGAAGCTAAACCTTCTACATCACATTGATTTGCAGCTAAATCATGTGTTTCGCATGGATTTGAAGCTAACTCGGTCGTTTCGCCTGCATTTGATGCTATATCACTTATATCGCAAGTATCAGAAGCTAAATCATTTGTTTCGTATAGATTTGAAGCTAAGCCTCCTACTTCGTATCGATTTGAAGTTAAATGATATGTATCGCATGGATTTTGAAGCTTCCCCGTTTGATTCATCTGCATTTCCTGCTATATCAATTATATCCCAAGTGTTTGTAGGTAAATCATTTGTTTCGCATGGATTTGAAGCTAAACCTTCTACATCGCATTTATTTGAAGCTAAATCATGTGTTTTGCATGGATTTTATGCTAACTCGTTTGTTTCCCCTGCATTTGAAGCTATATCAGTTATATCGCAAGTATCTGAGGCTAAATCATTTGTCTCGCATGGATTTGAAACTAAACCTTCTACATCGCATTGATTTACAGCTAAATCATGTGATTCGCTTGGCTTTGAAGCTAACTCGTTTGTTTCGTCTGCATTTGAAGCTATATCACTTATATCCCAAGTGTTTGAAGCTAAATCATGTGTTTTGCATGGATTTGAAGTTAACTTGTTAGTTTCGCCTGCATTTGAAGCAATATCAATGTGTCGCAAGTATCTGAACCTAAATCATTTGTTTCGCATGGATTTGAAGCTAAGACTTCTACTTCGTATCGATTTGAAGTTAAATGATATGTATCGCATGGATTTTGGAGCTTCCCCGTTTGATTCGTCTGCATTTCCTGCTATATCACTTATATCCCAAGTGTTTGTAGGTAAATCATTTGTTTCGCATGGATTTGATGCTAAACCTTCTACATCGCATTGATTTGAAGCTAAATCATGTGTTGCGCTTGGATTTGAATCTATACCTTCTACATCGCATTGATTTGAAGCTAAATCATGTTTTTCGTTTGGATTTGAAGATATAACTTCTACATCGCTTTGATTTGAAGCTAAATCATGTGTTTTGCATGGAGTTGATGCTAACTCGTTTGTTTCCCCTGCATTTGAAGCTGTATCACATATATCGCAAGTATCTTAAGCTAAATCATTTGTTTCGCATGGATTTGATGCTAAACCTTCTACATCGCATTGATTTGAAGCTAAATCATGTGTTTTGCATGGATTTGATGCTAACTCGTTTGTTTCCCCTGCATTTGAAGCTATATCAGTTATATCGCCAGTATCTGATGCTAAATCATTTGTTTCGCATGGATTTGAAGCTAAACCTTCTACATCGCATTGATTTGAAGCTAAATGATGTGTATCGCATGGATTCTGATGCTAACTCGTTTGATTCGTCTGCATTTGAAGCTATATCACTTATATCGCAAGTATCTGAAGCTAAATCATTTGTTTCGCATGGATTAGAAGCTATACCTTCTACATCGCATTGATTTGCAACTAAATCATGTGTTTCGCATGGATTTGAAGCTAAATCGGTCGTTTCGCCTGCATTCGAAGCAATATCAATGTATCGCAAGTATCTGAACCTAAATCATTTGTTTCGCATGGATTTGAAGCTAAGCCTTCTACTTCGCATGGATTTAAAGCTAAATGATGTGTATCGCATGGATTTTGAAGCTAACTCGTTTGATTCGTCTGCATTTGATGCTATATCACTTATATCGCAAGTATCTGAAGCTAAATCATTTGTTTCGTATAGATTTGAAGCGAAGCCTTCTACTTCGTATCGATTTGAAGTTAAATGATATGTATCGCATGGATTTTGAAGCTTCCCCGTTTGATTCGTCTGCATTTTCTGCTATATCACTTATATCCCAAGTGTTTGTAGGTAAATCATTTGTTTCGCATGGATTTGAAGCTAAACCTTCTACATCGCATTGATTTGAAGCTAAATCATGTGTTGCGCTTGGATTTGAATCTATAACTTCTACATCGCATTGATTTGAAGCTAAATCATGTGTTTTGTTTGGATTTGAAGATATACCTTCTACATCGCTTTGATTTGAAGCTAAGTCATGTGTTATGCATGGAATTGATGCTAACTCGTTTGTTTCCCCTTCATTTGAAGCTATTTCGGTTATATCGCAAGTATCTGATGCTAAATCATTTGTTTCGCATGGATTTGAAGCTAAGCCTTCTACTTCGTGTCGATTTGAAGTTAAATGATATGTATCGCATGGATTTTGAAGCTTCCCCGTTTGATTCGTCTGCATTTCCTGCTATATCACTTATATCCCAAGTGTTTGTAGGTAAATCATTTGTTTCGCATGGATTTGAGGCTAAACCTTCTACATCGTATTGATTTGAAGCTAAATCATTTGTTTCGCATGGATTTGAATCTATAACTTCTACATCGCATTGATTTGAAGCTAAATCATGTGTTTCGTTTGGATTTGAAGATATACCTTCTACATCGCATTGATTTGAAGCTAAATCATGTGTTTCGCTTGGATTTGAAGCTATACCTTCTACATCGCATTGATTTGAAGCTAAATAATGTGTTTCGTTTGGATTTGAAGATATAACTTCTACATCGCTTTGATTTGAAGCTAAATCATGTGTTTTGCATGGAGTTGATGCTAACTCGTTTGTTTCCCCTGCATTTGAAGCTGTATCACATATATCGCAAGTATCTTAAGCTAAATCATTTGTTTCGCATGGATTTGAAGCTAAACCTTCTACATCGCATTGATTTGAAGCTAAACCATGTGTTGCGCTTGGATTTGAATCTATACCTTCTACATCGCATTGATTTGAAGCTAAATCATGTTTTTCGTTTGGATTTGAAGCTAAACCTTCTACATCGCATTGATTTGAAGCTAAATGATGTGTATCGCATGGATTCTGAAGCTAACTCGTTTGATTCGTCTGCATTTGAAGCTATATCACTTATATCGCAAGTATCTGAAGCTAAATCATTTGTTTCGCATGGATTAGAAGCTAAACCTTCTACATCGCATTGATTTGCAACTAAATCATGTGTTTCGCATGGATTTGAAGCTAAATCGGTCGTTTCGCCTGCATTCGAAGCAATATCAATGTATCGCAAGTATCTGAACCTAAATCATTTGTTTCGCATGGATTTGAAGCTAAGCCTTCTACTTCGCATGGATTTAAAGCTAAATGATGTGTATCGCATGGATTTTGAAGCTAACTCGTTTGATTCGTCTGCATTTGAAGCTATATCAGTTATATCGCAAGTAGCTGATGCTAAATCATTTGTTTCGCATGGATTTGAAGCTAAACCTTCTACATCACATTGATTTGCAGCTAAATCATGTGTTTCGCATGGATTTGAAGCTAACTCGGTCGTTTCGCCTGCATTTGATGCTATATCACTTATATCGCAAGTATCAGAAGCTAAATCATTTGTTTCGTATAGATTTGAAGCTAAGCCTCCTACTTCGTATCGATTTGAAGTTAAATGATATGTATCGCATGGATTTTGAAGCTTCCCCGTTTGATTCATCTGCATTTCCTGCTATATCACTTATATCCCAAGTGTTTGTAGGTAAATCATTTGTTTCGCATGGATTTGAAGCTAAACCTTCTACATCGCATTTATTTGAAGCTAAATCATGTGTTTTGCATGGATTTTATGCTAACTCGTTTGTTTCCCCTGCATTTGAAGCTATATCAGTTATATCGCAAGTATCTGAGGCTAAATCATTTGTCTCGCATGGATTTGAAGCTAAACCTTCTACATCGCATTGATTTACAGCTAAATCATGTGATTCGCTTGGCTTTGAAGCTAACTCGTTTGTTTCGTCTGCATTTGAAGCTATATCACTTATATCCCAAGTGTTTGAAGCTAAATCATGTGTTTTGCATGGATTTGAAGTTAACTTGTTAGTTTCGCCTGCATTTGAAGCAATATCAATGTGTCGCAAGTATCTGAACCTAAATCATTTGTTTCGCATGGATTTGAAGCTAAGACTTCTACTTCGTATCGATTTGAAGTTAAATGATGTGTATCGCATGGTTTTGAAGCTAACTCGTTTGATTCGTCTGCATTTGAAGCTATATCAGTTATATCGCAAGTAGCTGATGCTAAATCATTTGTTTCGCATGGATTTGAAGCTAAACCTTCTACATCGCATTGATTTGAAGCTAAATCATGTGTTGCGCTTGGATTTGAATCTATAACTTCTACATCGCATTGATTTGAAGCTAAATCATGTGTTTTGTTTGGATTTGAAGATATACCTTCTACATCGCTTTGATTTGAAGCTAAGTCATGTGTTATGCATGGAATTGATGCTAACTCGTTTGTTTCCCCTTCATTTGAAGCTATTTCGGTTATATCGCAAGTATCTGATGCTAAATCATTTGTTTCGCATGGATTTGAAGCTAAGCCTTCTACTTCGTGTCGATTTGAAGTTAAATGATATGTATCGCATGGATTTTGAAGCTTCCCCGTTTGATTCGTCTGCATTTCCTGCTATATCACTTATATCCCAAGTGTTTGTAGGTAAATCATTTGTTTCGCATGGATTTGAGGCTAAACCTTCTACATCGTATTGATTTGAAGCTAAATCATTTGTTTCGCATGGATTTGAATCTATAACTTCTACATCGCATTGATTTGAAGCTAAATCATGTGTTTCGTTTGGATTTGAAGATATACCTTCTACATCGCATTGATTTGAAGCTAAATCATGTGTTTCGCTTGGATTTGAAGCTATACCTTCTACATCGCATTGATTTGAAGCTAAATAATGTGTTTCGTTTGGATTTGAAGATATAACTTCTACATCGCTTTGATTTGAAGCTAAATCATGTGTTTTGCATGGAGTTGATGCTAACTCGTTTGTTTCCCCTGCATTTGAAGCTGTATCACATATATCGCAAGTATCTTAAGCTAAATCATTTGTTTCGCATGGATTTGAAGCTAAACCTTCTACATCGCATTGATTTGAAGCTAAACCATGTGTTGCGCTTGGATTTGAATCTATACCTTCTACATCGCATTGATTTGAAGCTAAATCATGTTTTTCGTTTGGATTTGAAGCTAAACCTTCTACATCGCATTGATTTGAAGCTAAATGATGTGTATCGCATGGATTCTGAAGCTAACTCGTTTGATTCGTCTGCATTTGAAGCTATATCACTTATATCGCAAGTATCTGAAGCTAAATCATTTGTTTCGCATGGATTAGAAGCTAAACCTTCTACATCGCATTGATTTGCAACTAAATCATGTGTTTCGCATGGATTTGAAGCTAAATCGGTCGTTTCGCCTGCATTTGAAGCAATATCAATGTATCGCAAGTATCTGAACCTAAATCATTTGTTTCGCATGGATTTGAAGCTAAACCTTCTACATCGCATTGATTTGAAGCTAAATCATATGTTTCGCTTGGATTTGAAACTATACCTTCTACATCGCTTTGATTTGAAGCTAAATCATGTGTTTTGCATGGATTTGATGCTTATTCGTTTGTTCCCCCTGCATTTAAAGCTATTTCTGTTATATCGCAAGTATCTGATGCTAAATCATTTGTTTCGCACGGATTTGAAGCTAAACCTTCTACATCGCATTGATTTGAAGCTAAATCATGTGTTGCGCTTGGATTTGAATCTATACCTTCTACATCGCATTGATTTGCAGCTAAATCATGCGTTTCGCATGGATTTGAAGCTAACTCGTTTGTTTCCCCTGCATTTGAAGCTATTTCGGTTATGTCGCAAGTATCTGATGCTAAATCATTTGTCTCGCATGGATTTGAAGCTAAACCTTCTACATCGCATTGATTTGAAGCTAAATCATGTGTTGCTCTTGGATTTGAACCTATACCTTCTACATCGCATTGATTTGAAGCTAAATCATGTGTTTCGTTTGGATTTGAAGCTAAACCTTCTACATCGTATTGATTTGCAGCTAAATCATGTGTTTCGCATGGAATTGATGCTAACTCGTTTGTTTCCCCTGCATTTAAAGCTATTTCTGTTATATCGCAAGTATCTGATGCTAAATCATTTGTTTCGAAATGGATTTGAAGCTAAGCCTTCTACTTCGTATCGATTTGAAGTTAAATGATATGTATCGCATGGATTTTGAAGCTTCCCCGTTTGATTCATCTGCATTTCCTGCTATATCACTTATATCCCAAGTGTTTGTAGGTAAATCATTTGTTTCGCATGGATTTGAAGCTAAACCTTCTACATCGCATTTATTTGAAGCTAAATCATGTGTTTTGCATGGATTTTATGCTAACTCGTTTGTTTCCCCTGCATTTGAAGCTATATCAGTTATATCGCAAGTATCTGAGGCTAAATCATTTGTCTCGCATGGATTTGAAGCTAAACCTTCTACATCGCATTGATTTACAGCTAAATCATGTGATTCGCTTGGCTTTGAAGCTAACTCGTTTGTTTCGTCTGCATTTGAAGCTATATCACTTATATCCCAAGTGTTTGAAGCTAAATCATGTGTTTTGCATGGATTTGAAGTTAACTTGTTAGTTTCGCCTGCATTTGAAGCAATATCAATGTGTCGCAAGTATCTGAACCTAAATCATTTGTTTCGCATGGATTTGAAGCTAAGACTTCTACTTCGTATCGATTTGAAGTTAAATGATATGTATCGCATGGATTTTGGAGCTTCCCCGTTTGATTCGTCTGCATTTCCTGCTATATCACTTATATCCCAAGTGTTTGTAGGTAAATCATTTGTTTCGCGTGGATTTGATGCTAAACCTTCTACATCGCATTGATTTGAAGCTAAATCATGTGTTGCGCTTGGATTTGAATCTATACCTTCTACATCGCATTGATTTGAAGCTAAATCATGTTTTTCGTTTGGATTTGAAGATATAACTTCTACGTCGCTTTGATTTGAAGCTAAATCATGTGTTTTGCATGGAGTTGATGCTAACTCGTTTGTTTCCCCTGCATTTGAAGCTGTATCACATATATCGCAAGTATCTTAAGCTAAATCATTTGTTTCGCATGGATTTGATGCTAAACCTTCTACATCGCATTGATTTGAAGCTAAATCATGTGTTTTGCATGGATTTGATGCTAACTCGTTTGTTTCCCCTGCATTTGAAGCTATATCAGTTATATCGCCAGTATCTGATGCTAAATCATTTGTTTCGCATGGATTTGAAGCTAAACCTTCTACATCGCATTGATTTGAAGCTAAATGATGTGTATCGCATGGATTCTGATGCTAACTCGTTTGATTCGTCTGCATTTGAAGCTATATCACTTATATCGCAAGTATCTGAAGCTAAATCATTTGTTTCGCATGGATTAGAAGCTATACCTTCTACATCGCATTGATTTGCAACTAAATCATGTGTTTCGCATGGATTTGAAGCTAAATCGGTCGTTTCGCCTGCATTCGAAGCAATATCAATGTATCGCAAGTATCTGAACCTAAATCATTTGTTTCGCATGGATTTGAAGCTAAGCCTTCTACTTCGCATGGATTTAAAGCTAAATGATGTGTATCGCATGGATTTTGAAGCTAACTCGTTTGATTCGTCTGCATTTGAAGCTATATCAGTTATATGGCAAGTAGCTGATGCTAAATCATTTGTTTCGCATGGATTTGAAGCTAAACCTTCTACATCACATTGATTTGCAGCTAAATCATGTGTTTCGCATGGATTTGAAGCTAACTCGGTCGTTTCGCCTGCATTTGATGCTATATCACTTATATCGCAAGTATCTGAAGCTAAATCATTTGTTTCGTATAGATTTGAAGCGAAGCCTTCTACTTCGTATCGATTTGAAGTTAAATTATATGTATCGCATGGATTTTGAAGCTTCCCCGTTTGATTCGTCTGCATTTCCTGCCATATCACTTATATCCCAAGTGTTTGTAGGTAAATCATTTGTTTCGCATGGATTTGAAGCTAAACCTTCTACATCGCATTGATTTGAAGCTAAATCATGTGTTGCGCTTGGATTTGAATCTATAACTTCTACATCGCATTGATTTCAAGCTAAATCATGTGTTTCGTTTGGATTTGAAGATATACCTTCTACATCGCTTTGATTTGAAGCTAAATCATGTGTTTTGCATGGAATTGATGCTAACTCGTTTGTTTCCCCTGCATTTGAAGCTATTTCTGATATATAGCAAGTATCTGATGCTAAATCATTTGTTTCGCATGGATTTGAAACTGAGCCTTCTACTTCGTATCGATTTGAAGTTAAATGATATGTATCGCATGGATTTTGAAGCTTCCCCGTTTGATTCGTCTGCATTTCCTGCTATATCACTTATATCCCAAGTGTTTGTAGGTAAATCATTTGTTTCGCAAGGATTTGAGGCTAATCCTTCTACATCGCTTTGATTTGAAGCTAAATCATGTGTTTTGCATGGAATTGATGATATCTCGTTTGTTTCCCCTGCATTTGAAGCTATTTCAGTTATATCGCAAGTATCTGATGCCAAATCATTTGTTTCGCACGGATTTGAAGCTAAACCTTCTACATCGCATTGATTTGAAGCTAAATCATGTGTTGCGCTTGGATTTGAATCTATACCTTCTACATCGCATTGATTTGCAGCTAAATCATGTGTTGCGCTTGGATTTGAATCTATACCTTCTACATCGCATTGATTTGAAGCTAAATCATGTTTTTCGTTTGGATTTGAAGATATAACTTCTACATCGCTTTGATTTGAAGCTAAATCATGTGTTTTGCATGGAGTTGATGCTAACTCGTTTGTTTCCCCTGCATTTGAAGCTGTATCACATATATCGCAAGTATCTTAAGCTAAATTATTTGTTTCGCATGGATTTGATGCTAAACCTTCTACATCGCATTGATTTGAAGCTAAATCATGTGTTTTGCATGGATTTGATGCTAACTCGTTTGTTTCCCCTGCATTTGAAGCTATATCAGTTATATCGCCAGTATCTGATGCTAAATCATTTGTTTCGCATGGATTTGAAGCTAAACCTTCTACATCGCATTGATTTGAAGCTAAATGATGTGTATCGCATGGATTCTGATGCTAACTCGTTTGATTCGTCTGCATTTGAAGCTATATCACTTATATCGCAAGTATCTGAAGCTAAATCATTTGTTTCGCATGGATTAGAAGCTATACCTTCTACATCGCATTGATTTGCAACTAAATCATGTTTTTCGCATGGATTTGAAGCTAAATCGGTCGTTTCGCCTGCATTCGAAGCAATATCAATGTATCGCAAGTATCTGAACCTAAATCATTTGTTTCGCATGGATTTGAAGCTAAGCCTTCTACTTCGCATGGATTTAAAGCTAAATGATGTGTATCGCATGGATTTTGAAGCTAACTCGTTTGATTCGTCTGCATTTGAAGCTATATCAGTTATATGGCAAGTAGCTGATGCTAAATCATTTGTTTCGCATGGATTTGAAGCTAAACCTTCTACATCACATTGATTTGCAGCTAAATCATGTGTTTCGCATGGATTTGAAGCTAACTCGGTCGTTTCGCCTGCATTTGATGCTATATCACTTATATCGCAAGTATCTGAAGCTAAATCATTTGTTTCGTATAGATTTGAAGCGGAGCCTTCTACTTCGTATCGATTTGAAGTTAAATTATATGTATCGCATGGATTTTGAAGCTTCCCCGTTTGATTCGTCTGCATTTCCTGCCATATCACTTATATCCCAAGTGTTTGTAGGTAAATCATTTGTTTCGCATGGATTTGAAGCTAAACCTTCTACATCGCATTGATTTGAAGCTAAATCATGTGTTGCGCTTGGATTTGAATCTATAACTTCTACATCGCATTGATTTCAAGCTAAATCATGTGTTTCGTTTGGATTTGAAGATATACCTTCTACATCGCTTTGATTTGAAGCTAAATCATGTGTTTTGCATGGAATTGATGCTAACTCGTTTGTTTCCCCTGCATTTGAAGCTATTTCTGATATATAGCAAGTATCTGATGCTAAATCATTTGTTTCGCATGGATTTGAAACTGAGCCTTCTACTTCGTATCGATTTGAAGTTAAATGATATGTATCGCATGGATTTTGAAGCTTCCCCGTTTGATTCGTCTGCATTTCCTGCTATATCACTTATATCCCAAGTGTTTGTAGGTAAATCATTTGTTTCGCAAGGATTTGAGGCTAATCCTTCTACATCGCTTTGATTTGAAGCTAAATCATGTGTTTTGCATGGAATTGATGATATCTCGTTTGTTTCCCCTGCATTTGAAGCTATTTCAGTTATATCGCAAGTATCTGATGCCAAATCATTTGTTTCGCACGGATTTGAAGCTAAACCTTCTACATCGCATTGATTTGAAGCTAAATCATGTGTTGCGCTTGGATTTGAATCTATACCTTCTACATCGCATTGATTTGCAGCTAAATCATGCGTTTCGCATGGATTTGAAGCTAACTCGTTTGTTTCCCCTGCATTTGAAGCTATTTCGGTTATGTCGCAAGTATCTGATGCTAAATCATTTGTCTCGCATGGATTTGAAGCTAAACCTTCTACATCGCATTGATTTGAAGCTAAATCATGTGTTGCTCTTGGATTTGAACCTATACCTTCTACATCGCATTGATTTGAAGCTAAATCATGTGTTTCGTTTGGATTTGAAGCTAAACCTTCTACATCGTATTGATTTGCAGCTAAATCATGTGTTTCGCATGGAATTGATGCTAACTCGTTTGTTTCCCCTGCATTTAAAGCTATTTCTGTTATATCGCAAGTATCTGATGCTAAATCATTTGTTTCGAAATGGATTTGAAGCTAAGCCTTCTACTTCGTATCGATTTGAAGTTAAATGATATGTATCGCATGGATTTTGAAGCTTCCCCGTTTGATTCGTCTGCATTTCCTGCTATATCACTTATATCCCAAGTGTTTGTAGGTAAATCATTTGTTTCGCATGGATTTGAGGCTAAACCTTCTACATCGCATTGATTTGAAGCTAAATCATGTGTTGCGCTTGGATTTGAATCTATACCTTCTACATCGCATTGATTTGAAGCTAAATCATGTGTTTCGTTTGGATTTGTAGATATACCATGTACATCGCTTTGATTTGAAGCTAAATCATGTGTTTTGCATGGAATTGATGCTAACTCGTTTGTTTCCCCTGCATTTGAAGCTATTTCGGTTATATCGCAAGTATCTGATGCTAAATCATTTGTCTCGCATGGATTTGAAGCTAAACCTTCTACATCGCATTGATTTGAAGCTAAATCATGTGTTGCGCTTGGATTTGAATCTATACCTTCTACATCGCATTGATTTGAAGCTAAATCATGTGTTTCGTTTGGATTTGAAGATATACCTTGTACATCGCTTTGATTTGAAGCTAAATCATGTGTTTTGCATGGAATTGATGATATCTCGTTTGTTTCCCCTGCATTTGAAGCTATTTCAGTTATATCGCAAGTATCTGATGCTAAATCATTTGTTTCGCATGGATTTGAAGCTAAACCTTCTACATCGCATCGATTTGCAGCTAAATAATGTGCTTCGCATGGATCTGAAGCTAACTCGTTTGTTTCGTCTGCATTTGAAGCTATTTCGGTTATATCGCAAGTATCTGATGCTAAATCATTTGTCTCGCATGTATTCGAAGCTAAACCTTCTACATCGCATTGATTTGAAGCTAAATCATGTGTTTCGTTTGGATTTGAAGATATACATTCTACATCGCTTTGATTTGAAGCTAAATCATGTGATTCGCTTGGATTGGAAGCTAACTCGTTTGTTTCGTCTGCATTTGAAGCTGTATCACTTATATCGCAAGTATCTGAATCTAAATCATTTGTGTCTCATGGATTTTAAGCAAAACCTTCTACATCGCATTGATTTTAAGCTAAATCATGTGATTCGTTTGGATTTGCAGCTAACTCGTTTGTTTCTCCTCCATTTAAATCTATATCACTTATATCGCATGTATCTGTTGCTAAATCAAATGTATCGCATGGATTTGAAGCTAATCCTTCTACTTCAAATTGATTTGAAGCTAAATCGTGTGTTTCGCATGGATTTGAAGCTAACTCGTCTGTTTCGTCTGCATTTGAAGCTATATCACTTATATCACAGGCGTTTGAAAGCAAATTATTTGTTTCGCCTGGATTTGAAGCTAAACCTTCTACATCGCATTGATTTGAATCTAAATCATGTGTTTTGCATGGATTTGATGCTAACTCGTTTGTTTCCCCTCCATTTGAAGCTATATCACTTATATCGCTAGTATCTGAAGCTAAATCACTAGTTTCGCATGGATTTGAAGCCAAACCTTCTCCATCGCATTGATTTGCTGCTAAATCATGTGTATCGCATGGGTTTGAAGCTAATTCATGTGTTTCGCATGGATTTGAAGCTAAACCTTATACTTCGCATTGATTTGTTGCTAAATCATGTGTTTCGCATGGATTTGAAGCTAACTCGTTTGTTTCGCCTGCATTTGAAACTGTATCACATATATCGCAAGTATCTTAAGCTAAATCATTTGTGTCGCATGGATTTGAAGCTGAACTTTCTACATCGCATTGATTTGAAGCTAAATCATGTGTTTTGCATGGAATTGATGATATCTCGTTTGTTTCCCCTGCATTTGAAGCTATTTCAGTTATATCGCAAGTATCTGATGCTAAATCATTTGTTTCGCATGGATTTGAAGCTAAACTTTCTACATCGCATCGATTTGCAGCTAAATAATGTGCTTCGCATGGATCTGAAGCTAACTCATTTGTTTCGTCTGCATTTGAAGCTATTTCGGTTATATCGCAAGTATCTGATGCTAAATCATTTGTCTCGCATGGATTTGAAGCTAAACCTTCTACATCGCATTGATTTGAAGCTAAATCATGTGTTGCGCTTGGATTTGAATCTATACCTTCTACATCGCATTGATTTGAAGCTAAATCATGTGTTTCGTTTGGATTTGAAGATATACCTTGTACATCGCTTTGATTTGAAGCTAAATCATGTGTTTTGCATGGAATTGATGATATCTCGTTTGTTTCCCCTGCATTTGAAGCTATTTCAGTTATATCGCAAGTATCTGATGCTAAATCATTTGTTTCGCATGGATTTGAAGCTAAACCTTCTACATCGCATCGATTTGCAGCTAAATAATGTGCTTCGCATGGATCTGAAGCTAACTCGTTTGTTTCGTCTGCATTTGAAGCTATTTCGGTTATATCGCAAGTATCTGATGCTAAATCATTTGTCTCGCATGTATTCGAAGCTAAACCTTCTACATCGCATTGATTTGAAGCTAAATCATGTGTTTCGTTTGGATTTGAAGATATACATTCTACATCGCTTTGATTTGAAGCTAAATCATGTGATTCGCTTGGATTGGAAGCTAACTCGTTTGTTTCGTCTGCATTTGAAGCTGTATCACTTATATCGCAAGTATCTGAATCTAAATCATTTGTGTCTCATGGATTTTAAGCAAAACCTTCTACATCGCATTGATTTTAAGCTAAATCATGTGATTCGTTTGGATTTGCAGCTAACTCGTTTGTTTCTCCTCCATTTAAATCTATATCACTTATATCGCATGTATCTGTTGCTAAATCAAATGTATCGCATGGATTTGAAGCTAATCCTTCTACTTCAAATTGATTTGAAGCTAAATCGTGTGTTTCGCATGGATTTGAAGCTAACTCGTCTGTTTCGTCTGCATTTGAAGCTATATCACTTATATCACAGGCGTTTGAAAGCAAATTATTTGTTTCGCCTGGATTTGAAGCTAAACCTTCTACATCGCATTGATTTGAATCTAAATCATGTGTTTTGCATGGATTTGATGCTAACTCGTTTGTTTCCCCTCCATTTGAAGCTATATCACTTATATCGCTAGTATCTGAAGCTAAATCATTAGTTTCGCATGGATTTGAAGCCAAACCTTCTCCATCGCATTGATTTGCTGCTAAATCATGTGTATCGCATGGGTTTGAAGCTAATTCATGTGTTTCGCATGGATTTGAAGCTAAACCTTATACTTCGCATTGATTTGTTGCTAAATCATGTGTTTCGCATGGATTTGAAGCTAACTCGTTTGTTTCGCCTGCATTTGAAACTGTATCACATATATCGCAAGTATCTTAAGCTAAATCATTTGTGTCGCATGGATTTGAAGCTGAACTTTCTACATCGCATTGATTTGAAGCTAAATCATGTGTTTTGCATGGAATTGATGATATCTCGTTTGTTTCCCCTGCATTTGAAGCTATTTCAGTTATATCGCAAGTATCTGATGCTAAATCATTTGTTTCGCATGGATTTGAAGCTAAACCTTCTACATCGCATCGATTTGCAGCTAAATAATGTGCTTCGCATGGATCTGAAGCTAACTCATTTGTTTCGTCTGCATTTGAAGCTATTTCGGTTATATCGCAAGTATCTGATGCTAAATCATTTGTCTCGCATGGATTCGAAGCTAAACCTTCTACATCGCATTGATTTGAAGCTAAATCATGTGTTTCGTTTGGATTTGAAGATATACCTTCTACATCGCTTTGATTTGAAGCTAAATCATGTGTTTCGCTTGGATTTGAAGCTAAACCTTCCATATCGCATTGATTTGCAGTTACAACATGTGTTTCGCTTGGGTTTGAAGCTAAACCTTCTACATCGCATTGATTTGAAGTTAAATCATGTGATTCGCATGATTTTGAAGCTGAACCTTCTACATCGCATTGATTTGATGCTAAATCATGTTTTTTGCATGGATTTGATGCAAACTCGTTTGTTTCCCCTGCATTTGAAGCTATATCAGTTATATCGCAAGTATCTGATGATAAATCATTTGTTTCGCATGGATTTGAAGCTAAATCTTCTACATCGCATTGATTTGAAGCTAAATCGTGTGTTTTGCATGTATTTTATGCTAACTCGTTTGTTTTCCCTGCATTTGAAGCGATATCAGTTACATCGGATGTATCTGATGCTAAATCATTTGTTTCGCATGAATTTGAAGCTTAACCTTCAACATCGCATTGATTTGCAACTAAATCATATGTTTCGCTTGGGTTTGAAGCTAAACCTTCTACATCGCATTGTCTTGAAGCTAAATCATGTGTTTTGCAAGGATTTGATGCAAACTCGTTTGTTTCCACTGCATTTGAAGCTATATCAGTTATATCGCAAGTATCTGATGCTAAATCGTTTGTTTCGCATGGATTTGAAGCTAAACCTTCTACATTGCATTGATTTGAAGCTAAATCGTGTGTTTCGCTTGAACTTGAAGCTAAACCTTCTACATCGCATTTATTTGAAGCTACATTATGTCTTTCGCTTGGATTTGAAGCTTACTCGTTTGTTCCGTCTGCATTTTATGCTATATCTCTTATGTCGCAAGTATTTGAAGAAAAATCATGTGTTTTGCATGGATTTGAAGCTAACTCGTATGTTTCGACTGCATTTGAATCTATATCTCTTATATCGCAAGTATCTGATGCTAAATCATTTGTTTCGCATGGATTTGTAGCTAAACCTTCAACATCGCATTGATTTGAAGCTAAAACATGTGTATCGCACGGATTTTGAAGCTAAACCTTCTACAGCTCATTGATTTGAAGCTAAATCATGTGTTTCGCCTGAATTTGAAGCTAAACCTTCTACATCGCATTTATTTGAAGCTAAATTATGTCTTTCGCTTGGATTTGAAGCTTACTCGTTTGTTCCGTCTGCATTTCATGCTATATCTCTTATGTCGCAAGTATTTGAAGAAAAATCATGTGTTTTGCATGGATTTGATGCTAACTCGTTTGTTCCCCCTGCATTTGAAGCTATTTCAGTTATATCGCAAGTATCTGATGCTAAATCATTTGTTTCGCTTGGATTTGAAGCTAAAGGTTCTACATCGCTTTTATTTGAAGCTAAATCATGTGTTTTGCATGGATTTGATGCTAACTCGTCTATTTCTCCTATATTTGAAGCTATATCACTTCTATCGCAAGTATCTGTACCTAAATCATTTGTTTCGCATGGATTTGAAGCTCAGCCTTCTACTTCGCATGGATTTAAACCGAAATGATGTGTATCGCATGGATTTTGATTCTAACTCGTTTGATTCGTCTGCATTTGAAGCTATATCACTTATATCCCAAGTGTTCGATGCTAAATCATTTGTTTCGCATGGATTTGTAGCTAAACCTTCTACATCGCATTGACTTGAAGTTAAATCATGTGTTTCGCTTGGATTTGAAGCTAAACCTTCTACATCGCATTGACTTGAAGCTAAATCATGTGTATTGCATGGATTTGATGCAAACTCGTTTGTTTCCCCTGCATTTGAAGCTATATCAGTTATATCGCAAGTATCTGATGATAAATCATTTGTTTCGCCTGGATTTGTAGCTAAAACTTCTACGTCGCATTGATTTGAAGCTAAATCGTGTGTTTTGCATGGATTTTATGCTAACTCGTTTGTTTTCCCTGCATTTGAAGCTATATCAGTTATATCGGAAGTATCTGATGCTAAATCATTTGTTTCGCATGAATTTGAAGCTTAACCTTCAACATCGCATTGATTTGCAACTAAATCATATGTTTCGCTTGGGTTTGAAGCTAAACCTTCTACATCGCATTGATTTGAAGTTAAATCATGTGTTTCGCATGATTTTGAAGCTGAACCTTCTACATCGAATTGATTTGATGCTAAATCATGTTTTTTGCATGGATTTGATGCAAACTCGTTTGTTTCCCCTGCATTTGAAGCTATATCAGTTATATCGCAAGTATCTGATGCTAAATCATGTGTTTCGCTTGGTTTTGAAGCTAAACCTTTTACACCGCATTGATTTGCAGCTAAATCATGTGTTTCGCATGGATTTGAAGCTAACTCGTTCGTTTCGTCTGCATTTAAAGCTATTTCACTTATATCACAAGTATCTGATGCTAAATCATTGTTTTCGCATGGATTTGAAGCTAAACCTTCTACATCGCTTTGATTTACTGCTAAATCATGTGTTTCGCATGGATTTGATGCTAACTCGTTTGTTTCGCATGCAGTTGATGCTAAATCATGTATATCAGAAGTATCTGAAGCTAAAGCATTTGTTTCGCATGATTTTGAATCTAAACCATGTGTTTCGCATGAATTTGAACCTAAATCTTGTCTTTCCTATGTATTTGAACCTTAATCATGTGTTTTGCATGGATTTGAAGCAAACTAGATTGTTTCGTCTGCATTTGAAGCTATATCACTTGTATCGCAAGTATCTGAAGATAAATCATTTGTTCCGCATGGATTTGAAGCTAAGCCTTCTACTTCGCATTGATTTGGAGCTAAATCATGTGTATCGCATGGATTTGAAGCTAACTCGTTTGTTTCGTCTGCATTTGAAGCTATGTCACTTATATCACAAGTATCTGAAGCTAAATCATTGGCTTCGCATGGATTTGAAGCTAAACCTTCTACATCGCATTGATTTGCTGCTAAATCGTATGTTTCGCTTTGATATGAAGCTAACTCGTTTGTTTCCCGGCATTTGAACCTATATCACTTGTATCGCAAGTAGCTAATGCTAAATCATATGTGTCGCTTGGATTTGAAGCTAAACCTTCAACATAGCATTGAATTGAAGCTTAATCATGTGTTTTGCATGAATTTGATGCTAACTCGTTTGTTTCTCCTGCATTTGATGCTATATCACTTATACCGCATGTATCTGATGCTAAATCAACTGTATCGGATGGATTTGAAGCTAAACCTTCTACATCGCATTGATTTGCATCTAAATCATGTGTTTCGCATGGATTTGAAGCTAACTCGTTTGATTCGTCTGCATTTGAAGCTATATCACTTATATCCCAAGTGTTTGATGCTAAATCGTTTGTTTCGCATGGATTTGACGCCAAACCTTCTACATCGCATTGATTTGATGCTAAATCATGTGTTTTGCATGGATTTGATGCTAACTCGTTTGTTTCCCCTGCATTTGAAGCTATATCAGTTATATCGCAAGTATCTGATGCTAAATCATTTGTTTCGCATGGATTTGAAGCTATGCCTCCTACTTCGCATGGATTTAAGGCTAAATCATGTGTTTCGCGTGGATTTGAAGCTAACTCGTTCGTTTCGCCTGCATTCGATGCAATATCACTTCTATCGATAGTATCTGAAGCTAAATCATTTGTTTCGCATGGATTTGTAGCTAAACCTTCTACATCGTATTGATTCGATGCTGAATCATTTGTTTTGCATGGATTTGAAGCTAAGCCTTCTATTTCGCATGGAATTAAAGCTAAATGATGTGTATCGCATGGATTTTGAAGCTGACTCGTTTGATTCGTCTGCATTTGAAGCTATATCACTTATATCCCAAGTGTTTGATGCTAAATCGTTTGTTTCGCATGGATTTGACGCTAAACCTTCTACATCGTATTGATTCGATGCTGAAACATTTGTTTTGCATGGATTTGAAGCTAAGCCTTCTATTTCGCATGGATTTAAAGCTAAATGATGTGTATCGCATGGATTTTGAAGCTAACTCGTCTGATTCGTCTGCATTTGAAGCTATATCACTTATATCCCAAGTGTTTGATGCTAAATCATTTGTTTCGCATGGATTTGACGCTAAACCTTCTACATCGCATTGATTTGAAGTTAAATCATGTGTTTCGCTTGGATTTGAAGCTAAACATTCTACATCGCATTGATTTGAAGCTAAATCATGTGTTTTGCATGGATTTGATGCTAACTCGTTTGTTTCCCCTGCATTTTAAGCTATATCAGTTATATCGCAAGTATCTGAAGCTAAATCATTTGTTTCGCATGGATTTGAAGCTATGCCTCCTACTTCGCATGGATTTAAGGCTAAATCATGTGTTTCGCGTGGATTTGAAGCTAACTCGTTCGTTTCGCCTGCATTCGATGCTATATCACTTCTATCGATAGTATCTGAAGCTAAATCATTTGTTTCGCATGGATTTGAAGCTATACCTTCTACATCGTATTGATTCGATGCTGAATCATTTGTTTTGCATGGATGTGAAGCTAAGCCTTCTATTTCGCATGGATTTAAAGCGAAATGATGTGTATCGCATGGATTTTGAAGCTAACTCGTTTGAATCGTCTGCATTTGAAGCTATATCACTTATATCCCAAATGTTTGATGCTAAATCATTTGTTTCGCATGGATTTGACGCTAAACCTTCTACATCGCATTGATTTGAAGTTAAATCATGTGTTTCGCTTGGATTTGAAGCTAAACCTTCTACATCGCATTGATTTGAAGCTAAATCATGTGTTTCGCATGGATTTGATGCTCATTCGTTTGTTTCCCCTGCATTTGAAGCTATTTCATTTATATCGCAAGTATCTGATGCTATATCATGTGTTTCGCTTGGATTTGAAGCTAAACCTTCTACATCGCATGGATTTGAAGCTAACTCGTTAGTTTCGCCTGCATTTGAAGCTAAATCAATATGTCGCATGTATCTGACTTAAATCATTTGCTTCGCACGGATTTGAAGCTAATCCTTCTACATCGCATTGATTTGAAGCTAAATCATGTGTTTCGCATGGATTTGGAGCTAAATCATTTGCTTCGCAAGGATTTGAAGCTAAACCTTCTACATAGCATTGATTTGCAGCTAAATCTTGTGTTTCGCTTGGATATGAAGCTAACTCGTTTGTTTCCGTCTGCATTTGAAGCTATATCACTTATATCCCAAGTGTTTGAAGCTAAATCATTTGTTTCGCATGGATTTGAAGCTAAACCTTCTACATCGCATTGATTTGAAGATAAATCATGTGATTCGCTTGGATTGGAAGCTAACTCGCTGGTTTCGTCCGCATTTGAAGCTATATCACTTATATCCCAATTCTTTGAAACTAAATCATTTGTTTCGCATGGATTTGAAGCTAAACGTTCTACATCGCATTGATTTAAAGCTAAATCATGTGTTTCGCTTGGATTGGAAGCTAACTCGTTTATTTCGTCTGCATTTGTAGCTGTATCACTTATATCGCAAGTATCTGAAGCTAAATCATTTGTGTCGCAAGGATTTGAAGCTAAACCTTTTACATCGCATTGATTTGCAGCTAAATCATGTGTTTCGCATGGATTTGAAGCTAACTCGTTTGTTTCCCCTGCATTTGAAGCTATATCACTTATATCGCAAGTATCTGAATATAAATAATTTGTTTCACATGGATTTGAAGCTGAATCTGCTACATCGTATTGATTTGAAGCTATATCATTTGTTTCGCATGAATTTCAAACTAAGCCTTCTACTTCGCATGGATTTAAAGCTAAATGATGTGTGTCGCATGGATTTTGAAGCTAACTCGTTTGATTCGTCCGAATTTGAAGCTATATCACTTATATCCCAAGCGTTTGATGCTAAATCATTTGTTTCGCATGGATTTGTAGCTAAACCTTCTACATCGCATTGATTTGAAGCTAAATCATTTGTTTCGCGTGGATTTGAATCTAAACCTTCTACATCGCATTGATTTGAAGCTAAATCATGTGCTTCGCATGGATTTGAAGGCAACTCGTTAGTTTCGCCTGCATTTGAAGCTATATCACTTATACCCCAAGTGTTTGATGCTAAATCATTTCTTGCCCATGGATTTGTAGCTAAACCTTCTACATCGCATTGATTTGCAGCTAAATCATGTGTTTTGCATGGTTTTGATGCTAACTCGTTTTTTTCCCCTGCATTTGAAGCTATATCAGTTATATCGCCAGTATCTGATGCTAAATCATTTGTTTCGCATGGATTTGAAGCTAATCCTTCTACATCGCGTTGATTTGAAGCTAAATCATGTGTTTTGCATGGATTTGATGCTAACTCGTTTGTTTCCCCTGCATTTGAAGCTATATCAGTTAGATAGCAAGTATCTGATGCTAAATCATTTGTTTCGCATGGATTTGAAGCTAAACCTTCTACATCGCATTGATTTGAAGCTAAATCATGTGTTTTGCATGGATTTTATGCTAACTCGTTTGTTTCCCCTGCATTTGGAGCTATATCAGTTATATCGCAAGTTTCTGATGCTAAATCATTTGTTTCGCATGGATTTGAAGCTAAACCTTCTACATCGCATTGATGTACAGCTATATCATGTGTTTCGCATGGATTTGAAGCTAACTCGTTAGTTTCGCCTGCATTTGAAGCTATATCACTTATACCCCAAGTGTTTGATGCTAAATAATTTGTTTCGAATGGATTTGAATCTATACCTTCTACATCGCATTGATTTGAAGCTAAATCATGTGTTTCGCTTGGATTTGAAGCTATTCCTTCTACATCGCTTTGATTTGAAGCTTAATCATGTGTTTTGCATGGATTTGATGCTCATTCGTTTGTTTCCCCTGCATTTGAAGCTATATCAGTTATATCGCAAGTATCTGATGCTAAATCATTTGATTCGCATGGATTTGAAGCTACACCTTCTACATCGCATTGATTTGCAGCTAAATCATGTGTTTCGCACGGATTTGAAGCTAACTCGGTCGTTTCGCCTGCATTTGATGCTATATCACTTATATAGCAAGTATCTGAAGCTAAATCATTTGTTTCGTATAGATTTGAAGTTTAACCTTCTACATCGCATTGATTTGAAGCTAAATCATGTGTTTCGCATGGATTTGATGCTCATTCGTTTGTTTCCCCTGCATTTGAAGCTATTTCATTTATATCGCAAGTTTCTGATGCTATATCATGTGTTTCGCTTGGATTTGAAGCTAAACCTTCTACATCGCATGGATTTGAAGCTAACTCGTTAGTTTCGCCTGCATTTGAAGCTAAATCAATATTTCGCATGTATCTGACCTTAAATCATTTGCTTCGCACGGATTTGAAGCTAATCCTTCTACATCGCATTGATTTGAAGCTAAATCATGTGTTTCGCATGGATTTGGAGCTAAATCATTTGCTTCGCAAGGATTTGAAGCTAAACCTTCTACATAGCATTGATTTGCAGCTAAATCTTGTGTTTCGCTTGGATATGAAGCTAACTCGTTTGTTTCCGTCTGCATTTGAAGCTATATCACTTATATCCCAAGTGTTTGAAGCTAAATCATTTGTTTCGCATGGATTTGAAGCTAAACCTTCTACATCGCATTGATTTGAAGATAAATCATGTGATTCGCTTGGATTGGAAGCTAACTCGTTGGTTTCGTCCGCATTTGAAGCTATATCACTTATATCCCAATTCTTTGAAACTAATCATTTGTTTCGCATGGATTTGAAGCTAAACGTTCTACATCGCATTGATTTAAAGCTAAATCATGTGTTTCGCTTGGATTGGAAGCTAACTCGTTTATTTCATCTGCATTTGCAGCTGTATCACTTATATCGCAAGTATCTGAAGCTAAATCATTTGTGTCGCAAGGATTTGAAGCTAAACCTTCTACATAGCATTAATTTGAAGCTTAATCATGTGTTTCGCATGGATTTGAAGCTAACTCGTTAGTTTCGTCTGCATTTGAAGCTATATCACTTATATCCCAAGTGTTTGAAGCTAAATCATTTGTTTCGCTTGGATTTGAAGCTAAACCTTCTACATCGCATTGATTTAAAGCTAAATCATGTGTTTCGCTCGGATTGGAAGCTAACTCGTTTATTTTCGTCTGCATTTGTAGCTGTATCACTTATATCGCAAGTATCTGAAGCTAAATCATTTGTGTCGCAAGGATTTGAAGCTAAACGTTCTACATCGCATTGATTTAAAGCTAAATCATGTGTTTCGCTTGGATTAGAAGCTAACTCGTTTATTTCATCTGCATTTGCAGCTGTATCACTTATATCGCAAGTATCTGAAGCTAAATCATTTGTGTCGCAAGATTTGAAGCTAAACCTTCTACATAGCATTGATTTGAAGCTTAATCATGTGTTTCGCATGGATTTTAAGCTATCTCTTTAGTTTCGTCTGCATTTGAGGCTATATCACTTATTATCGCTAGTATCTGATGCTAAATAATTTGTTTCGCATGGATTTGAAGCTAATCCTTCTACATCGCATGGATTTGAAGCTAAACCTTCTACATAGCATTGGATTTGAAGCTTAATCATGTGTTTCGCACGGATTTGAAGCTAACTCGGTCGTTTTGCCTGCATTTGATGCTATATCACTTATATCGCAAGTATCTGAAGCTAAATCATTTGTTTCGTATAGATTTGAAGTTTAACCTTCTACATCGCATTGATTTGAAGCTAAATCATGTGTTTCGCATGGATTTGATGCTCATTCGTTTGTTTCCCCTGCATTTGAAGCTATTTCATTTATATCGCAAGTATCTGATGCTATATCATGTGTTTCGCTTGGATTTGAAGCTAAACCTTCTACATCGCATGGATTTGAAGCTAACTCGTTAGTTTCGCCTGCATTTGAAGCTAAATCAATATGTCGCATGTATCTGACCTTAAATCATTTGCTTCGCACGGATTTGAAGCTAATCCTTCTACATCGCATTGATTTGAAGCTAAATCATGTGCTTCGCATGGATTTGGAGCTAAATCATTTGCTTCGCAAGGATTTGAAGCTAAACCTTCTACATAGCATTGATTTGCAGCTAAATCTTGTGTTTCGCTTGGATATGAAGCTAACTCGTTTGTTTCCGTCTGCATTTGAAGCTATATCACTTATATCCCAAGTGTTTGAAGCTAAATCATTTGTTTCGCATGGATTTGAAGCTAAACCTTCTACATCGCATTGATTTGAAGATAAATCATGTGATTCGCTTGGATTGGAAGCTAACTCGTTGGTTTCGTCCGCATTTGAAGCTATATCACTTATATCCCAATTGTTTGAAACTAAATCATTTGTTTCGCATGGATTTGAAGCTAAACGTTCTACATCGCATTGATTTAAAGCTAAATCATGTGTTTCGCTTGGATTGAAAGCTAACTCGTTTATTTCATCTGCATTTGCAGCTGTATCACTTATATCGCAAGTATCTGAAGCTAAATCATTTGTGTCGCAAGGATTTGAAGCTAAACCTTCTACATAGCATTAATTTGGAGCTTAATCATGTGTTTCGCATGGATTTGAAGCTAACTCGTTAGTTTCGTCTGCATTTGAAGCTATATCACTTATATCCCAAGTGTTTGAAGCTAAATCATTTGTTTCGCATGGATTTGAAGCTAAACCTTCTACATCGCATTGATTTAAAGCTAAATCATGTGTTTCGCTCGGATTGGAAGCTAACTCGTTTATTTCGTCTGCATTTGTAGCTGTATCACTTATATCGCAAGTATCTGAAGCTAAATCATTTGTGTCGCAAGGATTTGAAGCTAAACGTTCTACATCGCATTGATTTAAAGCTAAATCATGTGTTTCGCTTGGATTGGAAGCTAACTCGTTTATTTCATCTGCATTTGCAGCTGTATCACTTATATCGCAAGTATCTGAAGCTAAATCATTTGTGTCGCAAAGATTTGAAGCTAAACATTCTACATAGCATTGATTTGAAGCTTAATCATGTGTGTCGCATGGATTTTGAAGCTAACTCGTTTGATTCGTTTGAATTTTATGCTATATCACTTATATCGCAAGTATCTGATGCTAAATCATTTGTTTCGCATGGATTTGAAGCTAAACTTTCTACATCGCATTGATTTTAAGCAACATCATGTGTTTTGCATGGATTTGATGCTGACTCGTTTGTTCCCCCTGCATTTGAAGCTATATCAGTTATATCGCAAGTTTCTGATGCTAAATCATTTGTTTCGCATGGATTTGAATCTAAACCTTCTACATCGCATTGATTTACAGCTAAATCATGTGTTTCGCTTGGATTTGAAGCTAACTCGTTAGTTTCGCCTGTATTTGAAGCTATATCACTTATACCCCAAGTGTTTGGTGCTAAATCATTTGTTGCGAATGGATTTGAAGCTAAACCTTCTACATCGCATGGATTTGAAGCTAACTCGTTAGTTTCGCCTGCATTTGAAGCTAAATCAATATGTCGCATGTATCTGACCTTAAATCATTTGCTTCGCATGGATTTGAAGCTAATCCTTCTACATCGCATTGATTTGAAGCTAAATCATGTGTTTCGCATGGATTTGGAGCTAAATCATTTGCTTCGCATGAATTTGAAGCTAAGCCTTCTACTTCGCATGGATTTAAAGCTAAATGATGTGTGTCGCATGGATTTTGAAGCTAACTCGTTTGATTCGTCTGCATTTGAAGCTATATCACTTATATCCCAAGTGTTTGATGCTAAATCATTTGTTTCGCATGGAATTGAAGCTAAACCATCTACATCGCATTCATTTGCAGCTAAATCATGTGTTTTGCATGGATTTGATGCTAACTCGTTTGTTTCCCCTGCATTTGAAGCTATATCAGTTATATCGCAAGTATCTGAAGCTAAATCATTTGTTTCGCATGGATAGGAAGCTAAACCTTCTACATCGCATTGATTTGCAGCTAAATAATGTGTTTCGCATGGATTTGAAGCTAACTCGTTAGTTTCGCCTGCATTTGAAGCTAAATCAATATGTCGCATGTATCTGAACTTAAATCATTTGTTTCGCATGGATTTGAAGCTAAGCCTTCTACATCGCATTGATTTAAAGATAAATGATGTGTATCGCATGGATTTTGATGCTAACTCGTTTGTTTCTCCTGCATTTGAAGCTATATCACTTATATCGCATTATCTGAACCTAAATCATTTGTTTCGCATGAATTTGAAGCTAAGCCTTCTACTTCGCATGGATTTAAAGCTAAATGATGTGTGTCGCATGGATTTTGAAGCTATCCCGTTTGATTCGTCTGCATTTGAAACTATATCACTTATATCCCAAATGTTTGATGTTAGATCATTTCTTTCGCATGGATTTGCAGCTAAACCTTCTACATCGCATTGATTTGATGCTAAATCTTTGTTTCGCATGGATTTGAAGCTAAACCTTCTACATCGTATCGATTTCAAGCTAAATGATATGTATCGCATGGATTTTGAAGCTATCCCGTTTGATTCGTCTGCATTTGCAGCTATATCACTTATATCACAAGTGTTTGAAGCTAAATCATTTGTTTCGCATGGATTTGAATCTAAACCTTCTACATCGTATTGATTTGAAGCTAAATCATGTGTTTTGCATGGATTTGAAGCTAATCCTTCTACATCGCGTTGATTTGAAGCTAAATCATGTGTTTTGCATGGATTTGATGCTAACTCGTTTGTTTCCCCTGCATTTGAAGCTATATCAGTTATATCGCCAGTATCTGATGCTAAATCATTTGTTTCGCATGGATTTGAAGCTAATCCTTCTACATCGCGTTGATTTGAAGCTAAATCATGTGTTTTGCATGGATTTGATGCTAACTCGTTTGTTTCCCCTGCATTTGAAGCTATATCAGTTAGATAGCAAGTATCTGATGCTAAATCATTTGTTTCGCATGGATTTGAAGCTAAACCTTCTACATCGCATTGATTTGAAGCTAAATCATGTGTTTTGCATGGATTTTATGCTAACTCGTTTGTTTCCCCTGCATTTGGAGCTATATCAGTTATATCGCAAGTTTCTGATGCTAAATCATTTGTTTCGCATGGATTTGAAGCTAAACCTTCTACATCGCATTGATGTACAGCTATATCATGCGTTTCGCATGGATTTGAAGCTAACTCGTTAGTTTGGCTTGCATTTGAAGCTATATCACTTATACCCCAAGTGTTTGATGCTAAATCATTTGTTTCGAATGGATTTGAATCTATACCTTCTACATCGCATTGATTTGAAGCTAAATCATGTGTTTCGCTTGGATTTGAAGCTATTCCTTCTACATCGCTTTGATTTGAAGCTTAATCATGTGTTTTGCATGGATTCGATGCTCATTCGTTTGTTTCCCCTGCATTTGAGGCTATATCAGTTATATCGCAAGTATCTGATGCTAAATCATTTGATTCGCATGGATTTGAAGCTACACCTTCTACAGCGCATTGATTTGCAGCTAAATCATTTGCTTCGCAAGGATTTGAAGCTAAACCTTCTACATAGCATTGATTTGCAGCTAAATCTTGTGTTTCGCTTGGATATGAAGCTAACTCGTTTGTTTCCGTCTGCATTTGAAGCTATATCACTTATATCCCAAGTGTTTGAAGCTAAATCATTTGTTTCGCATGGATTTGAAGCTAAACCTTCTACATCGCATTGATTTGAAGATAAATCATGTGATTCGCTTGGATTGGAAGCTAACTCGTTGGTTTCGTCCGCATTTGAAGCTATATCACTTATATCCCAATTCTTTGAAACTAAATCATTTGTTTCGCATGGATTTGAAGCTAAACGTTCTACATCGCATTGATTTAAAGCTAAATCATGTGTTTCGCTTGGATTGGAAGCTAACTCGTTTATTTCATCTGCATTTGCAGCCGTATCACTTATATCGCAAGTATCTGAAGCTAAATCATTTGTGTCGCAAGGATTTGAAGCTAAACCTTCTACATAGCATTAATTTGAAGCTTAATCATGTGTTTCGCATGGATTTGAAGCTAACTCGTTAGTTTCGTCTGCATTTGAAGCTATATCACTTATATCCCAAGTGTTTGAAGCTGAATCATTTGTTTCGCATGGATTTGAAGCTAAACCTTCTACATCGCATTGATTTAAAGCTAAATCATGTGTTTCGCTCGGATTGGAAGCTAACTCGTTTATTTCGTCTGCATTTGTAGCTGTATCACTTATATCGCAAGTATCTGAAGCTAAATCATTTGTGTCGCAAGGATTTGAAGCTAAACGTTCTACATCGCATTGATTTAAAGCTAAATCATGTGTTTCGCTTGGATTGGAAGCTAACTCGTTTATTTCATCTGCATTTGCAGCTGTATCACTTATATCGCAAGTATCTGAAGCTAAATCATTTGTGTCGCAAGGATTTGAAGCTAAACCTTCTACATAGCATTGATTTGAAGCTTAATCATGTGTTTCGCATGGATTTTAAGCTATCTCATTAGTTTCGTCTGCATTTGAAGCTATATCACTTATATCGCTAGTATCTGATGCTAAATAATTTGTTTCGCATGGATTTGAAGCTAATCCTTCTACATCGCATTGATTTGAAGCTAAATCATGTGTTTCGCATGGATTTGGAGCTATCTCGTTAGTTTCGTCTGCATTTGAAGATATATCACTTATGTCCCAAGTGTTTGAAGATAAATCATTTGTTTCGCATGGATTTCAAGCTAAACCTTCTACATAGCATTGATTTGCAGCTAAATCGTGTGTTTCGCATGGATTTGAAGCTAACTCGTTTGTTTCGTCTGCATTTGAAGCTATATCACATATATCCTAAGTGTTTGAAGCTCAATCATTTGCTTCGCATGGATTTGAAGCTAAACCTTCTACATAGCATTGATTTGAAGCTTAATCATGTGTTTCGCACGGATTTGAAGCTAACTCGGTCGTTTCGCCTGCATTTGATGCTATATCACTTATATCGCAAGTATCTGAAGCTAAATCATTTGTTTCGTATAGATTTGAAGTTTAACCTTCTACATCGCATTGATTTGAAGCTTAATCATGTGTTTCGCATGGATTTGAAGCTAACTCGTTAGTTTCGTCTGCATTTGAAGCTGTATCACTTATATTGCAAGTATCTGAAGCTAAATCATTGGTGTCGCAAGGATTTGAAGCTAAACCTTCTACATAGCATTGATTTGAAGCTTAATCATGTGTGTCGCATGGATTTTGAAGCTAACTCGTTTGATTCGTTTGAATTTTATGCTATATCACTTATATCGCAAGTATCTGATGCTAAATCATTTGTTTCGCATGGATTTGAAGCTAAACTTTCTACATCGCATTGATTTTAAGCAACATCATGTGTTTTGCATGGATTTGATGCTGACTCGTTTGTTCCCCCTGCATTTGAAGCTATATCAGTTATATCGCAAGTTTCTGATGCTAAATCATTTGTTTCGCATGGATTTGAATCTAAACCTTCTACATCGCATTGATTTACAGCTAAATCATGTGTTTCGCTTGGATTTGAAGCTAACTCGTTAGTTTCGCCTGTATTTGAAGCTATATCACTTATACCCTAAGTGTTTGGTGCTAAATCATTTGTTTCGAATGGATTTGAAGCTAAACCTTCTACATCGCATGGATTTGAAGCTAACTCGTTAGTTTCGCCTGCATTTGATGCTAAATCAATATGTCGCATGTATCTGACCTTTAATCATTTGCTTCGCATGGATTTGAAGCTAATCCTTCTACATCGCATTGATTTGAAGCTAAATCATGTGTTTCGCATGGATTTGGAGCTAAATCATTTGCTTCGCATGAATTTGAAGCTAAGCCTTCTACTTCGCATGGATTTAAAGCTAATTGATGTGTGTCGCATGGATTTTGAAGCTAACTCGTTTGATTCGTCTGCATTTGAAGCTATATCACTTATATCCCAAGTGTTTGATGCTAAATCATTTGTTTCGCATGGAATTGAAGCTAAACCATCTACATCGCATTCATTTGCAGCTAAATCATGTGTTTTGCATGGATTTGATGCTAACTCTTTTGTTCCCCCTGCATTTGAAGCTATATCATTTATATCGCAAGTATCTGATGCTAAATCATTTGTTTCGCATGGATTTGAAGCTAATCCTTCTACATCGCATTGATTTGAAGCTAAATCATGTGTTTCGCATGGATTGGAAGCTAACTCGTTTATTTCATCTGCATTTGCAGCTGTATCACTTATATCGCAAGTATCTGAAGCTAAATCATTTGTGTCGCAAGGATTTGAAGCTAAACCTTCTACATAGCATTAATTTGAAGCTTAATCATGTGTTTCGCATGGATTTGAAGCTAACTCGTTAGTTTCGTCTGCATTTGAAGCTATATCACTTATATCCCAAGTGTTTGAAGCTAAATCATTTGTTTCGCATGGTTTTGAAGCTAAACCTTCTACATCGCATTGATTTAAAGCTAAATCATGTGTTTCGCTCGGATTGGAAGCTAACTCGTTTATTTCGTCTGCATTTGTAGCTGTATCACTTATATCGCAAGTATCTGAAGCTAAATCATTTGTGTCGCAAGGATTTGAAGCTAAACGCTCTACATCGCATTGATTTAAAGCTAAATCATGTGTTTCGCTTGGATTGGAAGCTAACTCGTTTATTTCATCTGCATTTGCAGCTGTATCACTTATATCGCAAGTATCTGAAGCTAAATCATTTGTGTCGCAAGGATTTGAAGCTAAACCTTCTACATAGCATTGATTTGAAGCTTAATCATGTGTTTCGCATGGATTTTAAGCTATCTCATTAGTTTCGTCTGCATTTGAAGCTATATCACTTATATCGCTAGTATCTGATGCTAAATAATTTGTTTCGCATGGATTTGAAGCTAATCCTTCTACATCGCATTGATTTGAAGCTAAATCATGTGTTTCGCATGGATTTAGAGCTATCTCGTTAGTTTCGTCTGCATTTGAAGATGTATCACTTATATCCCAAGTGTTTGAAGATAAATCATTTGTTTCGCATGGATTTCAAGCTAAACCTTCTACATAGCATTGATTTGCAGCTAAATCGTGTGTTTCGCATGGATTTGAAGCTAACTCGTTTGTTTCGTCTGCATTTGAAGCTATATCACATATAACCTAAGTGTTTGAAGCTCAATCATTTGCTTCGCATGGATTTGAAGCTAAACCTTCTACATAGCATTGATTTGAAGCTTAATCATGTGTTTCGCACGGATTTGAAGCTAACTCGGTCGTTTCGCCTGCATTTGATGCTATATCACTTATATCGCAAGTATCTGAAGCTAAATCATTTGTTTCGTATAGATTTGAAGTTTAACCTTCTACATCGCATTGATTTGAAGCTAAATCATGTGTTTCGCATGGATTTGATGCTCATTCGTTTGTTTCCCCTGCATTTGAAGCTATTTCATTTATATCGCAAGTATCTGATGCTATATCATGTGTTTCGCTTGGATTTAAAGCTAAACCTTCTACATCGCATGGATTTGAAGCTAACTCGTTAGTTTCGCCTGCATTTGAAGCTAAATCAATATGTCGCATGTATCTGACCTTAAATCATTTTCTTCGCACGGATTTGAAGCTAATCCTTCTACATCGCATTGATTTGAAGCTAAATCATGTGTTTCGCATGGATTTGGAGCTAAATCATTTGCTTCGCAAGGATTTGAAGCTAAACCTTCTACATAGCATTGATTTGCAGCTAAATCTTGTGTTTCGCTTGGATATGAAGCTAACTCGTTTGTTTCCGTCTGCATTTGAAGCTATATCACTTATATCCCAAGTGTTTGAAGCTAAATCATTTGTTTCGCATGGATTTGAAGCTAAACCTTCTACATCGCATTGATTTGAAGATAAATCATGTGATTCGCTTGGATTGGAAGCTAACTCGTTGGTTTCGTCCGCATTTGAAGCTATATCACTTATATCCCAATTGTTTGAAACTAAATCATTTGTTTCGCATGGATTTGAAGCTAAACGTTCTACATCGCATTGATTTAAAGCTAAATCATGTGTTTCGCTTGGATTGGAAGCTAACTCGTTTATTTCATCTGCATTTGCAGCTGTATCACTTATATCGCAAGTATCTGAAGCTAAATCATTTGTGTCGCAAGGATTTGAAGCTAAACCTTCTACATAGCATTAATTTGAAGCTTAATCATGTGTTTCGCATGGATTTGAAGCTAACTCGTTAGTTTCGTCTGCATTTGAAGCTATATCACTTATATCCCAAGTGTTTGAAGCTAAATCATTTGTTTCGCATGGATTTGAAGCTAAACCTTTTACATCGCATTGATTTAAAGCTAAATCATGTGTTTCGCTCGGATTGGATGCTAACTCGTTTATTTCGTCTGCATTTGTAGCTGTATCACTTATATCCCAAGTGTTTGAAGATAAATCATTTGTTTCGCATGGATTTCAAGCTAAACCTTCTACATAGCATTGATTTGCAGCTAAATCGTGTGTTTCGCATGGATTTGAAGCTAACTCGTTTGTTTCGTCTGCATTTGAAGCTATATCACATATATCCTAAGTGTTTGAAGCTCAATCATTTGCTTCGCATGGATTTGAAGCTAATCCTTCTACATGGCATTGATTTGAAGCTTAATCATGTGTTTCGCATGGATTTGCAGCTAACTCGTTAGTTTCGTCTGCATTTGAAGCTGTATCACTTATATTGCAAGTATCTGAAGCTAAATCATTGGTGTCGCAAGGATTTGAAGCTAAACCTTCTACATAGCATTGATTTGAAGCTTAATCATGTGTGTCGCATGGATTTTGAAGCTAACTCGTTTGATTCGTTTGAATTTTATGCTATATCACTTATATCGCAAGTATCTGATGCTAAATCATTTGTTTCCCATGGATTTGAAGCTAAACTTTCTACATCGCATTGATTTTAAGCAACATCATGTGTTTTGCATGGATTTGATGCTGACTCGTTTGTTCCCCCTGCATTTGAAGCTATATCAGTTATATCGCAAGTTTCTGATGCTAAATCATTTGTTTCGCATGGATTTGAATCTAAACCTTCTACATCGCATTGATTTACAGCTAAATCATGTGTTTCGCTTGGATTTGAAGCTAACTCGTTAGTTTCGCCTGTATTTGAAGCTATATCACTTATACCCCAAGTGTTTGGTGCTAAATCATTTGTTTCGAATGGATTTGAAGCTAAACCTTCTACATCGCATGGATTTGAAGCTAACTCGTTAGTTTCGCCTGCATTTGAAGCTAAATCAATATGTCGCATGTATCTGACCTTAAATCATTTGCTTCGCATGGATTTGAAGCTAATCCTTCTACATCGCATTGATTTGAAGCTAAATCATGTGTTTCGCATGGATTTGGAGCTAAATCATTTGCTTCGCAAGGATTTGAAGCTAAACCTTCTACATAGCATTGATTTGCAGCTAAATCTTGTGTTTCGCTTGGATATGAAGCTAACTCGTTTGTTTCCGTCTGCATTTGAAGCTGTATCACTTATATCGCAAGTATCTGAAGCTAAATCATTTGTGTCGCAAGGATTTGTAGCTAAACCTTCTACATAGCATTGATTTGAAGCTTAATCATGTGTTTCGCATGGATTTGAAGCTAACTCGTTGCTTTCGTCCGCATTTGAAGCTATATCACTTATATCCCAATTGTTTGAAACTAAATCATTTGTTTCGCATGAATTTGAAGCTAAACGTTCTACATCGCATTGATTTAAAGCTAAATCATGTGTTTCGCTTGGATTGGAAGCTAACTCGTTTATTTCATCTGCATTTGCAGCTGTATCACTTATATCGCAAGTATCTGAAGCTAAATCATTTGTGTCGCAAGGATTTGAAGCTAAACCTTCTACATAGCATTGATTTGAAGCTTAATCATGTGTTTCGCATGGATTTGAAGCTAACTCGTTAGTTTCGTCTGCATTTGAAGCTATATCACTTATATCCCAAGTGTTTGAAGCTAAATCATTAGTTTCGTCTGCATTTGAAGCTATATCACTTATATCGCTAGTATCTGATGCTAAATAATTTGTTTCGCATGGATTTGAAGCTAATCCTTCTACATCGCATTGGTTTGAAGCTAAATCATGTGTTTCGCATGGATTTGGAGCTATCTCGTTAGTTTCGTCTGCATTTGAAGATATATCACTTATATCCCAAGTGTTTGAAGATAAATCATTTGTTTCGCATGGATTTCAGGCTAAACCTTCTACATAGCATTGATTTGCAGCTAAATCGTGTGTTTCGCATGAATTTGAAGCTAACTCGTTTGTTTCGTCTGCATTTGAAGCTATATCAGTTATATCGCAAGTATCTGATGCTAAATCATTTGTTTCGCATGGATTTGAAGCTACACCTTCTACATCGCATTGATTTGCAGCTAAATCATGTGTTTTGCATGGTTATGATGCTAACTCGTTTTTTTCCCCTGCATTTGAAGCTATATCAGTTATATCGCAAGTATCTGATGCTAAATCATTTGTTTTGCGTGGACTTGAAGCTAAACCATCTACATCGCATTCATTTGCAGCTAAATCATGTGTTTTGCATGGATTTGATGCTAACTCGTTTGTTTCCCCTGCATTTGAAGCTATATCAGTTATATCGCCAGTATCTGATGCTAAATCATTTGTTTCGCATGGATTTGAAGCTAAAATTTCAACATCGCATTGATTTGAAGCAAAATCATGTGTTTTGCATGGATTTGATGCTGACTCGTTTGCTCCCCCTGCATTTGAAGCTATATCAGTTATATAGCAAGTATCTGATGCTAAATCATTTGTTTCGCATGGATTTGAAGCTAATCCTTCTACATCGCATTGATTTGAAGCTAAATCATGTGTTTTGCATGGATTTGATGCTAACTCGTTTGTTTCCCCTGCATTTGAAGCTATATCAGTTATATCGCAAGTATCTGAAGCTAAATCATTTGTTGCGCATGGTTAGGAAGCTAAACCCTCTACATCGCATTGATTTGAAGCTAAATCATGTGTTTTGCATGGATTTTATGCTAACTCGTTTGTTTCCCCTGCATTTGAAGCTATATCAGTTATATCGCAAGTTTCTGATGCTAAATCATGTGTTTCGCATGGATTTGGAGCTAAATCATTTACTTCGCAAGGATTTGAAGCTAAACCTTCTACATAGCATTGATTTGAAGATAAATCATGTGATTCGCTTGGATTGGAAGCTAACTCGTTGGTTTCGTCTGCATTTGAAGCTATATCACTTATATCGCTAGTATCTGAAGCTAAATCATTTGTTTCGCATGTATTTGAAGCTAAACCTTCCACATCGCATTGATTTGCAGCTAAATCATGTGAACCGCTTGGATTGGAAGTTAACTCGTTTGCTTCGTCTGCATTTGAATCTATATCACTTATATACCAAGTGTTTGAAGCTAAATCATTTGTGTCTCATGGATTTGAAGCTATATCACATATATCCCCAGTGTTTGAAGCTCAATCATTTGCTTCGCATGGATTTGAAGCTAAATCTTCTACATAGCATTGCTTTGCAGCAAAATCATGAGTTTCGCATGGACTTGAAGCTAACTCGTTTATTTCGTCTGCATTTGTATCTGTATCACTTATATCGCAATTATCTGAAGCTAAATCATTTGTGTCTCATGGATTTGAAGCTAAACCTTCTACATAGCATTGATTTGAAGCTTAATCATGTGTTTTGCATGGATTTGAAGCTAACTCGTATATTTTCCCTGCATTTGAAGCTACATCACTTATATCGCAAGAATCTGAAGTTAAATCATTTGTTTCGCATAGATTTGAAGCTAAACCTTCTACATCGCATTGATTTAAAGCTAAGTCATGTGTTTCGCATGGACTTGAAGCTAACTCGTTAGTTGCGTCTGCATTTGAAGCTATATCACTTATATCGCTAGTATCTGAAGCAAAATAATTTGTTTCGCATGGATTTCAAGCTAAACCTTCTACATAGCATTGATTTGCAGCTAAATCGTGTGTTTCGCATGGTTTTGAAGCTAACTCGTTTGTTTCGTCTGCATTTGAAGCTATATCACATATATCCCAAGTGTTTGAAGCTCAATCATTTGCTTCGCATGGATTTGAAGCTAATCCTTCTACATCGCATTGATTTGAATCTAAATCATGTGTTTCGCATGGATTTGGAGCTATCTCGTTAGTTTCGTCTGCATTTGAAGCTATTTCACTTATATCGCTAGTATCTGAAGCTAAATCATTTGTTTCGCATGTATTTGAAGCTAAACCTTCCACATCGCATTGATTTGCAGCTAAATCATGTGTTTCGCTTGGATTGGAATCTAACTCGTTTATTTCGTCTGCATTTGTAGCTGTATCACTTATATCGCAAGTATCTGAAGCTAACTCATTTGTGTCGCAAGGATTTGAAGCTAAACCTTCTACATAGCATTGATTTGAAGCTTAATCATGTGTTTCGCATGGATTTGAAGCTAACTCGTTAGTTTCGTCAGCATTTGAAGCTATATTACTTATATCGCTAGTATCTGATGCTAAATAATTTGTTTCGCATGGATTTGAAGCTAATCCTTCTACATCGCATTGATTTGTAGCTAAATCATGTGTTTCGCATGGATTTGAAGCTAACTCGTTAGTTTCGTCTGCATTTGAAGCTATATCACTTATATCGCTAGTATCTGAAGCTAAATAATTTGATTCGCATGGATTTGAAGCTAAACTTTCTACATCGCATTGATTTGAAGCTAAATCATGTGATTCGCTTGGATTGTAAGCTAACTCGTTTGTTTCGTCTGCATTTGAAGCTATATCACTTATATCCCAAGCGTTTGAAAGTAAATTGTTTGTTTCGCCTGGATTTGAAGTTAAACCTTCTAAATCGCATTGATTTGAAGCTAAATCGTATGATTCGCTTGGATTTGAAGCTAACTCGATTGTTTCCCCTCCATTTGAAGCTATATCACTTATATCACTAGTATCTGAAGCTAAATCATTTGTTTCGCATGTATTTGAAGCTAAACCTTCCACATCGCATTGATTTGCAGCTAAATCATGTGATTCTTTTGGATTGGAAGTTAACTCGTTTGCTCCGTCTGCATTTGAAGCTATATCACTTATAGACCAAGTGTTTGATGCTAAATCATTTGTGTCCCATGGATTTGATGCTAAACCTTCTACATAGCATTGATTTGCAGCTAAATCATATGTTTCGCATGGATTTGGAGCTATCTCGTTAGTTTCGTCTGCATTTGAAGCTATATCACTTATATACCAAGTGTTTGAAGCTAAATCATTTGTGTCGCATGGATTTGAAGCTAAACTTTCTACATCGCATTGATTTGAAGCTAAATCATGTAATTAGCTTGGATTGGAAGCTAAATCGTTTGTTTCGTCTGCATTTGAAGATATATCACTTATATCCCAAATGTTTGAAGATAAATCATTTGCTTCGCATGGATTTGAAGCTAAACCTTCTTCATGGCATTGATTTAAAGCTAAATCATGTGTTTCGCTTGGATTGGAAGGTAACTCGTTTATTTCATCTGCATTTGAAGCCGTGTCACTTATATCGCAAGTATCTGAAGCTAAATCATTTGTGTCGCAAGGATTTGAAGCTAAACCTTCTACATAGCATTGATTTGCAGCTAAATCGTGTGTTTCGCGTGGATTTGAAGCTAACTCGATTTTTTCGTCTGCATTTGAAGCTATATCACATGTATCGTAGGTATTTGAAGCTCAATCATTTGCTTCGCATGGATTTGAAGCTAATCCTTCTACATCGCATTGATTTGAAGCTAAATCATGTGTTTCGCATGGATTTGGAGCGAACTCGTTTATTTCGTCTGCATTTGAAGCTATAACACTTATATCGCTTGTATCTGAAGCTAAATAATTTGTTTCGCATGGATTTGAAGCTAAACTTTCTACATCGCTTTGATTTGAAGCTAAATCAGCTAATTCGCTTGGATTGGAAGTTAAATCGTTTGTTCCGTCTGCATTTGAAGATATATCACTTATATCCCAAGTGTTTGAAGATAAATCATTTGTTTCGCATGGATTTCAATCTAAACCTTCTATATTGCATTGATTTGCAGCTAAATCATGTGTTTCGCTTGGATATGAAGCTAACTCGTTTGTTTCCGTCTGCATTTGAAGCTATATCACTTATATCCCAAGTATCTGAAGCTAAATCATTAGTGTCTCATGGATTTGAAGCTAAACCTTCTACATAGCATTGATTTGCAGCTAAATCATGTGTTTCGCTTGGATATGAAGCTAACTCGTTTGTTTCCGTCTGCATTTGAAGCTATATCACTTATATCCTAAGTGTTTGAAGCTAAATCATTTGTTTCGCATGGATTTGAAACTAAACCTTCTACATCGCATTGAATTGAAGCTAAATCATGTGATTCGCTTGGGTTGGAAGCTAACTCGTTAGTTTCGTCTGCATTTGAAGCTATATCACTTATATACCAAGTGTTTGAAGCTAAATCATTTGTTTCGCATGTATTTGAAGCTAAACCTTCTACTTCGCATGCATTTAAAGCAAAATGAGGTGTATCGCATGGATTTTGAAGCTAACTTGTTTGCTTCGTCTGCATTTGAACCTATATCACTTATATAACAAGTGTTTGAAGCTAAATCATTTGTGTCTCATGGATTTGGAGCTAAACCTTCTACATAGCATTGCTTTGCAGCAAAATCACGAGTTTCGCATGGATTTGAAGCTAATTCGTTTGTTTCGTCTGCCTTTGAAGCTATATCACATATATCCCAAGTGTTTCAAGCTCAATCATTTGCTTCGCATGGATTTGAAGCTAATCCTTCTACATCGCATTGATTTGAAGCTAAATCATGTGTTTCGCATGGATTTGGAGCTAACTCGTTTATTTTGTCTGCATTTGAAGTTATATCACTTATATCGCTAGTATCTGAAGCTCAATCATTTGCTTCGCATGGATTTGAAGCTAAACTTTCTACATCGCATTGATTTGAAGCTAAATCATGTAATTAGCTTTGAATTGGAAGCTAAATCATTTGTTTCGTCTGCTTTTGAAGATATATCACTTATATCCCAAGTGTTTGAAGATAAATCATTTGCTTCGCATGGATTTGAAGCTAAACCTTCTACATGGCATTGATTTAAAGCTAAATCATGTGTTTCGCTTGGATTGGAAGCTAACTCGTTTATTTCGTCTGCATTTGAAGCTATAACACTTATATCGCTTGTATCTGAAGCTAAATAATTTGTTTCGCATGGATTTGAAGCTAAACTTTCTACATCGCTTTGATTTGAAGCTAAAGCAGCTAATTCGCTTGGATTGGAAGTTAAATCGTTTGTTTCGTCTGCATTTGAAGATATATCACTTATATCCCAAGTGTTTGAAGATAAATCATTTGTTTCGCATGGATTTCAATCTAAACCTTCTATATTGCATTGATTGGCAGCTAAATCATGTGTTTCGCTTGGATATGAAGCTTACTCGTTTGTTTCCGTCTGCATTTGAAGCTATATCACTTATATCCCAAGTATCTGAAGCTAAATCATTAGTGTCTCATGGATTTGAAGCTAAACCTTCTACATAGCATTGATTTGCAGCTAAATCATGTGTTTCGCTTGGATATGAAGCTAACTCGTTTGTTTCCGTCTGCATTTGAAGCTATATCACTTTTATCCCAAGTGTTTGAAGCTAAATCATTTGTTTCGCATGGATTTGAAACTAAACCTTCTACACCGCATTGATTTGAAGCTAAATCATGTGATTCGCTTGGATTGGAAGCTAACTCGTTGGTTTCGTCTGCATTTGAAGCTATATCACGTATATCCCAAGTGTTTGAAGCTAAATCATTTGTTTCGCATGGATTTGAAGCTAAACCTTCTACATCGCAATGATTTAAAGCTAAATCATGTGTTTCGCTTTGATTGGAAGCTAACTCGTTTGTTTCATCTGCATTTGCAGCTGTATCACTTATATCGCAAGTATCTGAAGCTAAATCATTTGTGTCGCAAGGATTTGAAGCTAATCCTGCTACTTAGCATTGATTTGTAGCTTAATCATGTGTTTCGCATGGATTTGAAGCTAACTCGTTAGTTTCGTCTGCATTTGAAGCTGTATCACTTATATCGCAAGTATCTGAAGATAAATCATTTGTATGGCAAGGATTTGAAGCTAAACCTTCTACATAGCATTGATTTGAAGCTAAATCATGTGATTCGCATGGATTGGAAGCTAACTCGATGGTTTCGTATACATTTGAAGCTATAACACTTATATCGCTAGTATCTGAAGCTAAATAATTTGCTTCGCATGGATTTGAAGCTAAACTTTATACATCGCATTTATTTGAGGCTAAATCATGTAATTCGCTTGGATTCGAAGCTAAATCGTTTGTTTCGTCTGCATTTGAAGATATATCACTTATATTCCAAGTGTTTGAAGCTAAATCATTTGTGTCTCATGGATTTGGAGCTAAACCTTCTACATAGCATTGCTTTGCAGCAAAATCATGAGTTTCGCATGGATTTGAAGCTAACTCGTTTGTTTCGTCTGCCTTTGAAGCTATATCACATATATCCCAAGTGTTTCAAGCTGAATCATTTGCTTCGCATGGATTTGGAGCTAATCCTTCTATATCGCATTGATTTGAAGCTAAATCATGTGTTTCGCATGGATTTGGAGCTAACTCGTTTATTTTGTCTGCATTTGTAGCTGTATCACTTATATCGCAAGTATCTGAAGCTAAATCATTTGTGTCTCATGGATTTGAAACTAAACCTTCTACATAGCATTGACTTGCAGCTAAATCATGTGTTTCGCTTGGATTTGTAGCTAACTCGTTAGTTTCGCCTGCATTTGAAGCTATATCACTTATATCGCTAGTATCTGAAGCTAAATCATTTGTTTCGCATGGATTTCAAGATGAACCTTCTACATCGCATTGATTTGCAGCTAAATCATGTGTTTCGCATAGATTTGAAGCTAAGCCTTAATAATTCGCATGGATTTGAAGCTAACTCAATAGTTTCGTGTGCATTTGAAGCTATAACACTTATATCGCTTGTATCTGGAGCTAAATAATTTGTTTCGCATGGATTTGAAGCTAAACTTTCTACATCGCTTTGATTTGAAGCTAAATCAGGTAATTCGCTTGGATTGGAAGTTAAATTGTTTGTTTCCGTCTGCATTTGAAGATATATCACTTATATCCCAAGTGTTTGAAGATAAATAATTAGTGTCTCATGGATTTGAAGCTAAACCTTCTACATAGCATTGATTTGCAGCTAAATCATGTGTTTCGCTTGGATATGAAGCTAACTCGTTTGTTTCCGTCTGCATTTGAAGCTATATCACTTATATCCCAAGTGTTTGAAGCTAAATCATTTGTTTCGCATGGATTTGAAACTAAACCTTCTACATCGCATTGATTTGAAGCTAAATCATGTGATTCGCTTGGATTGGAAGCTAACTCGTTGGTTTCGTCTGCATTTGAAGCTATATCACTTATATCCCAAGTGTTTGAAGCTAAATCACTTGTTTCGCATGGATTTGAAGCTAAACGTTCTACATCGCATTGATTTAAAGCTAAATCATGTGTTTCGCTTTGATTGGAAGCTAACTCGTTTGTTTCATCTGCATTTGCAGCTGTATCACTTATATCGCAAGTATCTGAAGCTAAATCATTTGTGTCGCAGGATTTGAAGCTAATCCTTCTACATAGCATTGATTTGAAGCTTAATCATGTGTTTCGCATGGATTTGAAGCTAACTCGTTAGTTTCGTCTACATTTGAAGCTGTATCACTTATATCGCAAGTATCTGAAGCTAAAACATTTGTGTCTCATGGATTTGAAGCTAAACCTTCTACATAGCATTGATTTGCAGCTAAATCGTGTGTTTCGCGTGGATTTGAAGCTAACTCGATTGTTTCGTCTGCATTTGAAGCTATATCACATGTATCGCAAGTATTTGAAGCTCAATCATTTGCTTCGCATGGATTTGATGCTAATCCTTCTACATCGCATTGATTTGAAGCTAAATCATGTGTTTCGCATGGATTTGGAGCTAACTCGTTTATTTCGTCTGCATTTGTAGCTGTATCACTTATATCGCAAGTATCTGAAGCTAAATCATTTGTGTCTCATGGATATGTAGCTAAACCTTCTACATAGCATTGATTTGAAGCTAAATCAGGTAATTCGCTTGGACTGGAAGCTAACTCGTTAGTTTCGTCTGCATTTGAAGATACATCACTTATATCCCAAGTGTTTGAAGATAAATCATTTGCTTCGCATGGATTTGAAGCTAATCCTTCTACATAGCATTGATTTGAAGCTTAACCATGTGTTTCGCATGGATTTGAAGCTAACTCGTTAGTTTCGTCTGCATTTGAAGCTGTATCACTTACATCGCAAGTATCTGAAGCTAAATCATTTGTGTCGCAAGGATTTGAAGCTAAACCTTCTACATAGCGTTGATCTGAAGCTTAATCATGTGTTTCGTATGGATTTGAAGCTAACTCGTTAGTTTCATCTGCATTTGAAGCTATAAAACTTATATCGCTAGTATCTGAAGCTAAATAATTTGCTTCGCATGGATTTGAAGCTAAACTTTCTACATCGCATTGATTTGAAGCTAAATCATGTAATTCGCTCGGATTGGAAGCTAAATCGTTTGTTTCGTCTGCATTTGAATATATATCACTTCTATCCCAAGTGTTTGAAGCTAAATCATGTGCTTCTCATGGATTTGAAGCTAAACCTTCTACATCGCATTGATTTAAAGCTAAATCATGTGTTTCGCTTGAATTGGAAGCAGACTCGATTATTTCATCTGCATTCGAAGCCGTGTCACTTATATCGCAAGTATCTGAAGCTAAATCATTTGTGTCGAAGGATTTGAAGCTAAACCTTCTACATAGCATTGATTTGAAGCTTAATAATGTGTTTGGTATGGATTTGAAGCTAACTCGTTAGTTTCATCTGCATTTGAAGCTATAACACTTATATCGCTTGTATCTGAAGCTAAATAATTTGTTTCGCATGGATTTGAAGCTAAACTTTCTACATCGCTTTGATTTGAAGCTAAATCAGGTAATTCGCTTGGATTGGAAGTTAAATCGTTTGTTTCGTCTGCATTTGAAGATATATCACTTATATCCGAAGTGTTTGAAGATAAATCATTTGTTTCGCAAGGATTTCAAGCTAAACCTTCTACATTGCATTGATTTGCAGCTAAATCATGTGTTTCTCTTGGATATGAAGCTAACTCGTTTGTTTCCGTCTGCATTTGAAGCTATATCACTTATATCCCAAGTATTTGAAGCTAAATCATTAGTGTCTCATGGATTTGAAGCTAAACCTTCTACATAGCATTGATTTGCAGCTAAATCATGTGTTTCGTTTGGATAAGAAACTAACTCGTTTGTTTCCGTCTGCATTTGAAGCTATATCACTTATATCCCAAGTGTTTGAAGCTAAATCATTTGTGTCGCATGGATTTGAAACTAAACCTTCTACATCGCATTGATTTGAAGCTAAATCATGTGATTCGCTTGGATTGGAAACTAACTCGTTGGTTTCGTCTGCATTTGAAGCTATATCACTTATATCCCAAGTGTTTGAAGCTAAATCATTTGTGTCTCATGGATTTGAAGCTAAACCTTTTACATAGCATTGCTTTGCAGCAAAATCACGAGTTTCGCATGGATTGGAAGCTAACTCGTTTGTTTCGTCTGCCTTTGAAGCTATATCACATATATCCCAAGTGTTTCAAGCTCAATCATTCGCTTCGCATGGATTTGAAGCTAATCCTTCTACATCCCATTGATTTGAAGCTAAATCATGCGTTTCGCATGGATTTGGAGCTAACTCGTTTATTTTGTCTGCATTTGTAGCTGTATCACTTATATCGCAAGTATCTGAAGCTAAATCATTTTAGTCTCATGGATTTGAAACTAAACCTTCTACATAGCATTGACCTGCAGCTAAATCATGTGTCTCGCTTGGATTTGGTGCTAACTCGTTAGTTTCGTCCGCATTTGAAGCTATATCACTTATATCGCTAGTATCTGAAGATAAATCATTTGTTTCGCATGGATTTCAAGCTGAACCTTCTACATCGCATTGATTTGCTGCTAAATCATGTGTTTCGCATAGATTTGAAGCAAAGCCTTAATAATCCGCATGGATTTGATGCTAACTCGTTAGTTTCGTCTGCATTTGAAGCTGTATCACTTACATCGCAAGTATCTGAAGCTAAATCATTTGTGTCGCAAGGATTTGAAGCTAAACCTTCTACATAGCATTGATTTGAAGCTTAATCAAGTGTTTCGTATGGATTTGAAGCTAACTCGTTAGTTTCATCTGCATTTGAAGCTATAAAACTTATATCGCTAGTATCTGAAGCTAAATAATTTGCTTCGCATGGATTTGAAGCTAAACTTTCTACATCGCATTGATTTGAAGCTAAATCATGTAATTCGCTCGGATTGGAAGCTAAATCGTGTGTTTCGTCTGCATTTGAAGATATATCACTTATATCCCAAGTGTTTGAAGATAAATCATTTGTTTCGCATGGATTTCAAGCTAAACCTTCTACATGGCATTGACTTGCAGCTAAATCATGTGTTTCGCTTGCATTTGGAGCTAACTCGTTAGTTTCGTCTGCATTTGAAGCTATATCACTTATATCGCTAGTATCTGAAGCTAAATCATATGTTTCGCATGGATTTCAAGCTGAACCTTCTACATCGCATTGATTTGCAGCTAAATCATGTGTTTCGCATAGATTTGAAGCAAAGCCTTAATAATTCGCATGGATTTAAACTAACTCGTTAGTTTCGTCTGCATTTGAAGCTGTATCACTTACATCTCAAGTATCTGAAGCTAAATCGTTTGTGTCGCAAGGATTTGAAGCTAAACCTTCTACATAGCATTGATTTGAAGCTTAATCATGTGTTTCGCATGGATTTGAAGCTAACTCGTTAGTTTCGTCTGCATTTGAAGCTGTATCACTTATATCGCAAGTATCTGAAGATAAATCATTTGTATGGCAAGGATTTGAAGCTAAACCTTCTACATAGCATTGATTTGAAGCTAAATCATGTGATTCGCATGGATTGGAAGCTAACTCGATGGTTTCGTATACATTTGAAGCTATAACACTTATATCGCTAGTATCTGAAGCTAAATAATTTGCTTCGCATGGATTTGAAGCTAAACTTTATACATCGCATTTATTTGAGGCTAAATCATGTAATTCGCTTGGATTGGAAGCTAAATCGTTTGTTTCGTCTGCATTTGAAGATATATCACTTATATTCCAAGTGTTTGAAGCTAAATCATTTGTGTCTCATGGATTTGGAGCTAAACCTTCTACATAGCATTGCTTTGCAGCAAAATCATGAGTTTCGCATGGATTTGAAGCTAACTCGTTTGTTTCGTCTGCCTTTGAAGCTATATCACATATATCCCAAGTGTTTCAAGCTCAATCATTTGCTTCGCATGGATTTGGAGCTAATCCTTCTATATCGCATTGATTTGAAGCTAAATCATGTGTTTCGCATGGATTTGGAGCTAACTCGTTTATTTTGTCTGCATTTGTAGCTGTATCACTTATATCGCAAGTATCTGAAGCTAAATCATTTGTGTCTCATGGATTTGAAACTAAACCTTCTTCATAGCATTGACTTGCAGCTAAATCATGCGTTTCGCTTGGATTTGTAGCTAACTCGTTAGTTTCGCCTGCATTTGAAGCTATATCACTTATATCGCTAGTATCTGAAGCTAAATCATTTGTTTCGCATGGATTTCAAGATGAACCTTCTACATCGTATTGATTTGCAGCTAAATCATGTGTTTCGCATAGATTTGAAGCTAAGCCTTAATAATTCGCATGGATTTGAAGCTAACTCAATAGTTTCGTGTGCATTTGAAGCTATAACACTTATATCGCTTGTATCTGGAGCTAAATAATTTGTTTCGCATGGATTTCAAGCTAAACCTTCTACATTGCATTGATTTGCAGCTAAATCATGTGTTTCTCTTGGATATGAAGCTAACTCGTTTGTTTCCGTCTGCATTTGAAGCTATATCACTTATATCCCAAGTGTTTGAAGATAAATAATTAGTGTCTCATGGATTTGAAGCTAAACCTTCTACATAGCATTGATTTGCAGCTAAATCATGTGTTTCGCTTGGATATGAAGCTAACTCGTTTGTTTCCGTCTGCATTTGAAGCTATATCACTTATATCCCAAGTGTTTGAAGCTAAATCATTTGTTTCGCATGGATTTGAAACTAAACCTTCTACATCGCATTGATTTGAAGCTAAATCATGTGATTCGCTTGGATTCGAAGCTAACTCGTTGGTTTCGTCTGCATTTGAAGCTATATCACTTATATCCCAAGTGTTTGAGGCTAAATCACTTGTTTCGCATGGATTTGAAGCTAATCCTTCTACATAGCATTGATTTGAAGCTTAATCATGTGTTTCGCATGGATTTGAAGCTAACTCGTTAGTTTCGTCTACATTTGAAGCTGTATCACTTATATCGCAAGTATCTGAAGCTAAAACATTTGTGTCTCATGGATTTGAAGCTAAACCTTCTACATAGCATTGATTTGCAGCTAAATCGTGTGTTTCGCGTGGATTTGAAGCTAACTCGATTGTTTCGTCTGCATTTGAAGCTATATCACATGTATCGCAAGTATTTGAAGCTCAATCATTTGCTTCGCATGGATTTGAAGCTAATCCTTCTACATCGCATTGATTTGAAGCTAAATCATGTGTTTCGCATGGATTTGGAGCTAACTCGTTTATTTCGTCTGCATTTGTAGCTGTATCACTTATATCGCAAGTATCTGAAGCTAAATCATTTGTGTCTCATGGATATGTAGCTAAACCTTCTACATAGCATTGATTTGAAGCTAAATCAGGTAATTCGCTTGGACTGGAAGCTAACTCGTTAGTTTCGTCTGCATTTGAAGATACATCACTTATATCCCAAGTGTTTGAAGATAAATCATTTGCTTCGCATGGATTTGAAGCTAATCCTTCTACATAGCATTGATTTGAAGCTTAACCATGTGTTTCGCATGGATTTGAAGCTAACTCGTTAGTTTCGTCTGCATTTGAAGCTGTATCACTTACATCGCAAGTATCTGAAGCTAAATCATTTGTGTCGCAAGGATTTGAAGCTAAACCTTCTACATAGCATTGATCTGAAGCTTAATCATGTGTTTCGTATGGATTTGAAGCTAACTCGTTAGTTTCATCTGCATTTGAAGCTATAAAACTTATATCGCTAGTATCTGAAGCTAAATAATTTGCTTCGCATGGATTTGAAGCTAAACTTTCTACATCGCATTGATTTGAAGCTAAATCATGTAATTCGCTCGGATTGGAAGCTAAATCGTTTGTTTCGTCTGCATTTGAATATATATCACTTCTATCCCAAGTGTTTGAAGCTAAATCATGTGCTTCTCATGGATTTGAAGCTAAACCTTCTACATCGCATTGATTTAAAGCTAAATCATGTGTTTCGCTTGAATTGGAAGCAGACTCGATTATTTCATCTGCATTCGAAGCCGTGTCACTTATATCGCAAGTATCTGAAGCTAAATCATTTGTGTCGAAGGATTTGAAGCTAAACCTTCTACATAGCATTGATTTGAAGCTTAATAATGTGTTTGGTATGGATTTGAAGCTAACTCGTTAGTTTCATCTGCATTTGAAGCTATAACACTTATATCGCTTGTATCTGAAGCTAAATAATTTGTTTCGCATGGATTTGAAGCTAAACTTTCTACATCGCTTTGATTTGAAGCTAAATCAGGTAATTCGCTTGGATTGGAAGTTAAATCGTTTGTTTCGTCTGCATTTGAAGATATATCACTTATATCCCAAGTGTTTGAAGATAAATCATTTGTTTCGCATGGATTTCAAGCTAAACCTTCTACATTGCATTGATTTGCAGCTAAATCATGTGTTTCTCTTGGATATGAAGCTAACTCGTTTGTTTCCGTCTGCATTTGAAGCTATATCACTTATATCCCAAGTATTTGAAGCTAAATCATTAGTGTCTCATGGATTTGAAGCTAAACCTTCTACATAGCATTGATTTGCAGCTAAATCATGTGTTTCGTTTGGATAAGAAACTAACTCGTTTGTTTCCGTCTGCATTTGAAGCTATATCACTTATATCCCAAGTGTTTGAAGCTAAATCATTTGTGTCGCATGGATTTGAAACTAAACCTTCTACATCGCATTGATTTGAAGCTAAATCATGTGATTCGCTTGGATTGGAAGCTAACTCGTTGGTTTCGTCTGCATTTGAAGCTATATCACTTATATCCCAAGTGTTTGAAGCTAAATCATTTGTGTCTCATGGATTTGAAGCTAAACCTTTTACATAGCATTGCTTTGCAGCAAAATCACGAGTTTCGCATGGTTTGGAAGCTAACTCGTTTGTTTCGTCTGCCTTTGAAGCTATATCACATATATCCCAAGTGTTTCAAGCTCAATCATTCGCTTCGCATGGATTTGAAGCTAATCCTTCTACATCCCATTGATTTGAAGCTAAATCATGCGTTTCGCATGGATTTGGAGCTAACTCGTTTATTTTGTCTGCATTTGTAGCTGTATCACTTATATCGCAAGTATCTGAAGCTAAATCATTTTTGTCTCATGGATTTGAAACTAAACCTTCTACATAGCATTGACCTGCAGCTAAATCATGTGTCTCGCTTGGATTTGGTGCTAACTCGATAGTTTCGTCCGCATTTGAAGCTATATCACTTATATCGCTAGTATCTGAAGATAAATCATTTGTTTCGCATGGATTTCAAGCTGAACCTTCTACATCGCATTGATTTGCTGCTAAATCATGTGTTTCGCATAGATTTGAAGCAAAGCCTTAATAATCCGCATGGATTTGATGCTAACTCGTTAGTTTCGTCTGCATTTGAAGCTGTATCACTTACATCGCAAGTATCTGAAGCTAAATCATTTGTGTCGCAAGGATTTGAAGCTAAACCTTCTACATAGCATTGATTTGAAGCTTAATCAAGTGTTTCGTATGGATTTGAAGCTAACTCGTTAGTTTCATCTGCATTTGAAGCTATAAAACTTATATCGCTAGTATCTGAAGCTAAATAATTTGCTTCGCATGGATTTGAAGCTAAACTTTCTACATCGCATTGATTTGAAGCTAAATCATGTAATTCGCTCGGATTGGAAGCTAAATCGTTTGTTTCGTCTGCATTTGAAGATATATCACTTATATCCCAAGTGTTTGAAGATAAATCATTTGTTTCGCATGGATTTCAAGCTAAACCTTCTACATGGCATTGACTTGCAGCTAAATCATGTGTTTCGCTTGCATTTGGAGCTAACTCGTTAGTTTCGTCTGCATTTGAAGCTATATCACTTATATCGCTAGTATCTGAAGCTAAATCATATGTTTCGCATGGATTTCAAGCTGAACCTTCTACATCGCATTGATTTGCAGCTAAATCATGTGTTTCGCATAGATTTGAAGCAAAGCCTTAATAATTCGCATGGATTTAAACTAACTCGTTAGTTTCGTCTGCATTTGAAGCTGTATCACTTACATCTCAAGTATCTGAAGCTAAATCGTTTGTGTCGCAAGGATTTGAAGCTAAACCTTCTACATAGCATTGATTTGAAGCTTAATCAAGTGTTTCGTATGGATTTGAAGCTAACTCGTTAGTTTCATCTGCATTTGAAGCTATAAAACTTATATCGCTAGTATCTGAAGCTAAATAATTTGCTTCGCATGGATTTGAAGCTAAACTTTCTACATCGCATTGATTTGAAGCTACATCATGTAATTCGCTCGGTTTGGAAGCTAAATCGTTTGTTTCGTCTGCATTTGAAGATATATCACTTATATCCCAAGTGTTTGAAGCTAAATCATTTGCTTCGCATGGATTTGAAGCTAAACCTTCTACATCGCATTGATTTAAAGCTAAATCATGTGTTTCGCTTGGATTGGAAGCTGACTCGTTTATTTCATCTGCATTTGAAGCCGTGTCACTTATATCGCAAGTATCTGAAGCTAAATCATTTGTGTCGAAGGATTTGAAGCTAAACCTTCTACATAGCATTGATTTGAAGCTTAATAATGTGTTTGGTATGGATTTGAAGCTAACTCGTTAGTTTCATCTGCATTTGAAGCTATAACACTTATATCGCTTGTATCTGAAGCTAAATAATTTGTTTCGCATGGATTTGAAGCTAAACTTTCTACATCGCTTTGATTTGAAGCTAAATCAGGTAATTCGCTTGGATTGGAAGTTAAATCGTTTGTTTCGTCTGCATTTGAAGATATATCACTTATATCCGAAGTGTTTGAAGATAAATCATTTGTTTCGCATGGATTTCAAGCTAAACCTTCTACATTGCATTGATTTGCAGCTAAATCATGTGTTTCTCTTGGATATGAAGCTAACTCGTTTGTTTCCGTCTGCATTTGAAGCTATATCACGTATATCCCAAGTATTTGAAGCTAAATCATTAGTGTCTCATTGATTTGAAGCTAAACCTTCTACATAGCATTGATTTGCAGCTAAATCATGTGTTTCGTTTGGATAAGAAACTAACTCGTTTGTTTCCGTCTGCATTTGAAGCTATATCACTTATATCCCAAGTGTTTGAAGCTAAATCATTTGTGTCGCATGGATTTGAAACTAAACCTTCTACATCGCAATGATTTGAAGCTAAATCATGTGATTCGCTTGGATTGGAAGCTAACTCGTTGGTTTCGTCTGCATTTGAAGCTATATCACTTATATCCCAAGTGTTTGAAGCTAAATCATTTGTGTCTCATGGATTTGAAGCTAAACCTTTTACATAGCATTGCTTTGCAGCAAAATCACGAGTTTCGCATGGATTGGAAGCTAACTCGTTTGTTTCGTCTGCCTTTGAAGCTATATCACATATATCCCAAGTGTTTCAAGCTCAATCATTCGCTTCGCATGGATTTGAAGCTAATCCTTCTACATCCCATTGATTTGAAGCTAAATCATGCGTTTCGCATGGATTTGGAGCTAACTCGTTTATTTTGTCTGCATTTGTAGCTGTATCACTTATATCGCAAGTATCTGAAGCTAAATCATTTTTGTCTCATGGATTTGAAACTAAACCTTCTACATAGCATTGACCTGCAGCTAAATCATGTGTCTCGCTTGGATTTGGTGCTAACTCGTTAGTTTCATCCGCATTTGAAGCTATATCACTTATATCGCTAGTATCTGAAGATAAATCATTTGTTTCGCATGGATTTCAAGCTGAACCTTCTACATCGCATTGATTTGCTGCTAAATCATGTGTTTCGCATAGATTTGAAGCAAAGCCTTAATAATCCGCATGGATTTGATGCTAACTCGTTAGTTTCGTCTGCATTTGAAGCTGTATCACTTACATCTCAAGTATCTGAAGCTAAATCATTTGTGTCGCAAGGATTTGAAGCTAAACCTTCTACATAGCATTGATTTGAAGCTTAATCAAGTGTTTCGTATGGATTTGAAGCTAACTCGTTAGTTTCATCTGCATTTGAAGCTATAAAACTTATATCGCTAGTATCTGAAGCTAAATAATTTGCTTCGCATGGATTTGTAGCTAAACTTTCTACATCGCATTGATTTGAAGCTAAATCATGTAATACGCTCGGATTGGAAGCTAAATCGTTTGTTTCGTCTGCATTTGAAGATATATCACTTATATCCCAAGTGTTTGAAGATAAATCATTTGTTTCGCATGGATTTCAAGCTAAACCTTCTACATGGCATTGATTTGAAGCTAATTCATGTGATTCGCTTGGATTGGAAGCTAACTCGATGGTTTCGTCTACATTTGAAGCTATATCACTTATATCCCAAGTGTTTGAAGCGAAATCATTTGCTTCGCATGGATTTGAAGTTAAACCTTCTACATCGCATTGATTTAAATCTAAATCATGTGTTTCGCTTGGATTGGAAGCTGACTCGTTTATTTCATCTGCATTTGAAGCCGTGTCACTTATATCGCAAGTATCTGAAGCTAAATCATTTGTGTCTCATGGATTTGAAACTAAACCTTCTACATAGCATTGACCTGCAGCTAAATCATGTGTCTCGCTTGGATTTGGAGCTAACTCGTTAGTTTCGTCTGCATTTGAAGCTATATCACTTATATCGCTAGTATCTGAAGCTAAATCATTTGTTTCGCATGGATTTCAAGCTGAACCTTCTACATCGCATTGATTTGCAGCTAAATCATGTGTTTCGCATAGATTTGAAGCAAAGCCTTAATAATTCGCATGGATTTAAACTAACTCGTTAGTTTCGTCTGCATTTGAAGCTGTATCACTTACATCTCAAGTATCTGAAGCTAAATCGTTTGTGTCGCAAGGATTTGAAGCTAAACCTTCTACATAGCATTGATTTGCAGCTAAATCATGTGTTTCTCTTGGATATGAAGCTAACTCGTTTGTTTCCGTCTGCATTTGAAGCTATATCACGTATATCCCAAGTATTTGAAGCTAAATCATTAGTGTCTCATTGATTTGAAGCTAAACCTTCTACATAGCATTGATTTGCAGCTAAATCATGTGTTTCGTTTGGATAAGAAACTAACTCGTTTGTTTCCGTCTGCATTTGAAGCTATATCACTTATATCCCAAGTGTTTGAAGCTAAATCATTTGTGTCGCATGGATTTGAAACTAAACCTTCTACATCGCAATGATTTGAAGCTAAATCATGTGATTCGCTTGGATTGGAAGCTAACTCGTTGGTTTCGTCTGCATTTGAAGCTATATCACTTATATCCCAAGTGTTTGAAGCTAAATCATTTGTGTCTCATGGATTTGAAGCTAAACCTTTTACATAGCATTGCTTTGCAGCAAAATCACGAGTTTCGCATGGATTGGAAGCTAACTCGTTTGTTTCGTCTGCCTTTGAAGCTATATCACATATATCCCAAGTGTTTCAAGCTCAATCATTCGCTTCGCATGGATTTGAAGCTAATCCTTCTACATCCCATTGATTTGAAGCTAAATCATGCGTTTCGCATGGATTTGGAGCTAACTCGTTTATTTTGTCTGCATTTGTAGCTGTATCACTTATATCGCAAGTATCTGAAGCTAAATCATTTTTGTCTCATGGATTTGAAACTAAACCTTCTACATAGCATTGACCTGCAGCTAAATCATGTGTCTCGCTTGGATTTGGTGCTAACTCGTTAGTTTCGTCCGCATTTGAAGCTATATCACTTATATCGCTAGTATCTGAAGATAAATCATTTGTTTCGCATGGATTTCAAGCTGAACCTTCTACATCGCATTGATTTGCTGCTAAATCATGTGTTTCGCATAGATTTGAAGCAAAGCCTTAATAATCCGCATGGATTTGATGCTAACTCGTTAGTTTCGTCTGCATTTGAAGCTGTATCACTTACATCTCAAGTATCTGAAGCTAAATCATTTGTGTCGCAAGGATTTGAAGCTAAACCTTCTACATAGCATTGATTTGAAGCTTAATCAAGTGTTTCGTATGGATTTGAAGCTAACTCGTTAGTTTCATCTGCATTTGAAGCTATAAAACTTATATCGCTAGTATCTGAAGCTAAATAATTTGCTTCGCATGGATTTGTAGCTAAACTTTCTACATCGCATTGATTTGAAGCTAAATCATGTAATACGCTCGGATTGGAAGCTAAATCGTTTGTTTCGTCTGCATTTGAAGATATATCACTTATATCCCAAGTGTTTGAAGATAAATCATTTGTTTCGCATGGATTTCAAGCTAAACCTTCTACATGGCATTGATTTGAAGCTAATTCATGTGATTCGCTTGGATTGGAAGCTAACTCGATGGTTTCGTCTACATTTGAAGCTATATCACTTATATCCCAAGTGTTTGAAGCGAAATCATTTGCTTCGCATGGATTTGAAGTTAAACCTTCTACATCGCATTGATTTAAATCTAAATCATGTGTTTCGCTTGGATTGGAAGCTGACTCGTTTATTTCATCTGCATTTGAAGCCGTGTCACTTATATCGCAAGTATCTGAAGCTAAATCATTTGTGTCTCATGGATTTGAAACTAAACCTTCTACATAGCATTGACCTGCAGCTAAATCATGTGTCTCGCTTGGATTTGGAGCTAACTCGTTAGTTTCGTCTGCATTTGAAGCTATATCACTTATATCGCTAGTATCTGAAGCTAAATCATTTGTTTCGCATGGATTTCAAGCTGAACCTTCTACATCGCATTGATTTGCAGCTAAATCATGTGTTTCGCATAGATTTGAAGCAAAGCCTTAATAATTCGCATGGATTTAAACTAACTCGTTAGTTTCGTCTGCATTTGAAGCTGTATCACTTACATCTCAAGTATCTGAAGCTAAATCGTTTGTGTCGCAAGGATTTGAAGCTAAACCTTCTACATAGCATTGATTTGAAGCTTAATCAAGTGTTTCGTATGGATTTGAAGCTAACTCGTTAGTTTCATCTGCATTTGAAGCTATAAAACTTATATCGCTAGTATCTGAAGCTAAATAATTTGCTTCGCATGGATTTGAAGCTAAACTTTCTACATCGCATTGATTTGAAGCTAAATCATGTAATTCGCTCGGTTTGGAAGCTAAATCGTTTGTTTCGTCTGCATTTGAAGATATATCACTTATATCCCAAGTGTTTGAAGCTAAATCATTTGCTTCGCATGGATTTGAAGCTAAACCTTCTACATCGCATTGATTTAAAGCTAAATCATGTGTTTCGCTTGGATTGGAAGCTGACTCGTTTATTTCATCTGCATTTGAAGCCGTGTCACTTATATCGCAAGTATCTGAAGCTAAATCATTTGTGTCGAAGGATTTGAAGCTAAACCTTCTACATAGCATTGATTTGAAGCTTAATAATGTATTTGGTATGGATTTGAAGCTAACTCGTTAGTTTCATCTGCATTTGAAGCTATAACACTTATATCGCTTGTATCTGAAGCTAAATAATTTGTTTCGCATGGATTTGAAGCTAAACTTTCTACATCGCATTGATTTGAAGCTAAATCATGTAATTCGCTCGGATTGGAAGCTAAATTGTTTGTTTCGTCTGCATTTGAAGATATATCACTTATATCCCAAGTGTTTGAAGATAAATCATTTGTTTCGCATGGATTTCAAGCTAAACCTTCTACATGGCATTGACTTGCAGCTAAATCATGTGTTTCGCTTGCATTTGGAGCTAACTCGTTAGTTTCGTCTGCATTTGAAGCTATATCACTTATATCGCTAGTATCTGAAGCTAAATCATATGTTTCGCATGGATTTCAAGCTGAACCTTCTACATCGCATTGATTTGCAGCTAAATCATGTGTTTCGCATAGATTTGAAGCAAAGCCTTAATAATTCGCATGGATTTAAACTAACTCGTTAGTTTCGTCTGCATTTGAAGCTGTATCACTTACATCTCAAGTATCTGAAGCTAAATCGTTTGTGTCGCAAGGATTTGAAGCTAAACCTTCTACATAGCATTGATTTGAAGCTTAATCAAGTGTTTCGTATGGATTTGAAGCTAACTCGTTAGTTTCATCTGCATTTGAAGCTATAAAACTTATATCGCTAGTATCTGAAGCTAAATAATTTGCTTCGCATGGATTTGAAGCTAAACTTTCTACATCGCATTGATTTGAAGCTAAATCATGTAATTCGCTCGGTTTGGAAGCTAAATCGTTTGTTTCGTCTGCATTTGAAGATATATCACTTATATCCCAAGTGTTTGAAGCTAAATCATTTGCTTCGCATGGATTTGAAGCTAAACCTTCTACATCGCATTGATTTAAAGCTAAATCATGTGTTTCGCTTGGATTGGAAGCTGACTCGTTTATTTCATCTGCATTTGAAGCCGTGTCACTTATATCGCAAGTATCTGAAGCTAAATCATTTGTGTCGAAGGATTTGAAGCTAAACCTTCTACATAGCATTGATTTGAAGCTTAATAATGTGTTTGGTATGGATTTGAAGCTAACTCGTTAGTTTCATCTGCATTTGAAGCTATAACACTTATATCGCTTGTATCTGAAGCTAAATAATTTGTTTCGCATGGATTTGAAGCTAAACTTTCTACATCGCTTTGATTTGAAGCTAAATCAGGTAATTCGCTTGGATTGGAAGTTAAATCGTTTGTTTCGTCTGCATTTGAAGATATATCACTTATATCCGAAGTGTTTGAAGATAAATCATTTGTTTCGCATGGATTTCAAGCTAAACCTTCTACATTGCATTGATTTGCAGCTAAATCATGTGTTTCTCTTGGATATGAAGCTAACTCGTTTGTTTCCGTCTGCATTTGAAGCTATATCACGTATATCCCAAGTATTTGAAGCTAAATCATTAGTGTCTCATTGATTTGAAGCTAAACCTTCTACATAGCATTGATTTGCAGCTAAATCATGTGTTTCGTTTGGATAAGAAACTAACTCGTTTGTTTCCGTCTGCATTTGAAGCTATATCACTTATATCCCAAGTGTTTGAAGCTAAATCATTTGTGTCGCATGGATTTGAAACTAAACCTTCTACATCGCAATGATTTGAAGCTAAATCATGTGATTCGCTTGGATTGGAAGCTAACTCGTTGGTTTCGTCTGCATTTGAAGCTATATCACTTATATCCCAAGTGTTTGAAGCTAAATCATTTGTGTCTCATGGATTTGAAGCTAAACCTTTTACATAGCATTGCTTTGCAGCAAAATCACGAGTTTCGCATGGATTGGAAGCTAACTCGTTTGTTTCGTCTGCCTTTGAAGCTATATCACATATATCCCAAGTGTTTCAAGCTCAATCATTCGCTTCGCATGGATTTGAAGCTAATCCTTCTACATCCCATTGATTTGAAGCTAAATCATGCGTTTCGCATGGATTTGGAGCTAACTCGTTTATTTTGTCTGCATTTGTAGCTGTATCACTTATATCGCAAGTATCTGAAGCTAAATCATTTTTGTCTCATGGATTTGAAACTAAACCTTCTACATAGCATTGACCTGCAGCTAAATCATGTGTCTCGCTTGGATTTGGTGCTAACTCGTTAGTTCGTCCGCATTTGAAGCTATATCACTTATATCGCTAGTATCTGAAGATAAATCATTTGTTTCGCATGGATTTCAAGCTAAACCTTCTACATAGCATTGATTTGAAGCTTAATCAAGTGTTTCGTATGGATTTGAAGCTAACTCGTTAGTTTCATCTGCATTTGAAGCTATAAAACTTATATCGCTAGTATCTGAAGCTAAATAATTTGCTTCGCATGGATTTGAAGCTAAACTTTCTACATCGCATTGATTTGAAGCTAAATCATGTAATTCGCTCGGATTGGAAGCTAAATCGTTTGTTTCGTCTGCATTTGAAGATATATCACTTATATCCCAAGTGTTTGAAGATAAATCATTTGTTTCGCATGGATTTCAAGCTAAACCTTCTACATTGCATTGATTTGCAGCTAAATCATGTGTTTCTCTTGGATATGAAGCTAACTCGTTTGTTTCCGTCTGCATTTGAAGCTATATCACTTATATCCCAAGTATTTGAAGCTAAATCATTAGTGTCTCATGGATTTGAAGCTAAACCTTCTACATAGCATTGATTTGCAGCTAAATCATGTGTTTCGTTTGGATAAGAAACTAACTCGTTTGTTTCCGTCTGCATTTGAAGCTATATCACTTATATCCCAAGTGTTTGAAGCTAAATCATTTGTGTCGCATGGATTTGAAACTAAACCTTCTACATCGCATTGATTTGAAGCTAAATCATGTGATTCGCTTGGATTGGAATCTAAATCGTTTGTTTCGTCTGCATTTGAAGATATATCACTTATATCCCAAGTGTTTGAAGATAAATCATTTGTTTCGCATGGATTTCAAGCTAAACCTTCTACATCGCATTGATTTGCTGCTAAATCATGTGTTTCGCATAGATTTGAAGCAAAGCCTTAATAATTCGCACGGATTTGATGCTGACTCGTTAGTTTCGTCTGCATTTGAAGCTGTATCACTTACATCGCAAGTATCTGAAGCTAAATCATTTGTGTCGCAAGGATTTGAAGCTAAACCTTCTACATAGCATTGATTTGAAGCTTAATCAAGTGTTTCGTATGGATTTGAAGCTAACTCGTTAGTTTCATCTGCATTTGAAGCTATAAAACTTATATCGCTAGTATCTGAAGCTAAATAATTTGCTTCGCATGGATTTGAAGCTAAACTTTCTACATCGCATTGATTTGAAGCTAAATCATGTAATTCGCTCGGATTGGAATCTAAATCGTTTGTTTCGTCTGCATTTGAAGATATATCACTTATATCCCAAGTGTTTGAAGATAAATCATTTGTTTCGCATGGATTTCAAGCTAAACCTTCTACATGGCATTGATTTGAAGCTAAAACATGTGATTCGCTTGGATTGGAAGCTAACTCGATGGTTTCGTCTACATTTGAAGCTATATCACTTATATCCCAAGTGTTTGAAGCTAAATCATTTGCTTCGCATGGATTTGAAGCTAAACCTTCTACATCGCATTGATTTAAAGCTAAATCATGTGTTTCGCTTGGATTGGAAGCTAACTCGTTTATTTCTTCTGCATTTGCAGCTGTATCACTTATATCGCAAGTATCTGAAGCTAAATCATTTGTGTCGCAAGGATTTGAAGCTAATCCTTCTACATAGCATTGATCTGAAGCTTAATCGTGTGTTTCGTATGGATTTGAACCTAACTCGTTAGTTCCATCTGCATTTGAAGCTATAACACTTATATCGATAGTATCGGAAGCTAAATAATTTGCTTCGCATGGATTTGAAGCTAAACTTTCTACATCGCATTGATTTGAAGCTAAATCATGTAATTCGCTTGGATTGGAAGGTAAATCGTTTGTTTCGTCTGCATTTGAAGATATATCACTTATATCCCAAGTGTTTGAAGATAAATCATTTGCTTCGCATGGATTTGAAGCTAATCCATCTACATCGCAATGATTTGAAGCTATATCATGTGTTTCGCATGGATTTGGAGCTAACTCGTTTATTTTGTCTGCATTTGTAGCTGTATCACTTATATCGCAAGTATCTGAAGCTAAATCATTTGTTTCGCATGGATTTCAAGCTAAACCTTCTACATGGCATTGATTTGAAGCTAATTCATGTGATTCGCTTGGATTGGAAGCTAACTCGATGGTTTCGTCTACATTTGAAGCTATATCACTTATATCCCAAGTGTTTGAAGCGAAATCATTTGCTTCGCATGGATTTGAAGTTAAACCTTCTACATCGCATTGATTTAAATCTAAATCATGTGTTTCGCTTGGATTGGAAGCTGACTCGTTTATTTCATCTGCATTTGAAGCCGTGTCACTTATATCGCAAGTATCTGAAGCTAAATCATTTGTGTCTCATGGATTTGAAACTAAACCTTCTACATAGCATTGACCTGCAGCTAAATCATGTGTCTCGCTTGGATTTGGAGCTAACTCGTTAGTTTCGTCTGCATTTGAAGCTATATCACTTATATCGCTAGTATCTGAAGCTAAATCATTTGTTTCGCATGGATTTCAAGCTGAACCTTCTACATCGCATTGATTTGCAGCTAAATCATGTGTTTCGCATAGATTTGAAGCAAAGCCTTAATAATTCGCATGGATTTGAAGCTAACTCGTTAGTTTCGTCTGCATTTGAAGCTGTATCACTTACATCGCAAGTATCTGAAGCTAAATCATTTGTGTCGCAAGGATTTGAAGCTAAACCTTCTACATAGCATTGATTTGAAGCTTAATCAAGTGTTTCGTATGGATTTGAAGCTAACTCGTTAGTTTCATCTGCATTTGAAGCTATAAAACTTATATCGCTAGTATCTGAAGCTAAATAATTTGCTTCGCATGGATTTGAAGCTAAACTTTCTACATCGCATTGATTTGAAGCTAAATCATGTAATTCGCTCGGATTGGAAGCTAAATCGTTTGTTTCGTCTGCATTTGAAGATATATCACTTATATCCCAAGTGTTTGAAGATAAATCATTTGTTTCGCATGGATTTCAAGCTAAACCTTCTACATGGCATTGATTTGAAGCTAAATCATGTGATTCGCTTGGATTGGAAGCTAACTCGATGGTTTCGTCTACATTTGAAGCCATATCACTTATATCCCAAGTGTTTGAAGCTAAATCATTTGCTTCGCATGGATTTGAAGCTAAACCTTCTACATCGCATTGATTTAAAGCTAAATCATGTGTTTCGCTTGGATTGGAAGCTAACTTGTTTATTTCATCTGCATTTGCAGCTGTATCACTTATATCGCAAGTATCTGAAGCTAAATCATTTGTGTCACAAGGATTTGAAGCTAAACCTTCTACATAGCATTGATCTGAAGCTTAATCATGTGTTTCGTATGGATTTGAAGCTAACTCGTTAGTTTCATCTGCATTTGAAGCTATAACACTTATATCGCTAGTATCTGAAGCTAAATAATTTGCTTCGCATGGATTTGAAGCTAAACTTTCTACATCGCATTGATTTGAAGCTAAATCATGTAATTCGCTTGGATTGGAAGCTAAATCGTTTGTTTCGTCTGCATTTGTAGCTGTATCACTTATATCGCAAGTATCTGAAGCTAAATCATTTGCGTCTCATGGATTTGAAACTAAACCTTCTACATAGCATTGACCTGCAGCTAAATCATGTGTCTCGCTTGGATTTGGTGCTAACTCGTTAGTTTCGTCTGCATTTGAAGCTATATCACTTATATCGCTAGTATCTGAAGATAAATCATTTGTTTCGCATGGATTTCAAGCTGAACCTTCTACATCGCATTGATTTGCTGCTAAATCATGTGTTTCGCATAGATTTGAAGCAAAGCCTTAATAATTCGCATGGATTTGATGCTAACTCGTTAGTTTCGTCTGCATTTGAAGCTGTATCACTTACATCGCAAGTATCTGAAGCTAAATCATTTGTGTCGCAAGGATTTGAAGCTAAACCTTCTACATAGCATTGATTTGAAGCTTAATCAAGTGTTTCGTATGGATTTGAAGCTAACTCGTTAGTTTCATCCTCATTTGAAGCTATAAAACTTATATCGCTAGTATCTGAAGCTAAATAATTTGCTTCGCAAGGATTTGAAGCTAAACTTTCTACATCGCATTGATTTGAAGCTAAATCATGTAATTCGCTCGGATTGGAATCTAAATCGTTTGTTTCGTCTGCATTTGAAGATATATCACTTATATCCCAAGTGTTTGAAGCTAAATCATTTGCTTCGCATGGATTTGAAGCTAAACCTTCTACATCGCATTGATTTAAAGCTAAATCATGTGTTTCGCTTGGATTGGAAGCTAACTCGTTTATTTCTTCTGCATTTGCAGCTGTATCACTTATATCGCAAGTATCTGAAGCTAAATCATTTGTGTCGCAAGGATTTGAAGCTAATCCTTCTACATAGCATTGATCTGAAGCTTAATCATGTGTTTCGTATGGATTTGAAGCTAACTCGTTAGTTTCATCTGCATTTGAAGCTATAACACTTACATCGCTAGTATCTGAAGCTAAATAATTTGCTTCGCATGGATTTGAAGCTAAACTTTCTACATCGCATTGATTTGAAGCTAAATCATGTAATTCGCTTGGATTGGAAGGTAAATCGTTTGTTTCGTCTGCATTTGAAGATATATCACTTATATCCCAAGTGTTTGAAGATAAATCATTTGCTTCGCATGGATTTGAAGCTAATCCATCTACATCGCAATGATTTGAATCTAAATCATGTGTTTCGCATGGATTTGGAGCTAACTCGTTTATTTTGTCTGCATTTGTAGCTGTATCACTTATATCGCAAGTATCTGAAGCTAAATCATTTGTGTCTCATGGATTTGAAACTAAACCTTCTACATAGCATTGACTTGCAGCTAAATCATGTGTTTCGCTTGGATTTGGAGCTAACTCGTTAGTTTCGTCTGCATTTGAAGCTATATCACTTATATCGCTAGTATCTGAAGCTAAATCATTTGTTTCGCATGGATTTCAAGCTGAACCTTCTACATCGCATTGATTTGCAGCTAAATCATGTGTTTCGCATAGATTTGAAGAAAAGCCTCAATAATTCGCATGGATTTGAAGCTAACTCGTTAGTTTCGTCTGCATTTGAAGCTGTATCACTTACATCGCAAGTATCTGAAGCTAAATCATTTGTGTCGCAAGGATTTGAAGCTAAACCTTCTACATAGCATTGATTTGAAGCTTAATCAAGTGTTTCGTATGGATTTGAAGCTAACTCGTTAGTTTCATCTGCATTTGAAGCTATAAAACTTATATCGCTAGTATCTGAAGCTAAATAATTTGCTTCGCATGGATTTGTAGCTAAACTTTCTACATCGCATTGATTTGAAGCTAAATCATGTAATACGCTCGGATTGGAAGCTAAATCGTTTGTTTCGTCTGCATTTGAAGATATATCACTTATATCCCAAGTGTTTGAAGATAAATCATTTGTTTCGCATGGATTTCAAGCTAAACCTTCTACATGGCATTGATTTGAAGCTAAAACATGTGATTCGCTTGGATTGGAAGCTAACTCGATGGTTTCGTCTACATTTGAAGCTATATCACTTATATCCCAAGTGTTTGAAGCTAAATCATTTGCTTCGCATGGATTTGAAGCTAAACCTTCTACATCGCATTGATTTAAAGCTAAATCATGTGTTTCGCTTGGATTGGAAGCTAACTCGTTTATTTCTTCTGCATTTGCAGCTGTATCACTTATATCGCAAGTATCTGAAGCTAAATCATTTGTGTCGCAAGGATTTGAAGCTAATCCTTCTACATAGCATTGATCTGAAGCTTAATCGTGTGTTTCGTATGGATTTGAACCTAACTCGTTAGTTCCATCTGCATTTGAAGCTATAACACTTATATCGATAGTATCGGAAGCTAAATAATTTGCTTCGCATGGATTTGAAGCTAAACTTTCTACATCGCATTGATTTGAAGCTAAATCATGTAATTCGCTTGGATTGGAAGGTAAATCGTTAGTTTCGTCTGCATTTGAAGCTATATCACTTATATCGCTAGTATCTGAAGCTAAATCATTTGTTTCGCATGGATTTCAAGCTGAACCTTCTACATCGCATTGATTTGCAGCTAATTCATGTGTTTCGCATAGATTTGAAGAAAAGCCTCAATAATTCGCATGGATTTGAAGCTAACTCGTTAGTTTCGTCTGCATTTGAGGCTGTATCACTTACATCTCAAGTATCTGAAGCTAAATCATTTGTGTCGCAAGGATTTGAAGCTAAACCTTCTACATAGCATTGATTTGAAGCTTAATCAAGTGTTTCGTATGGATTTGAAGCTAACTCGTTAGTTTCATCTGCATTTGAAGCTATAAAACTTATATCGCTAGTATCTGAAGCTAAATAATTTGCTTCGCATGGATTTGTAGCTAAACTTTCTACATCGCATTGATTTGAAGCTAAATCATGTAATACGCTCGGATTGGAAGCTAAATCGTTTGTTTCGTCTGCATTTGAAGATATATCACTTATATCCCAAGTGTTTGAAGATAAATCATTTGTTTCGCATGGATTTCAAGCTAAACCTTCTACATGGCATTGATTTGAAGCTAATTCATGTGATTCGCTTGGATTGGAAGCTAACTCGATGGTTTCGTCTACATTTGAAGCTATATCACTTATATCCCAAGTGATTGAAGCGAAATCATTTGCTTCGCATGGATTTGAAGTTAAACCTTCTACATCGCATTGATTTAAATCTAAATCATGTGTTTCGCTTGGATTGGAAGCTGACTCGTTTATTTCATCTGCATTTGAAGCCGTGTCACTTATATCGCAAGTATCTGAAGCTAAATCATTTGTGTCTCATGGATTTGAAACTAAACCTTCTACATAGCATTGACCTGCAGCTAAATCATGTGTCTCGCTTGGATTTGGAGCTAACTCGTTAGTTTCGTCTGCATTTGAAGCTATATCACTTATATCGCTAGTATCTGAAGCTAAATCATTTGTTTCGCATGGATTTCAAGCTGAACCTTCTACATCGCATTGATTTGCAGCTAAATCATGTGTTTCGCATAGATTTGAAGCAAAGCCTTAATAATTCGCATGGATTTTAAGCTAACTCGTTAGTTTCGTCTGCATTTGAAGCTGTATCACTTACATCGCAAGTAACTGAAGCTAAATCATTTGTGTCGCAAGGATTTGAAGCTAAACCTTCTACATAGCATTGATTTGAAGCTTAATCAAGTGTTTCGTATGGATTTGAAGCTAACTCGTTAGTTTCATCTGCATTTGAAGCTATAAAACTTATATCGCTAGTATCTGAAGCTAAATAATTTGCTTCGCATGGATTTGAAGCTAAACTTTCTACATCGCATTGATTTGAAGCTAAATCATGTAATTCGCTCGGATTGGAAGCTAAATCGTTTGTTTCGTCTGCATTTGAAGATATATCACTTATATCCCAAGTGTTTGAAGATAAATCATTTGTTTCGCATGGATTTCAAGCTAAACCTTCTACATGGCATTGATTTGAAGCTAAATCATGTGATTCGCTTGGATTGGAAGCTAACTCGATGGTTTCGTCTACATTTGAAGCCATATCACTTATATCCCAAGTGTTTGAAGCTAAATCATTTGCTTCGCATGGATTTGAAGCTAAACCTTCTACATCGCATTGATTTAAAGCTAAATCATGTGTTTCGCTTGGATTGGAAGCTAACTTGTTTATTTCATCTGCATTTGCAGCTGTATCACTTATATCGCAAGTATCTGAAGCTAAATCATTTGTGTCACAAGGATTTGAAGCTAAACCTTCTACATAGCATTGATCTGAAGCTTAATCATGTGTTTCGTATGGATTTGAAGCTAACTCGTTAGTTTCATCTGCATTTGAAGCTATAACACTTATATCGCTAGTATCTGAAGCTAAATAATTTGCTTCGCATGGATTTGAAGCTAAACTTTCTACATCGCATTGATTTGAAGCTAAATCATGTAATTCGCTTGGATTGGAAGCTAAATCGTTTGTTTCGTCTGCATTTGTAGCTGTATCACTTATATCGCAAGTATCTGAAGCTAAATCATTTGTGTCTCATGGATTTGAAACTAAACCTTCTACATAGCATTGACCTGCAGCTAAATCATGTGTCTCGCTTGGATTTGGTGCTAACTCGTTAGTTTCGTCTGCATTTGAAGCTATATCACTTATATCGCTAGTATCTGAAGATAAATCATTTGTTTCGCATGGATTTCAAGCTGAACCTTCTACATCGCATTGATTTGCTGCTAAATCATGTGTTTCGCATAGATTTGAAGCAAAGCCTTAATAATTCGCATGGATTTGATGCTAACTCGTTAGTTTCGTCTGCATTTGAAGCTGTATCACTTACATCGCAAGTATCTGAAGCTAAATCATTTGTGTCGCAAGGATTTGAAGCTAAACCTTCTACATAGCATTGATTTGAAGCTTAATCAAGTGTTTCGTATGGATTTGAAGCTAACTCGTTAGTTTCATCTGCATTTGAAGCTATAAAACTTATATCGCTAGTATCTGAAGCTAAATAATTTGCTTCGCATGGATTTGAAGCTAAACTTTCTACATCGCATTGATTTGAAGCTAAATCATGTAATTCGCTCGGATTGGAATCTAAATCGTTTGTTTCGTCTGCATTTGAAGATATATCACTTATATCCCAAGTGTTTGAAGCTAAATCATTTGCTTCGCATGGATTTGAAGCTAAACCTTCTACATCGCATTGATTTAAAGCTAAATCATGTGTTTCGCTTGGATTGGAAGCTAACTCGTTTATTTCTTCTGCATTTGCAGCTGTATCACTTATATCGCAAGTATCTGAAGCTAAATCATTTGTGTCGCAAGGATTTGAAGCTAATCCTTCTACATAGCATTGATCTGAAGCTTAATCATGTGTTTCGTATGGATTTGAAGCTAACTCGTTAGTTTCATCTGCATTTGAAGCTATAACACTTATATCGCTAGTATCTGAAGCTAAATAATTTGCTTCGCATGGATTTGAAGCTAAACTTTCTACATCGCATTGATTTGAAGCTAAATCATGTAATTCGCTTGGATTGGAAGGTAAATCGTTTGTTTCGTCTGCATTTGAAGATATATCACTTATATCCCAAGTGTTTGAAGATAAATCATTTGCTTCGCATGGATTTGAAGCTAATCCATCTACATCGCAATGATTTGAAGCTAAATCATGTGTTTCGCATGGATTTGGAGCTAACTCGTTTATTTTGTCTGCATTTGTAGCTGTATCACTTATATCGCAAGTATCTGAAGCTAAATCATTTGTGTCTCATGGATTTGAAACTAAACCTTCTACGTAGCATTGACTTGCAGCTAAATCATGTGTTTCGCTTGGATTTGGAGCTAACTCGTTAGTTTCGTCTGCATTTGAAGCTATATCACTTATATCGCTAGTATCTGAAGCTAAATCATTTGTTTCGCATGGATTTCAAGCTGAACCTTCTACATCGCATTGATTTGCAGCTAAATCATGTGTTTCGCATAGATTTGAAGAAAAGCCTCAATAATTCGCATGGATTTGAAGCTAACTCGTTAGTTTCGTCTGCATTTGAAGCTGTATCACTTACATCGCAAGTATCTGAAGCTAAATCATTTGTGTCGCAAGGATTTGAAGCTAAACCTTCTACATAGCATTGATTTGAAGCTTAATCAAGTGTTTCGTATGGATTTGAAGCTAACTCGTTAGTTTCATCTGCATTTGAAGCTATAAAACTTATATCGCTAGTATCTGAAGCTAAATAATTTGCTTCGCATGGATTTGTAGCTAAACTTTCTACATCGCATTGATTTGAAGCTAAATCATGTAATACGCTCGGATTGGAAGCTAAATCGTTTGTTTCGTCTGCATTTGAAGATATATCACTTATATCCCAAGTGTTTGAAGATAAATCATTTGTTTCGCATGGATTTCAAGCTAAACCTTCTACATGGCATTGATTTGAAGCTAATTCATGTGATTCGCTTGGATTGGAAGCTAACTCGATGGTTTCGTCTACATTTGAAGCTATATCACTTATATCCCAAGTGTTTGAAGCGAAATCATTTGCTTCGCATGGATTTGAAGTGAAACCTTCTACATCGCATTGATTTAAAGCTAAATCATGTGTTTCGCTTGGATTGGAAGCTGACTCGTTTATTTCATCTGCATTTGAAGCCGTGTCACTTATATCGCAAGTATCTGAAGCTAAATCATTTGTGTCTCATGGATTTGAAACTAAACCTTCTACATAGCATTGACCTGCAGCTAAATCATGTGTCTCGCTTGGATTTGGAGCTAACTCGTTAGTTTCGTCTGCATTTGAAGCTATATCACTTATATCGCTAGTATCTGAAGCTAAATCATTTGTTTCGCATGGATTTCAAGCTGAACCTTCTACATCGCATTGATTTGCAGCTAAATCATGTGTTTCGCATAGATTTGAAGCAAAGCCTTAATAATTCGCATGGATTTGAAGCTAACTCGTTAGTTTCGTCTGCATTTGAAGCTGTATCACTTACATCGCAAGTATCTGAAGCTAAATCATTTGTGTCGCAAGGATTTGAAGCTAAACCTTCTACATAGCATTGATTTGAAGCTTAATCAAGTGTTTCGTATGGATTTGAAGCTAACTCGTTAGTTTCATCTGCATTTGAAGCTATAAAACTTATATCGCTAGTATCTGAAGCTAAATAATTTGCTTCGCATGGATTTGAAGCTAAACTTTCTACATCGCATTGATTTGAAGCTAAATCATGTAATTCGCTCGGATTGGAAGCTAAATCGTTTGTTTCGTCTGCATTTGAAGATATATCACTTATATCCCAAGTGTTTGAAGATAAATCATTTGTTTCGCATGGATTTCAAGCTAAACCTTCTACATGGCATTGATTTGAAGCTAAATCATGTGATTCGCTTGGATTGGAAGCTAACTCGATGGTTTCGTCTACATTTGAAGCCATATCACTTATATCCCAAGTGTTTGAAGCTAAATCATTTGCTTCGCATGGATTTGAAGCTAAACCTTCTACATCGCATTGATTTAAAGCTAAATCATGTGTTTCGCTTGGATTGGAAGCTAACTTGTTTACTTATCTGCATTTGCAGCTGTATCACTTATATCGCAAGTATCTGAAGCTAAATCATTTGTGTCGCAAGGATTTGAAGCTAAACCTTCTACATAGCATTGATCTGAAGCTTAATCATGTGTTTCGTATGGATTTGAAGCTAACTCGTTAGTTTCATCTGCATTTGAAGCTATAACACTTATATCGCTAGTATCTGAAGCTAAATAATTTGCTTCGCATGGATTTGAAGCTAAACTTTCTACATCGCATTGATTTGAAGCTAAATCATGTAATTCGCTTGGATTGGAAGCTAAATCGTTTGTTTCGTCTGCATTTGTAGCTGTATCACTTATATCGCAAGTATCTGAAGCTAAATCATTTGTGTCTCATGGATTTGAAACTAAACCTTCTACATAGCATTGACTTGCAGCTAAATCATGTGTTTCGCTTGGATTTGGAGCTAACTCGTTAGTTTCGTCTGCATTTGAAGCTATATCACTTATATCGCTAGCATCTGAAGCTAAATCATTTGTTTCGCATGGATTTCAAGCTGAACCTTCTACATCGCATTGATTTGCAGCTAAATCATGTGTTTCGCATAGATTTGAAGCAAAGCCTTAATAATTCGCATGGATTTGAAGCTAACTCGTTAGTTTCGTCTGCATTTGAAGCTGTATCACTTACATCGCAAGTATCTGAAGCTAAATCATTTGTGTCGCAAGGATTTGAAGCTAAACCTTCTACATAGCATTGATTTGAAGCTTAATCAAGTGTTTCGTATGGATTTGAAGCTAACTCGTTAGTTTCATCTGCATTTGAAGCTATAAAACTTATATCGCTAGTATCTGAAGCTAAATAATTTGCTTCGCATGGATTTGAAGCTAAACTTTCTACATCGCATTGATTTGAAGCTAAATCATGTAATTCGCTCGGATTGGAAGCTAAATCGTTTGTTTCGTCTGCATTTGAAGATATATCACTTATATCCCAAGTGTTTGAAGATAAATCATTTGTTTCGCATGGATTTCAAGCTAAACCTTCTACATGGCATTGATTTGAAGCTAAATCATGTGATTCGCTTGGATTGGAAGCTAACTCGATGGTTTCGTCTACATTTGAAGCCATATCACTTATATCCCAAGTGTTTGAAGCTAAATCATTTGCTTCGCATGGATTTGAAGCTAAACCTTCTACATCGCATTGATTTAAAGCTAAATCATGTGTTTCGCTTGGATTGGAAGCTAACTTGTTTATTTCATCTGCATTTGCAGCTGTATCACTTATATCGCAAGTATCTGAAGCAAAATCATTTGTGTCGCAAGGATTTGAAGCTAAACCTTCTACATAGCATTGATCTGAAGCTTAATCATGTGTTTCGTATGGATTTGAAGCTAACTCGTTAGTTTCATCTGCATTTGAAGCTATAACACTTATATCGCTAGTATCTGAAGCTAAATAATTTGCTTCGCATGGATTTGAAGCTAAACTTTCTACATCGCATTGATTTGAAGCTAAATCATGTAATTCGCTTGGATTGGAAGCTAAATCGTTTGTTTCGTCTGCATTTGTAGCTGTATCACTTATATCGCAAGTATCTGAAGCTAAATCATTTGTGTCTCATGGATTTGAAACTAAAGCTTCTACATAGCATTGACCTGCAGCTAAATCATGTGTCTCGCTTGGATTTGGTGCTAACTCGTTAGTTTCGTCTGCATTTGAAGCTATATCACTTATATCGCTAGTATCTGAAGATAAATCATTTGTTTCGCATGGATTTCAAGCTGAACCTTCTACATCGCATTGATTTGCTGCTAAATCATGTGTTTCGCATAGATTTGAAGCAAAGCCTTAATAATTCGCATGGATTTGATGCTAACTCGTTAGTTTCGTCTGCATTTGAAGCTGTATCACTTACATCGCAAGTATCTGAAGCTAAATCATTTGTGTCGCAAGGATTTGAAGCTAAACCTTCTACATAGCATTGATTTGAAGCTTAATCAAGTGTTTCGTATGGATTTGAAGCTAACTCGTTAGTTTCATCTGCATTTGAAGCTATAAAACTTATATCGCTAGTATCTGAAGCTAAATAATTTGCTTCGCATGGATTTGAAGCTAAACTTTCTACATCGCATTGATTTGAAGCTAAATCATGTAATTCGCTCGGATTGGAATCTAAATCGTTTGTTTCGTCTGCATTTGAAGATATATCACTTATATCCCAAGTGTTTGAAGATAAATCATTTGTTTCGCATGGATTTCAAGCTAAACCTTCTACATGGCATTGATTTGAAGCTAAAACATGTGATTCGCTTGGATTGGAAGCTAACTCGATGGTTTCGTCTACATTTGAAGCTATATCACTTATATCCCAAGTGTTTGAAGCTAAATCATTTGCTTCGCATGGATTTGAAGCTAAACCTTCTACATCGCATTGATTTAAAGCTAAATCATGTGTTTCGCTTGGATTGGAAGCTAACTCGTTTATTTCTTCTGCATTTGCAGCTGTATCACTTATATCGCAAGTATCTGAAGCTAAATCATTTGTGTCGCAAGGATTTGAAGCTAATCCTTCTACATAGCATTGATCTGAAGCTTAATCATGTGTTTCGTATGGATTTGAAGCTAACTCGTTAGTTTCATCTGCATTTGAAGCTATAACACTTATATCGCTAGTATCTGAAGCTAAATAATTTGCTTCGCATGGATATGAAGCTAAACTTTCTACATCGCATTGATTTGAAGCTAAATCATGTAATTCGCTTGGATTGGAAGGTAAATCGTTTGTTTCGTCTGCATTTGAAGATATATCACTTATATCCCAAGTGTTTGAAGATAAATCATTTGCTTCGCATGGATTTGAAGCTAATCCATCTACATCGCAATGATTTGAAGCTAAATCATGTGTTTCGCATGGATTTGGAGCTAACTCGTTTATTTTGTCTGCATTTGTAGCTGTATCACTTATATCGCAAGTATCTGAAGCTAAATCATTTGTGTCTCATGGATTTGAAACTAAACCTTCTACATAGCATTGACTTGCAGCTAAATCATGTGTTTCGCTTGGATTTGGAGCTAACTCGTTAGTTTCGTCTGCATTTGAAGCTATATCACTTATATCGCTAGTATCTGAAGCTAAATCATTTGTTTCGCATGGATTTCAAGCTGAACCTTCTACATCGCATTGATTTGCAGCTAAATCATGTGTTTCGCATAGATTTGAAGAAAAGCCTCAATAATTCGCATGGATTTGAAGCTAACTCGTTAGTTTCGTCTGCATTTGAAGCTGTATCACTTACATCGCAAGTATCTGAAGCTAAATCATTTGTGTCGCAAGGATTTGAAGCTAAACCTTCTACATAGCATTGATTTGAAGCTTAATCAAGTGTTTCGTATGGATTTGAAGCTAACTCGTTAGTTTCATCTGCATTTGAAGCTATAAAACTTATATCGCTAGTATCTGAAGCTAAATAATTTGCTTCGCATGGATTTGTAGCTAAACTTTCTACATCGCATTGATTTGAAGCTAAATCATGTAATACGCTCGGATTGGAAGCTAAATCGTTTGTTTCGTCTGCATTTGAAGATATATCACTTATATCCCAAGTGTTTGAAGATAAATCATTTGTTTCGCATGGATTTCAAGCTAAACCTTCTACATGGCATTGATTTGAAGCTAATTCATGTGATTCGCTTGGATTGGAAGCTAACTCGATGGTTTCGTCTACATTTGAAGCTATATCACTTATATCCCAAGTGTTTGAAGCGAAATCATTTGCTTCCCATGGATTTGAAGTTAAACCTTCTACATCGCATTGATTTAAAGCTAAATCATGTGTTTCGCTTGGATTGGAAGCTGACTCGTTTATTTCATCTGCATTTGAAGCCGTGTCACTTATATCGCAAGTATCTGAAGCTAAATCATTTGTGTCTCATGGATTTGAAACTAAACCTTCTACATAGCATTGACCTGCAGCTAAATCATGTGTCTCGCTTGGATTTGGAGCTAACTCGTTAGTTTCGTCTGCATTTGAAGCTATATCACTTATATCGCTAGTATCTGAAGCTAAATCATTTGTTTCGCATGGATTTCAAGCTGAACCTTCTACATCGCATTGATTTGCAGCTAAATCATGTGTTTCGCATAGATTTGAAGCAAAGCCTTAATAATTCGCATGGATTTGAAGCTAACTCGTTAGTTTCGTCTGCATTTGAAGCTGTATCACTTACATCGCAAGTATCTGAAGCTAAATCATTTGTGTCGCAAGGATTTGAAGCTAAACCTTCTACATAGCATTGATTTGAAGCTTAATCAAGTGTTTCGTATGGATTTGAAGCTAACTCGTTAGTTTCATCTGCATTTGAAGCTATAAAACTTATATCGCTAGTATCTGAAGCTAAATAATTTGCTTCGCATGGATTTGAAGCTAAACTTTCTACATCGCATTGATTTGAAGCTAAATCATGTAATTCGCTCGGATTGGAAGCTAAATCGTTTGTTTCGTCTGCATTTGAAGATATATCACTTATATCCCAAGTGTTTGAAGATAAATCATTTGTTTCGCATGGATTTCAAGCTAAACCTTCTACATGGCATTGATTTGAAGCTAAATCATGTGATTCGCTTGGATTGGAAGCTAACTCGATGGTTTCGTCTACATTTGAAGCCATATCACTTATATCCCAAGTGTTTGAAGCTAAATCATTTGCTTCGCATGGATTTGAAGCTAAACCTTCTACATCGCATTGATTTAAAGCTAAATCATGTGTTTCGCTTGGATTGGAAGCTAACTTGTTTATTTATCTGCATTTGCAGCTGTATCACTTATATCGCAAGTATCTGAAGCTAAATCATTTGTGTCGCAAGGATTTGAAGCTAAACCTTCTACATAGCATTGATCTGAAGCTTAATCATGTGTTTCGTATGGATTTGAAGCTAACTCGTTAGTTTCATCTGCATTTGAAGCTATAACACTTATATCGCTAGTATCTGAAGCTAAATAATTTGCTTCGCATGGATTTGAAGCTAAACTTTCTACATCGCATTGATTTGAAGCTAAATCATGTAATTCGCTTGGATTGGAAGCTAAATCGTTTGTTTCGTCTGCATTTGTAGCTGTATCACTTATATCGCAAGTATCTGAAGCTAAATCATTTGTGTCTCATGGATTTGAAACTAAACCTTCTACATAGCATTGACTTGCAGCTAAATCATGTGTTTCGCTTGGATTTGGAGCTAACTCGTTAGTTTCGTCTGCATTTGAAGCTATATCACTTATATCGCTAGTATCTGAAGCTAAATCATTTGTTTCGCATGGATTTCAAGCTGAACCTTCTACATCGCATTGATTTGCAGCTAAATCATGTGTTTCGCATAGATTTGAAGCAAAGCCTTAATAATTCGCATGGATTTGAAGCTAAATCGGTAATTTCGTCTGCATTTGAAGCTGTATCACTTACATCGCAAGTATCTGAAGCTAAATCATTTGTGTCGCAAGGATTTGAAGCTAAACCTTCTACATAGCATTGATTTGAAGCTTAATCAAGTGTTTCGTATGGATTTGAAGCTAACTCGTTAGTTTCATCTGCATTTGAAGCTATAAAACTTATATCGCTAGTATCTGAAGCTAAATAATTTGCTTCGCATGGATTTGAAGCTAAACTTTCTACATCGCATTGATTTGAAGCTAAATCATGTAATTCGCTCGGATTGGAATCTAAATCGTTTGCTTCGTCTGCATTTGAAGATATATCACTTATATCCCAAGTGTTTGAAGATAAATCATTTGTTTCGCATGGATTTCAAGCTAAACCTTCTACATGGCATTGATTTGAAGCTAATTCATGTGATTCGCTTGGATTGGAAGCTAACTCGATGGTTTCGTCTACATTTGAAGCTATATCACTTATATCCCAAGTGTTTGAAGCTAAATCATTTGCTTCGCATGGATTTGAAGCTAAACCTTCTACATCGCATTGATTTAAAGCTAAATCATGTGTTTCGCTTGGATTGGAAGCTGACTCGTTTATTTCATCTGCATTTGAAGCCGTGTCACTTATATCGCAAGTATCTGAAGCTAAATCATTTGTGTCGCAAGGATTTGAAGCTAAACCTTCTACATGGCATTGATTTGAAGCTTAATCAAGTGTTTCGTATGGATTTGAAGCTAACTCGTTAGTTTCATCTGCATTTGAAGCTATAAAACTTATATCGCTAGTATCTGAAGCTAAATAATTTGCTTCGCATGGATTTGAAGCTAAACTTTCTACAACGCATTGATTTGAAGCTAAATCATGTAATTCGCTTGGATTGGAAGCTAAATCGTTTGTTTCGTCTGCATTTGAAGATATATCACTTATATCCCAAGTGTTTGAAGATAAATCATTTGCTTCGCATGGATTTGAAGCTAATCCTTCTACATCGCAATGATTTGAAGCTAAATCATGTGTTTCGCATGGATTTGGAGCTAACTCGTTTATTTTGTCTGCATTTGTAGCTGTATCACTTATATCGCATGTATCTGAAGCTAAATCATTTGTGTCTCATGGATTTGAAACTGAACCTTCTACATAGCATTGACATGCAGCTAAATCATGTGTTTCGCTTGGATTTGGAGCTAACTCGTTAGTTTCGTCTGCATTTGAAGCTATATCACTTATATCGCTAGTATCTGAAGCTAAATCATTTGTTTCGCATGGATTTCAAGCTGAACCTTCTACATCGCATTGATTTGCAGCTAAATCATGTGTTTCGCATAGATTTGAAGAAAAGCCTCAATAATTCGCATGGATTTGAAGCTAACTCGTTAGTTTCGTCTGCATTTGAAGCCGTGTCACTTATATCGCAAGTATCTGAAGCTAAATCATTTGTGTCGCAAGGATTTGAAGCTAAACCTTCTACATAGCATTGATTTGAAGCTTAATCAAGTGTTTCGTATGGATTTGAAGCTAACTCGTTAGTTTCATCTGCATTTGAAGCTATAAAACTTATATCGCTAGTATCTGAAGCTAAATAATTTGCTTCGCATGGATTTGAAGCTAAACTTTCTACATCGCATTGATTTGAAGCTAAATCATGTAATACGCTCGGATTGGAAGCTAAATCGTTTGTTTCGTCTGCATTTGAAGATATATCACTTATATCCCAAGTGTTTGAAGATAAATCATTTGTTTCGCATGGATTTCAAGCTAAACCTTCTACATGGCATTGATTTGAAGCTAATTCATGTGATTCGCTTGGATTGGAAGCTAACTCGATGGTTTCGCCTACATTTGAAGCTATATCACTTATATCCCAAGTGTTTGAAGCTAAATCATTTGCTTCGCATAGATTTGAAGCAAAACCTTCTACATCGCATTGATTTAAAGCTAAATCATGTGTTTCGCTTTTATTGGAAGCTGACTCGTTTATTTCATCTGCATTTGAAGCCGTGTCACTTATATCGCAAGTATCTGAAGCTAAATCATTTGTGTCGCAAGGATTTGAAGCTAAACCTTCTACATAGCATTGATTTGAAGCTTAATCAAGTGTTTCGTATGGATTTGAAGCTAACTCGTTAGTTTCATCTGCATTTGAAGCTATAAAACTTATATCGCTAGTATCTGAAGCTAAATAATTTGCTTCGCATGGATTTGTAGCTAAACTTTCTACATCGCATTGATTTGAAGCTAAATCATGTAATACGTTCGGATTGGAAGCTAAATCGTTTGTTTCGTCTGCATTTGAAGATATATCACTTATACCCCAAGTGTTTGAAGATAAATCATTTGTTTCGCATGGATTTCAAGCTAAACCTTCTACATGGCATTGATTTGAAGCTAATTCATGTGATTCGCTTGGATTGGAAGCTAACTCGATGGTTTCGTCTACATTTGAAGCTATATCACTTATATCCCAAGTGTTTGAAGCGAAATCATTTGCTTCGCATGGATTTGAAGTTAAACCTTCTACATCGCATTGATTTAAAGCTAAATCATGTGTTTCGCTTGGATTGGAAGCTGACTCGTTTATTTCATCTGCATTTGAAGCCGTGTCACTTATATCGCAAGTATCTGAAGCTAAATCATTTGTGTCTCATGGATTTGAAACTAAACCTTCTACATAGCATTGACCTGCAGCTAAATCATGTGTCTCGCTTGGATTTGGAGCTAACTCGTTAGTTTCGTCTGCATTTGAAGCTATATCACTTATATCGCTAGTATCTGAAGCTAAATCATTTGTTTCGCATGGATTTCAAGCTGAACCTTCTACATCGCATTGATTTGCAGCTAAATCATGTGTTTCGCATAGATTTGAAGCAAAGCCTTAATAATTCGCATGGATTTGAAGCTAACTCGTTAGTTTCGTCTGCATTTGAAGCTGTATCACTTACATCGCAAGTATCTGAAGCTAAATCATTTGTGTCGCAAGGATTTGAAGCTAAACCTTCTACATAGCATTGATTTGAAGCTTAATCAAGTGTTTCGTATGGATTTGAAGCTAACTCGTTAGTTTCATCTGCATTTGAAGCTATAAAACTTATATCGCTAGTATCTGAAGCTAAATAATTTGCTTCGCATGGATTTGAAGCTAAACTTTCTACATCGCATTGATTTGAAGCTAAATCATGTAATTCGCTCGGATTGGAAGCTAAATCGTTTGTTTCGTCTGCATTTGAAGATATATCACTTATATCCCAAGTGTTTGAAGATAAATCATTTGTTTCGCATGGATTTCAAGCTAAACCTTCTACATGGCATTGATTTGAAGCTAAATCATGTGATTCGCTTGGATTGGAAGCTAACTCGATGGTTTCGTCTACATTTGAAGCCATATCACTTATATCCCAAGTGTTTGAAGCTAAATCATTTGCTTCGCATGGATTTGAAGCTAAACCTTCTACATCGCATTGATTTAAAGCTAAATCATGTGTTTCGCTTGGATTGGAAGCTAACTTGTTTATTTCATCTGCATTTGCAGCTGTATCACTTATATCGCAAGTATCTGAAGCTAAATCATTTGTGTCGCAAGGATTTGAAGCTAAACCTTCTACATAGCATTGATCTGAAGCTTAATCATGTGTTTCGTATGGATTTGAAGCTAACTCGTTAGTTTCATCTGCATTTGAAGCTATAACACTTATATCGCTAGTATCTGAAGCTAAATAATTTGCTTCGCATGGATTTGAAGCTAAACTTTCTACATCGCATTGATTTGAAGCTAAATCATGTAATTCGCTTGGATTGGAAGCTAAATCGTTTGCTTCGTCTGCATTTGTAGCTGTATCACTTATATCGCAAGTATCTGAAGCTAAATCATTTGTGTCTCATGGATTTGAAACTAAACCTTCTACATAGCATTGACTTGCAGCTAAATCATGTGTTTCGCTTGGATTTGGAGCTAACTCGTTAGTTTCGTCTGCATTTGAAGCTATATCACTTATATCGCTAGTATCTGAAGCTAAATCATTTGTTTCGCATGGATTTCAAGCTGAATCTTCTTCATCGCATTGATTTGCAGCTAAATCATGTGTTTCGCATAGATTTGAAGCAAAGCCTTAATAATTCGCATGGATTTGAAGCTAAATCGGTAATTTCGTCTGCATTTGAAGCTGTATCACTTACATCGCAAGTATCTGAAGCTAAATCATTTGTGTCGCAAGGATTTGAAGCTAAACCTTCTACATAGCATTGATTTGAAGCTTAATCAAGTGTTTCGTATGGATTTGAAGCTAACTCGTTAGTTTCATCTGCATTTGAATTTATAAAACTTATATCGCTAGTATCTGAAGCTAAATAATTTGCTTCGCATGGATTTGAAGGTAAACTTTCTACATCGCATTGATTTGAAGCTAAATCATGTAATTCGCTCGGATTGGAAGCTAAATCGTTTGCTTCGTCTGCATTTGAAGATATATCACTTATATCCCAAGTGTTTGAAGATAAATCATTTGTTTCGCATGGATTTCAAGCTAAACCTTCTACATGGCATTGATTTGAAGCTAATTCATGTGATTCGCTTGGATTGGAAGCTAACTCGATGGTTTCGTCTACATTTGAAGCTATATCACTTATATCCCAAGTGTTTGTAGCTAAATCATTTGCTTCGCATGGATTTGAAGCTAAACCTTCTACATCGCATTGATTTAAAGCTAAATCATGTGTTTCGCTTGGATTGGAAGCTGACTCGTTTATTTCATCTGCATTTGAAGCCGTGTCACTTATATCGCAAGTATCTGAAGCTAAATCATTTGTGTCGCAAGGATTTGAAGCTAAACCTTCTACATGGCATTGATTTGAAGCTTAATCAAGTGTTTCGTATGGATTTGAAGCTAACTCGTTAGTTTCATCTGCATTTGAAGCTATAAAACTTATATCGCTAGTATATGAAGCTAAATAATTTGCTTCGCATGGATTTGAAGCTAAACTTTCTACAACGCATTGATTTGAAGCTAAATCATGTAATTCGCTTGGATTGGAAGCTAAATCGTTTGTTTCGTCTGCATTTGAAGATATATCACTTATATCCCAAGTGTTTGAAGATAAATCATTTGCTTCGCATGGATTTGAAGCTAATCCTTCTACATCGCAATGATTTGAAGCTAAATCATGTGTTTCGCATGGATTTGGAGCTAACTCGTTTATTTTGTCTGCATTTGTAGCTGTATCACTTATATCGCAAGTATCTGAAGCTAAATCATTTGTGTCTCATGGATTTGAAACTAAACCTTCTACATAGCATTGACATGCAGCTAAATCATGTGTTTCGCTTGGATTTGGAGCTAACTCGTTAGTTTCGTCTGCATTTGAAGCTATATCACTTATATCGCTAGTATCTGAAGCTAAATCATTTGTTTCGCATGGATTTCAAGCTGAACCTTCTACATCGCATTGATTTGCAGCTAAATCATGTGTTTCGCATAGATTTGAAGAAAAGCCTCAATAATTCGCATGGATTTGAAGCTAACTCGTTAGTTTCGTCTGCATTTGAAGCTGTATCACTTACATCGCAAGTATCTGAAGCTAAATCATTTGTGTCGCAAGGATTTGAAGCTAAACCTTCTACATAGCATTGATTTGAAGCTTAATCAAGTGTTTCGTATGGATTTGAAGCTAACTCGTTAGTTTCATCGGCATTTGAAGCTATAAAACTTATATCGCTAGTATCTGAAGCTAAATAATTTGCTTCGCATGGATTTGAAGCTAAACTTTCTACATCGCATTGATTTGAAGCTAAATCATGTAATACGCTCGGATTGGAAGCTAAATCGTTTGTTTCGTCTGCATTTGAAGATATATCACTTATATCCCAAGTGTTTGAAGATAAATCATTTGTTTCGCATGGATTTCAAGCTAAACCTTCTACATGGCATTGATTTGAAGCTAATTCATGTGATTCGCTTGGATTGGAAGCTAACTCGATGGTTTCGCCTACATTTGAAGCTATATCACTTATATCCCAAGTGTTTGAAGCTAAATCATTTGCTTCGCATGGATTTGAAGCAAAACCTTCTACATCGCATTGATTTAAAGCTAAATCATGTGTTTCGCTTTTATTGGAAGCTGACTCGTTTATTTCATCTGCATTTGAAGCCTTGTCACTTATATCGCAAGTATCTGAAGCTAAATCATTTGTGTCGCAAGGATTTGAAGCTAAACCTTCTACATAGCATTGATTTGAAGCTTAATAATGTGTTTCGTATGGATTTGAAGCTAACTCGTTAGTTTCATCTGCATTTGAAGCTATAACACTTATATCGCTAGTATCTGAAGCTAAATAATTTGCTTCGCATGGATTTGAAGCTAAACTTTCTACATCGCATTGATTTGAAGCTAAATCATGTAATTCGCTTGGATTGGAAGCTAAATCGTTTGTTTCGTCTGCATTTGAAGATATATCACTTATATCCCAAGTGTTTGAAGTTAAATCATTTGCTTCGCATGGATTTGAAGCTAAACCTTCTACATTGCATTGATTTGCAGCTAAATCATGTGTTTCGCTTGGATTTGGAGCTAACTCGTTTATTTTGTCTGCATTTGTAGCTGTATCACTTATATCGCAAGTATCTGAAGCTAAATCATTTGTGTCTCATGGATTTGAAACTAAACCTTCTACATCGCATTGATTTGCTGCTAAATCATGTGTTTCGCATAGATTTGAAGCAAAGCCTCAATAATTCGCATGGATTTGAAGCTAACTCGTTAGTTTCGTCTGCATTTGAAGCTGTATCACTTACATCGCAAGTATCTGAAGCTAAATCATTTGTGTCGCAAGGATTTGAAGCTAAACCTTCTACATAGCATTGATTTGAAGCTTAATCAAGTGTTTCGTATGGATTTGAAGCTAACTCGTTAGTTTCATCTGCATTTGAAGCTATAAAACTTATATCGCTAGTATCTGAAGCTAAATAATTTGCTTCGCATGGATTTGAAGCTAAACTTTCTACATCGCATTGATTTGAAGCTAAATCATGTAATACGCTCGGATTGGAAGCTAAATCGTTTGTTTCGTCTGCATTTGAAGATATATCACTTATATCCCAAGTGTTTGAAGATAAATCATTTGTTTCGCATGGATTTCAAGCTAAACCTTCTACATGGCATTGATTTGAAGCTAATTCATGTGATTCGCTTGGATTGGAAGCTAACTCGATGGTTTCGTCTACATTTGAAGCTATATCACTTATATCCCAAGTGTTTGAAGCTAAATCATTTGTTTCGCATGGATTTGAAGCTAAACCTTCTACATCGCATTGATTTAAAGCTAAATCATGTGTTTCGCTTGGATTGGAAGCTAACTCGTTTATTTCATCTGCATTTGCTGTTGTATCACTTATATCGCAAGTATCTGAAGCTAAATCATTTGTGTCGCAAGGATTTGAAGCTAATCCTTCTACATAGCTTTGATTTGAAGCTTAATCATGTGTTTAGCATGGACTTGAAGCAAACTCGTTAGTTTCGTCTGCATTTGAAGCTATAACACTTATATCGCTAGTATCTGAAGCTAAATAATTTGCTTCGCATGGATTTGAAGCTAAACTTTCTACATCGCATTGATTTTAAGCCAAATCATGTAATTCGCTCGGATTGGAAGCTAAATCATTTGTTTCGTCTGCATTTGAAGATATATCACTTATATCCCAAGTGTTTGAAGATAAATCATTTGTTTCGCATGGATTTCAAGCCGAACCTTCTACATCGCATTGATTTGCAGATAATCATGTGTTTCGCATAGATTTGATGCTAAGCCTTAATAATTCGCATGGATTTGAAGCTAACTCGATAGTTTCGTCTGCATTTGAAGCTGTATCACTTATATCGCAATTATCTGAAGCTAAATCATTTGTGTCTCATGGATTTGAAGCTAAACCTTCTACATAGCATTGATTTGCAGCTAAATCGTGTGTTTCTCGTGGATTTGAAGCTAACTCGTTTGTTTCGTCTGCATTTGAAGCTATATCACATGTATCCCAAGTGTTTGAAGCTCAATCATTTGCTTCGCATTGATTTGAAGCTAATCTTTCTACATCGCATTGATTTGAAGTTAATCATGTGTTTCGCATGGATTTGGAGCTAACTCGTTTATTTCGTCTGCATTTGAAGCTATAACACTTATATCGCTTGTATCTGAAGCTAAATAATTTGTTTCGCATGGATTTGAAGCTAAACTTTCTACATCGCTTTGATTTGAATCTAAATCAGGTAATTCGCTTGGATTGGAAGTTAAATCGTTTGTTTCGTCTGCATTTGAAGATATATCACTTATATCCCAAGTGTTTGAAGATAAATCATTTGTTTCGCATGGATTTCAAGCTAAACCTTCTACATTGCATTGATTTGCAGCTAAATCATGTGTTTCGCTTGGATATGAAGCTAACTCGTTTGTTTCGTCTTCATTTGAAGCTATATCACATGTATCCCAAGTGTTAGAAGCGCAATCATTTGCTTCGCATGGATTTGAAGCTAATCCTTCTACATCGCATTGATTTGAAGCTAAATCATGTGTATCGCATGGATTTGGAGCTAACTCGTTTATTTCGTCTGCATTTGTAGCTGTATCACGTATATCGCAAGTATCTGAAGCTAAATCATTTGTGTCTCATGGATTTGAATCTAAATCTTGTGATTCGCTTGGATTTGAAGCTAACTCGGTTGTTTCGTCTGCATTTGTAGCTATACCACTTATATCGCTAGTATCTGAAGCTAAAACATTTGTGTCTCATGGATTTGAAGCTAAACCTTCTACTTCGAATTGATTTGAAGCTAAATCATGTGTTTCGCATGGATTTCAAGCTAAACCTTCTACATTGCATTGATTTGCAGCTAAATCATGTGTTTCGCTTGGATATGAAGCTAACTCGTTTGTTTCTGTCTGCATTTGAAGCTATATCACTTATACCCCAAGTATCTGAAGCTAAATCATTAGTGTCTCATGGATTTGAAGCTAAACCTTCTACATAGCATTGATTTGCAGCTAAATCATGTGTTTCGCTTGGATATGAAGCTAACTCGTTTGTTTCCGTCTGCATTAGAAGCTATATCAGTTATATCGCAAGTATCTGATGCTAAATCATTGTTTCGCATGGATTTGAAGCTAAACCTTCTACGTCGCATTGATTTGAAGCTAAATCATGTGTTTCGTTTGGATTTGAAGATATACCTTCTACATCGCTTTGATTTGAAGCTAAATCATGTGTTTTGCATGGAATTGATGCTAACTCGTTTGTTTTCCCTGGATTTGATAATAAATCAGTTATATCGCCAGTATCTGATGCTAAATCATTTGTTTCGCATGGATTTGAAGCTAAACCTTCTACATCGCATTAATTTGAAGCTAAATCATGTGTTTTGCATGGATTTGATGCTAACTCGTTTGTTTCCCCTGCATTTGAAGCTATATCAGTTATATCGCCAGTATCTGATGCTAAATCATTTGTTTCGCATGGATTTGAAGCTAAACCTTCTACATCGCATTGATTTGAAGCTAAATGATGTGTATCGCATGGATTCTGATGCTAACTCGTTTGATTCGTCTGCATTTGAAGCTATATCACTTATATCGCAAGTATCTGAAGCTAAATCATTTGTTTCGCATGGATTAGAAGCTAATCCTTCTACATCGCATTGATTTGCAACTAAATCATGTGTTTCGCATGGATTTGAAGCTAAATCGGTCGTTTCGCCTGCATTCGAAGCAATATCAATGTATCGCAAGTATCTGAACCTAAATCATGTGTTTCGCATGGATTTCAAGCTAAACCTTCTACATAGCATTGATTTGCAGCTAAATCGTGTGTTTCGCGTGGATTTGAAGCTAACTCGTTTGTTTCGTCTGCATTTGAAGCTATATCACATGTAGCCCAAGTGTTTGAAGCTCAATCATTTGCTTCGCATGGATTTGAAGCTAATCCTTCTACATCGCATTGATTTGAAGCTAAATCATGTGTTTCGCATGGATTTGGAGCTAATCCTTCTACATCGCATTGATTTGAAGCTAAATCATGTGTATCGCATGGATTCGGAGCTAACTCGTTTATTTCGTCTGCATTTGTAGCTGTATCACTTATATCGCAAGTATCTGAAGCTAAATCATTTGTGTCTCATGGATTTGAAACTAAATCTTGTGATTCGCTTGGATTTGAAGCTAACTCGGTTGTTTCGTCTGCATTTGTAGCTATACCACTTATATCGCTAGTATCTGAAGCTAAAACATTTGTGTCTCATGGATTTGAAGCTAAACCTTCTACATAGCATTGATTTGCAGCTAAATCGAGTGTTTCGCGTGGTTTTGAAGCTAACTCGTTTGTTTCGTCTGCATTTGAAGCTATATCACATGTATCCCAAGTGTTTGAAGCTCAATCATTTGCTTCGCATTGATTTGAAGCTAATCTTTCTACATCGCATTGATTTGAAGTTAATCATGTGTTTCGCATGGATTTGGAGCTAACTCGTTTATTTCGTCTGCATTTGAAGCTATAACACTTATATCGCTTGTATCTGAAGCTAAATAATTTGTTTCGCATGGATTTGAAGCTAAACTTTCTACATCGCTTTGATTTGAAGCTAAATCAGGTAATTCGCTTGGATTGGAAGTTAAATCGTTTGTTTCGTCTGCATTTGAAGATATATCACTTATATCCCAAGTGTTTGAAGATAAATCATTTGATTCGCATGGATTTCAAGCTAAACCTTCTACATTGCATTGATTTGCAGCTAAATCATGTGTTTCGCTTGGATATGAAGCTAACTCGTTTGTTTCCGTCTGCATTTGAAGCTATATCACTTATATCCCAAGTGTTTGAAGCTAAATCATTTGTTTCGCATGGATTTGAAACTAAACCTTCTACATCGCATTGATTTGAAGCTAAATCATGTGTTTCGCATGGATTTGGAGCTAATCCTTCTACATCGCATTGATTTGAAGCTAAATCATGTGTTTCGCATGGATTTGGAGCTAATCCTTCTACATCGCATTGATGTGAAGCTAAATCATGTAATTCGCTCGGATTGGAAGCTAAATCGTTTGTTTCGTCTGCATTTGAAGATATATCACTTATATCCCAAGTGTTTGAAGATAAATCATTTGTTTCGCATGGATTTCAAGCTAAACCTTCTACATGGCATTGATTTGAAGCTAAATCATGTGATTCGCTTGGATTGGAAGCTAACTCGATGGTTTCGTCTACATTTGAAGCTATATCACTTATATCCCAAGTGTTTGATGCTAAATCATTTGCTTCGCATGGATTTGAAGCTAAACCTTCTACATCGCATTGATTTAAAGCTAAATCATGTGTTTCGCTTGGATTGGAAGCTAACTCGTTTATTTCATCTGCATTTGCAGCTGTATCACTTATATCGCAAGTATCTGAAGCTAAATCATTTGTGTCGCAAGGATTTGAAGCTAAACCTTCTACATAGCATTGATCTCAAGCTTAATCATGTGTTTCGTATGGATTTGAAGCTAACTCGTTAGTTTCATCTGCATTTGAAGCTATAACACTTATATCCCAAGTGTTTGAAGATAAATCATTTGTTTCGCATGGATTTCAAGCTAAACCTTCTACATGGCATTGATTTGAAGCTAATTCATGTGATTCGCTTGGATTGGAAGCTAACTCGATGGTTTCGTCTACATTTGAAGCTATATCACTTATATCCCAAGTGTTTGAAGCTAAATCATTTGCTTCGCATGGATTTGAAGCTAAACCTTCTACATCGCATTGATTTAAAGCTAAATCATGTGTTTCGCTTGGATTGGAAGCTGACTCGTTTATTTCATCTGCATTTGAAGCCGTGTCACTTATATCGCAAGTATCTGAAGCTAAATCATTTGTGTCGCAAGGATTTGAAGCTAAACCTTCTACATAGCATTGATTTGAAGCTTAATAATGTGTTTCGTATGGATTTGAAGCTAACTCGTTAGTTTCATCTGCATTTGAAGCTATAACACTTATATCGCTAGTATCTGAAGCTAAATAATTTGCTTCGCATGGATTTGAAGCTAAACTTTCTACATCGCATTGATTTGAAGCTAAATCATGTAATTCGCTTGGATTGGAAGTTAAATCGTTTGTTTCGTCTGCATTTGAAGATATATCACTTATATCCCAAGTGTTTGAAGATAAATCATTTGTTTCGCATGGATTTCAAGCTAAACCTTCTACATTGCATTGATTTGCAGCTAAATCATGTGTTTCGCTTGGATATGAAGCTAACTCGTTTGTTTCCGTCTGCATTTGAAGCTATATCACTTATATCCCAAGTATCTGAAGCTAAATCATTAGTGTCTCATGGATTTGAAGCTAAACCTTCTACATAGCATTGATTTGCAGCTAAATCATGTGTTTCGCTTGGATATGAAGCTAACTCGTTTGTTTCCGTCTGCATTTGAAGCTATATCACTTATATCCCAAGTGTTTGAAGCTAAATCATTTGTTTCGCATGGATTTGAAGCTAAACCTTCTACATCGCATTGATTTGAAGCTAAATCATGTGTTTCGCATGGATTTGGAGCTAATCCTTCTACATCGCATTGATTTGAAGCTAAATCATGTGTTTCGCATGGATTTGGAGCTAATCCTTCTACATCGCATTGATGTGAAGCTAAATCATGTAATTCGCTCGGATTGGAAGCTAAATCGTTTGTTTCGTCTACATTTGAAGCTATATCACTTATATCCCAAGTGTTTGAAGCTAAATCATTTGCTTCGCATGGATTTGAAGCTAAACCTTCTACATCGCATTGATTTAAAGCTAAATCATGTGTTTCGCTTGGATTGGAAGCTAACTCGTTAGTTTCGTCTGCATTTGAAGCTGTATCACTTACATCGCAAGTATCTGAAGCTAAATCATTTCTGTCGCAAGGATTTGAAGCTAAACCTTCTACATAGCATTGATCTGAAGCTTAATCATGTGTTTCGTATGGATTTGAAGCTAACTCGTTAGTTTCATCTGCATTTGAAGCTATAACACTTATATCGCTAGTATCTGAAGCTAAATAATTTGCTTCGCATGGATTTGAAGCTAAACTTTCTACATCGCATTGATTTGAAGCTAAATCATGTAATTCGCTTGGATTGGAAGCTAAATCGTTTATTTTGTCTGCATTTGTAGCTGTATCACTTATATCGCAAGAATCTGAAGCTAAATCATTTGTGTCTCATGGATTTGAAACTAAACCTTCTACATCGCATTGATTTGCTGCTAAATCATGTGTTTCGCATAGATTTGAAGCAAAGCCTCAATAATTCGCTTGGATATGAAGCTAACTCGTTTGTTTCCGTCTGCATTTGAAGCTATATCACTTATACCCCAAGTATCTGAAGCTAAATCATTAGTGTCTCATGGATTTGAAGCTAAACCTTCTACATAGCATTGATTTGCAGCTAAATCATGTGTTTCGCTTGGATATGAAGCTAACTCGTTTGTTTCCGTCTGCATTAGAAGCTATATCAGTTATATCGCAAGTATCTGATGCTAAATCATTGTTTCGCATGGATTTGAAGCTAAACCTTCTACATCGTATTGATTTGAAGCTAAATGATGTGTATCGCATGGATTCTGATGCTAACTCGTTTGATTCGTCTGCATTTGAAGCTATATCACTTATATCGCAAGTATCTGAAGCTAAATCATTTGTTTCGCATGGATTAGAAGCTAATCCTTCTACATCGCATTGATTTGCAACTAAATCATGTGTTTCGCATGGATTTGAAGCTAAATCGGTCGTTTCGCCTGCATTCGAAGCAATATCAATGTATCGCAAGTATCTGAACCTAAATCATGTGTTTCGCATGGATTTCAAGCTAAACCTTCTACATTGCATTGATTTGCAGCTAAATCATGTGTTTCGCTTGGATATGAAGCTAACTCGTTTGTTTCCGTCTGCATTTGAAGCTATATCACTTATATCCCAAGTGTTTGAAGCTAAATCATTTGTTTCGCATGGATTTGAAACTAAACCTTCTACATCGCATTGATTTGAAGCTAAATCATGTGTTTCGCATGGATTTGGAGCTAATCCTTCTACATCGCATTGATTTGAAGCTAAATCATGTGTTTCGCATGGATTTGGAGCTAATCCTTCTACATCGCATTGATTTGAAGCTAAATCATGTAATTCGCTCGGATTGGAAGCTAAATCGTTTGTTTCGTCTGCATTTGAAGATATATCACTTATATCCCAAGTGTTTGAAGATAAATCATTTGTTTCGCATGGATTTCAAGCTAAACCTTCTACATGGCATTGATTTGAAGCTAAATCATGTGATTCGCTTGGATTGGAAGCTAACTCGATGGTTTCGTCTACATTTGAAGCTATATCACTTATATCCCAAGTGTTTGAAGCTAAATCATTTGCTTCGCATGGATTTGAAGCTAAACCTTCTACATCGCATTGATTTGAAGCTAAATCATGTAATTCGCTTGGATTGGAAGCTAAATCGTTTATTTTGTCTGCATTTGTAGCTGTATCACTTATATCGCAAGTATCTGAAGCTAAATCATTTGTGTCTCATGGATTTGAAACTAAACCTTCTACATCGCATTGATTTGCTGCTAAATCATGTGTTTCGCATAGATTTGAAGCAAAGCCTCAATAATTCGCATGGATTTGAAGCTAACTCGTTAGTTTCGTCTGCATTTGAAGCTGTATCACTTACATCGCAAGTATCTGAAGCTAAATCATTTGTGTCGCAAGGATTTGAAGCTAAACCTTCTACATAGCATTGATTTGAAGCTTAATCAAGTGTTTCGTATGGATTTGAAGCTAACTCGTTAGTTTCATCTGCATTTGAAGCTATAAAACTTATATCGCTAGTATCTGAAACTAAATAATTTGCTTCGCATGGATTTGAAGCTAAACTTTCTACATCGCATTGATTTGAAGCTAAATCAAGTAATACGCTCGGATTGGAAGCTAAATCGTTTGTTTCGTCTGCATTTGAAGATATATCACTTATATCCCAAGTGTTTGAAGATAAATCATTTGCTTCGCATGGATTTGAAGCTAAACCTTCTACATTGCATTGATTTGCAGCTAAATCATGTGTTTCGCTTGGATTTGGAGCTAACTCGTTTATTTTGTCTGCATTTGTAGCTGTATCACTTATATCGCAAGTATCTGAAGCTAAATCATTTGTGTCTCATGGATTTGAAACTAAACCTTCTACATCGCATTGATTTGCTGCTAAATCATGTGTTTCGCATAGATTTGAAGCAAAGCCTCAATAATTCGCATGGATTTGAAGCTAACTCGTTAGTTTCGTCTGCATTTGAAGCTGTATCACTTACATCGCAAGTATCTGAAGCTAAATCATTTGTGTCGCAAGGATTTGAAGCTAAACCTTCTACATAGCATTGATTTGAAGCTTAATCAAGTGTTTCGTATGGATTTGAAGCTAACTCGTTAGTTTCATCTGCATTTGAAGCTATAAAACTTATATCGCTAGTATCTGAAGCTAAATAATTTGCTTCGCATGGATTTGAAGCTAAACTTTCTACATCGCATTGATTTGAAGCTAAATCATGTAATACGCTCGGATTGGAAGCTAAATCGTTTGTTTCGTCTGCATTTGAAGATATATCACTTATATCCCAAGTGTTTGAAGATAAATCATTTGTTTCGCATGGATTTCAAGCTAAACCTTCTACATGGCATTGATTTGAAGCTAATTCATGTGATTCGCTTGGATTGGAAGCTAACTCGATGGTTTCGTCTACATTTGAAGCTATATCACTTATATCCCAAGTGTTTGAAGCTAAATCATTTGTTTCGCATGGATTTGAAGCTAAACCTTCTACATCGCATTGATTTAAAGCTAAATCATGTGTTTCGCTTGGATTGGAAGCTAACTCGTTTATTTCATTTGCATTTGCTGTTGTATCACTTATATCGCAAGTATCTGAAGCTAAATCATTTGTGTCGCAAGGATTTGAAGCTAATCCTTCTACATAGCTTTGATTTGAAGCTTAATCATGTGTTTAGCATGGACTTGAAGCAAACTCGTTAGTTTCGTCTGCATTTGAAGCTATAACACTTATATCGCTAGTATCTGAAGCTAAATAATTTGCTTCGCATGGATTTGAAGCTAAACTTTCTACATCGCATTGATTTTAAGCCAGATCATGTAATTCGCTCGGATTGGAAGCTAAATCATTTGTTTCGTCTGCATTTGAAGATATATCACTTATATCCCAAGTGTTTGAAGATAAATCATTTGTTTCGCATGGATTTCAAGCCGAACCTTCTACATCGCATTGATTTGCAGATAATCATGTGTTTCGCATAGATTTGATGCTAAGCCTTAATAATTCGCATGGATTTGAAGCTAACTCGATAGTTTCGTCTGCATTTGAAGCTGTATCACTTATATCGCAAGTATCTGAAGCTAAATCATTTGTGTCTCATGGATTTGAAGCTAAACCTTCTACATAGCATTGATTTGCAGCTAAATCGTGTGTTTCTCGTGGATTTGAAGCTAACTCGTTTGTTTCGTCTGCATTTGAAGCTATATCACATGTATCCCAAGTGTTTGAAGCTCAATCATTTGCTTCGCATTGATTTGAAGCTAATCTTTCTACATCGCATTGATTTGAAGTTAATCATGTGTTTCGCATGGATTTGGAGCTAACTCGTTTATTTCGTCTGCATTTGAAGCTATAACACTTATATCGCTTGTATCTGAAGCTAAATAATTTGTTTCGCATAGATTTGAAGCTAAACTTTCTACATCGCTTTGATTTGAAGCTAAATCAGGTAATTCGCTTGGATTGGAAGTTAAATCGTTTGTTTCGTCTGCATTTGAAGATATATCACTTATATCCCAAGTGTTTGAAGATAAATCATTTGTTTCGCATGGATTTCAAGCTAAACCTTCTACATTGCATTGATTTGCAGCTAAATCATGTGTTTCGCTTGGATATGAAGCTAACTCGTTTGTTTCGTCTTCATTTGAAGCTATATCACATGTATCCCAAGTGTTAGAAGCGCAATCATTTGCTTCGCATGGATTTGAAGCTAATCCTTCTACATCGCATTGATTTGAAGCTAAATCATGTGTATCGCATGGATTTGGAGCTAACTCGTTTATTTCGTCTGCATTTGTAGCTGTATCACGTATATCGCAAGTATCTGAAGCTAAATCATTTGTGTCTCATGGATTTGAATCTAAATCTTGTGATTCGCTTGGATTTGAAGCTAACTCGGTTGTTTCGTCTGCATTTGTAGCTATACCACTTATATCGCTAGTATCTGAAGCTAAAACATTTGTGTCTCATGGATTTGAAGCTAAACCTTCTACTTCGAATTGATTTGAAGCTAAATCATGTGTTTCGCATGGATTTCAAGCTAAACCTTCTACATTGCATTGATTTGCAGCTAAATCATGTGTTTCGCTTGGATATGAAGCTAACTCGTTTGTTTCTGTCTGCATTTGAAGCTATATCACTTATACCCCAAGTATCTGAAGCTAAATCATTAGTGTCTCATGGATTTGAAGCTAAACCTTCTACATAGCATTGATTTGCAGCTAAATCATGTGTTTCGCTTGGATATGAAGCTAACTCGTTTGTTTCCGTCTGCATTAGAAGCTATATCAGTTATATCGCAAGTATCTGATGCTAAATCATTGTTTCGCATGGATTTGAAGCTAAACCTTCTACGTCGCATTGATTTGAAGCTAAATCATGTGTTTCGTTTGGATTTGAAGATATACCTTCTACATCGCTTTGATTTGAAGCTAAATCATGTGTTTTGCATGGAATTGATGCTAACTCGTTTGTTTTCCCTGGATTTGATAATAAATCAGTTATATCGCCAGTATCTGATGCTAAATCATTTGTTTCGCATGGATTTGAAGCTAAACCTTCTACATCGCATTAATTTGAAGCTAAATCATGTGTTTTGCATGGATTTGATGCTAACTCGTTTGTTTCCCCTGCATTTGAAGCTATATCAGTTATATCGCCAGTATCTGATGCTAAATCATTTGTTTCGCATGGATTTGAAGCTAAACCTTCTACATCGCATTGATTTGAAGCTAAATGATGTGTATCGCATGGATTCTGATGCTAACTCGTTTGATTCGTCTGCATTTGAAGCTATATCACTTATATCGCAAGTATCTGAAGCTAAATCATTTGTTTCGCATGGATTAGAAGCTAATCCTTCTACATCGCATTGATTTGCAACTAAATCATGTGTTTCGCATGGATTTGAAGCTAAATCGGTCGTTTCGCTTGCATTCGAAGCAATATCAATGTATCGCAAGTATCTGAACCTAAATCATGTGTTTCGCATGGATTTCAAGCTAAACCTTCTACATTGCATTGATTTGCAGCTAAATCATGTGTTTCGCTTGGATATGAAGCTAACTCGTTTGTTTCCGTCTGCATTTGAAGCTATATCACTTATACCCCAAGTATCTGAAGCTAAATCATTAGTGTCTCATGGATTTGAAGCTAAACCTTCTACATCACATTGATTTGCAGCTAAATCATGTGTTTCGCATGGATTTGAAGCTAACTCGGTCGTTTCGCCTGCATTTGATGCTATATCACTTATATCGCAAGTATCTGAAGCTAACTCATTTGTTTCGTATAGATTTGAAGCGAAGCCTTCTACTTCGTATCGATTTGAAGTTAAATGATATGTATCGCATGGATTTTGAAGCTTCCCCGTTTGATTCGTCTGCATTTCCTGCTATATCACTTATATCCCAAGTGTTTGTAGGTAAATCATTTGTTTCGCATGGATTTGAAGCTAAACCTTCTAGATCGCTTTGATTTGAAGCTAAGTCATGTGTTATGCATGGAATTGATGCTAACTCGTTTGTTTCCCCTTCATTTGAAGCTATTTCGGTTATATCGCAAGTATCTGATGCTAAATCATATGTTTCGCATGGATTTGAAGCTAAGCCTTCTACTTCGTGTCGATTTGAAGTTAAATGATATGTATCGCATGGATTTTGAAGCTTCCCCGTTTGATTCATCTGCATTTCCTGCTATATCACTTATATCCCAAGTGTTAGTAGGTAAATCATTTGTTTCGCATGGATTTGAGGCTAAACCTTCTACATCGTATTGATTTGAAGCTAAATCATTTGTTTCGCATGGATTTGAATCTATAACTTCTACATCGCAATGATTTGAAGCTAAATCATGTGTTTCGTTTGGATTTGAAACTATACCTTCTACATCGCTTTGAATTGAAGCTAAATCATGTGTTTTGCATGGATTTGATGCTTATTCGTTTGTTCCCCCTGCATTTGAAGCTATTTCAGTTATATCGCAAGTATCTGAGGCCAAATCATGTGTTTCATCTGGGATTTGAAGCTAAACCTTTTACATCGCATTGATTTGCAGCTAAATCATGTGTTTTGCATGGTTTTGATGCTAACTCGTTTGTTTCCACTGCATTTGAAGCTATATCAGTTATATCGCAAGTATCTGATGCCAAATCATTTGTTTCGCATGGATTTGAAGCTAAACCCTGTACATCGCATTGATTTGCAGCTAAATCATCTGTTTCGCATGGATTTGAAGCTAAACTTTCTACATCGCTTTGATTTGAAGCTAAATCAGGTAATTCGCTTGGATTGGAAGTTAAATCGTTTGTTTCGTCTGCATTTGAAGATATATCACTTATATCCCAAGTGTTTGAAGATAAATCATTTGTTTCGCATGGATTTCAAGCTAAACCTTCTACATTGCATTGATTTGCAGCTAAATCATGTGTTTCGCTTGGATATGAAGCTAACTCGTTTGTTTCCGTCTGCATTTGAAGCTATATCACTTATATCCCAAGTACCTGAAGCTAAATCATTAGTGTCTCATGGATTTGAAGCTAAACCTTCTACATAGCATTGATTTGCAGCTAAATCATGTGTTTCGCTTGGATATGAAGCTAACTCGTTTGTTTCCGTCTGCATTTGAAGCTATATCACTTATATCCCAAGTGTTTGAAGCTAAATCATTTGTTTCGCATGGATTTGAAACTAAACCTTCTACATCGCATTGATTTGAAGCTAAATCATGTGACTCGCTTGGATTGGAAGCTAACTCGTTGGTTTCGTCTTCATTTGAAGCTATATCACTTATATCCCAAGTGTTTGAAGCTAAATCATTTGTTTCGCATGGATTTGAAGCTAAACCTTCTACATCGCATTGATTTAAAGCTAAATCATGTGTTTTGCATGGAATTGATGCTAACTCGTTTGTTTTCCCTGGATTTGAAAATATATCAGTTATATCGCCAGTATCTGATGCTAAATCATTTGTTTCGCATGGATTTGAAGCTAAGCCTTCTACTTCGTATCGATTTGAAGTCAAATGATATGTATCGCATAGTTTTTGAAGCTTCCCCGATTGATTCGTCTGCATTTCCTGCTATATCACTTATATCCCAAGTGTTTGTAGGTAAATCATTTGTTTCGCATGGATTTGTAGCAAAACCTTCTACATCGCATTGATTTGAAGCTAAATCATGTGTTTTGCATGGATTTGATGCTAACTCGTTTGTTTCCCCTGCATTTGAAGCTATATCAGTTATATCGCAAGTATCTGAAGCTAAATCATTTGTTTCGCATGGATATGAAGCTAAACCTTCTAGATCGCATTGATTTGAAGCTAAATCATGTGTTTTGCATGGATTTTATGCTAACTCGTTTGTTTACCCTGCATTTGAAGCTATATCAGTTATATCGCCAGTATCTGATGCTAAATCATTTGTTTCGCATGGATTTGAATCTAAACCTTCTACATCGCATTGATTTGAAGCTAAATGATGTGCATCGCATGGATTCTGAAGCTAACTCGTTTGATTTGTCTGCATTTGAAGCTATATCACTTATATCGCAAGTATCTGAAGCTAAATCATTTGTTTCGCATGGATTAGAAGCTAAACCTTCTACATCGCATTGATTTGCAACTAAATCATGTGTTTCGCATGGATTTGAAGCTAAATCGGTCGTTTTGCCTGCATTCGAAGCAATATCAATGTATCGCAAGTATCTGAACCTAAATCATTTGCTTCGCATGGATTTGAAGCTAAGCCTTCTACTTCGCATGGATTTAAAGCTAAATGATGTGTATCGCATGGATTTTGAAGCTAACTCGTTTGATTCGTCTGCATTTGAAGCTATATCAGTTATATCGCAAGTAGCTGATGCTAAATCATTTGTTTCGCATGGATTTGAAGCTAAACCTTCTACATCACATTGATTTGCAGCTAAATCATGTGTTTCGCATGGATTTGAAGCTAACTCGGTCGTTTCGCCTACATTTGATGCTATATCACTTATATCGCAAGTATCAGAAGCTAAATCATTTGTTTCGTATAGATTTGAAGCTAAGCCTCCTACTTCGTATCGATTTGAAGTTAAATGATATGTATCGCATGGATTTTGAAGCTTCCCCGTTTGATTCGTCTGCATTTGAAGCTATATCACTTATATCGCAAGTATCTGAAGCTAAATCATTTGTTTCGCATGGATTAGAAGCTAAACCTTCTACATCGCATTGATTTGCAACTAAATCATGTGTTTCGCATGGATTTGAAGCTAAATCGGTCGTTTCGCCTGCATTTGAAGCAATATCAATGTATCGCAAGTATCTGAACCTAAATCATTTGTTTCGCATGGATTTGAAGCTAAACCTTCTACATCGCATTGATTTGAAGCTAAATCATATGTTTCGCTTGGATTTGAAACTATACCTTCTACATCGCTTTGATTTGAAGCTAAATCATGTGATTTGCATGGATTTGATGCTTATTCGTTTGCTCCCCCTGCATTTGAAGCTATTTCAGTTATATCGCAAGTTTCTGAGGCCAAATCATGTGTTTCATCTGGGATTTGAAGCTAAACCTTTTACATCGCATTGATTTGCAGCTAAATCATGTGTTTCGCATGGTTTTGATGCTAACTCGTTTGTTTCCACTGCATTTGAAGCTATATCAGTTATATCGCAAGTATCTGATGCCAAATCATTTGTTTCGCATGGATTTGAAGCTAAACCCTGTACATCGCATTGATTTGCAGCTAAATCATCTGTTTCGCATGGATTTGAACCTAACTCGGTCGTTTCGCCTGCACTTGATGCTATATCACTTATATCGCAAGTGTTTGAAGCTAAATCATTTGTTTCGCATGGATTTGAAGCTAAACCTTCTACATCGCATTGATTTGAAGCTAAATCATGTTTTTCGCTTGGATTTGAAGCTATACCATCTACATCGCATTGATTTGCAGCTAAATCATGTGTTTCGCATGGATTTGAAGCTAACTCGGTCTTTTCGCCTGCATTTGATGCGATATCACTTATATCGCAAGTATCTGAAGCTAAATCATTTGTTTCGTATAGATTTGAAGTTTAACCTTCTACATCGCATTGATTTGAAGCTAAATCATATGTTTCGCTTGGATTTGAAACTATACCTTCTACATCGCTTTGATTTGAAGCTAAATCATGTGTTTTGCATGGAATTGATGCTAACTCGTTTGTTACCCCTGCATTTGAAGCTATTTCAGTTATGTCGCAACTATCTGATACTAAATCATTTGTTTCGCATGGATTTGATGCTAATCCTTCTACATCGCATTGATTTAAAGCGAAATGATGTGTATCGCATGGATTTTGAAGCTAACTCGTTTGATTCGTCTGCATTTGAAGCTACATCAGTTATATCGCAAGTATCTGATGCTAAATCATTTGTTTCGCATGGATTTGAAGCTAAACCTTCTACATCGCATTGATTTGCAGCTAAATCATGTGTTTTGCATGGAATTGATGCTAACTCGTTTGTTTCCCCTGCATTTGAAGCTATTTTGGTTATATCGCAAGTATCTGATGCTAAATCATTTGTCTCGCATGGATTTGACGATAAACCTTCTACATCGCATTGATTTGAAGCTAAATCATGTATTGCGCTTGGATTTGAATCTATACCTTCTACATCGCATTGATTTGAAGCTAAATCATGTGTTTCGTTTGGATTTGAAGATACACCTTCTACCTCGCTTTGATTTGAAGCTAAATCATGTGTTTTGCATGGAATTGATGCTAACTCGTTTGTTTCCCCTGCATTTGAAGCTATTTCAGTTATGTCGCAACTATATGATACTAAATCATTTGTTTCGCATGGATTTGAAGCTAAACCTTCTACATCGCATTGATTTGCAGCTAAATCATGCGTTTCGCATTTATTTGAAGCTAACTCGTTTGTTTCCCCTGCATTTGAAGCTATATCAGTTATATCGCAAGTATCTGATGCTAAATCATTTGTTTCGCATGGATTTGAAGCTAACTCGGTCGTTTCGCCTGCATTTGATGCTATATCACTTATATCGGAAGTATCTGAAGCTAAATCATTTGTTTCGTATACATTTGAAGTTTAACCATCTACATCGCATTGATTTGAAGCTAAATCATGTATTTTGCATGGATTTGAAGCTAACTCGTTAGTTTCGACTGCATTTGAAGCAATATCGATGTATCGCAAGTATCTGAACTTAAATCATTTGTTTCGCATGGATTTGAAGCTAAGCCTTCTACTTCGCATAGATTTAAAGCGAAATGATGTGTATCGCATGGATTTTGAAGCTAACTCGTTTGAATCGTCTGCATTTGAAGCTATATCAGTTATATCGCAAGTATCTGATGCTAAATCATTTGTTTCGCATGGATTTGAAGCTAAACCTTCTACATCGCATTGATTTGCAGCTAAATCATGTGTTTCGCATGGATTTGAAGCTAACTCTTTCGTTTCGCCTGCATTTGATGCTATATCACTTATATCGCAAGTGTTTGAAGCTAAATCATTTGTTTCGCATGGATTTGAAGCTAAACCTTCTACATCGCATTGATTTGAAGCTAAATCATGTGTTTCGCTTGGATTTGAAGCTATACCTTCTACATCGCATTGATTTGCAGCTAAATCATTTGTTTCGCATGGATTTGAAGTTAACTCGTTAGTTTCGCCTGCATTTGAAGCAATATCAATGTTTCGCAAGTATCTGAGGCCAAATCTTGTGTTTCGCTGGGATTTGAAGCTAAACCTTTTACATCGCATTGATTTGCAGCTAAATCATGTGTTTTGCATGGTTTTGATGCTAACTCGTTTGTTTCCACTGCATTTAAAGCTATATCAGTTATATCGCAAGTATCTGATGCTAAATCATTTGTTTCGTATAGATTTGAAGTTTAACCTTCTACATCGCTTTGATTTGAAGCTAAATCATGTATTTCGCATGGATTTGAAGCTAACTCGTTAGTTTCGCCTGCATTTGAAGCAATATCAATGTATCTCAAGTATCTGAACCTAAATCATTTGTTTCACATGGATTTGAAGCTAAGCCTTCTAGTTCGTTTCGATTTGAAGTTAAATGATATGTATCGCATGGATTTTGAAGCTTCCCCGTTTGATTCGTCTGCATTTCCTGACATATCACTTATATCCCAAGTGTTTGTAGGTAAATCATTTGTTTCGCAAGGATTTGAGGCTAATCCTTCTACATCGCATTGATTTGCAGCTAAATCATCTGTTTCGCATGGATTTGAAGCTAACTCGGTCGTTTCGCCTGCACTTGATGCTATATCACTTATATCGCAAGTGTTTGAAGCTAAATCATTTGTTTCGTATAGATTTGAAGTTTATCCTTCTACATCGCATTGATTTGAAGCTAAATCATATGTTTCGCTTGGATTTGAAACTATACCTTCTACATCGCTTTGATTTGAAGCTAAATCATGTGTTTTGCATGGAATTGATGCTAACTCGTTTGTTACCCCTGCATTTGAAGCTATTTCAGTTATGTCGCAACTATCTGATACTAAATCATTTGTTTCGCATGGATTTGATGCTAATCCTTCTACATCGCATTGATTTAAAGCGAAATGATGTGTATCGCATGGATTTTGAAGCTAACTCGTTTGATTCGTCTGCATTTGAAGCTACATCAGTTATATCGCAAGTATCTGATGCTAAATCATTTGTTTCGCATGGATTTGAAGCTAAACCTTCTACATCGCATTGATTTGCAGCTAAATCATGTGTTTTGCATGGAATTGATGCTAACTCGTTTGTTTCCCCTGCATTTGAAGCTATTTTGGTTATATCGCAAGTATCTGATGCTAAATCATTTGTCTCGCATGGATTTGACGATAAACCTTCTACATCGCATTGATTTGAAGCTAAATCATGTATTGCGCTTGGATTTGAATCTATACCTTCTACATCGCATTGATTTGAAGCTAAATCATGTGTTTCGTTTGGATTTGAAGATACACCTTCTACCTCGCTTTGATTTGAAGCTAAATCATGTGTTTTGCATGGAATTGATGCTAACTCGTTTGTTTCCCCTGCATTTGAAGCTATTTCAGTTATGTCGCAACTATCTGATACTAAATCATTTGTTTCGCATGGATTTGAAGCTAAACCTTCTACATCGCATTGATTTGCAGCTAAATCATGCGTTTCGCATTTATTTGAAGCTAACTCGTTTGTTTCCCCTGCATTTGAAGCTATATCAGTTATATCGCAAGTATCTGATGCTAAATCATTTGTTTCGCATGGATTTGAAGCTAACTCGGTCGTTTCGCCTGCATTTGATGCTATATCACTTATATCGGAAGTATCTGAAGCTAAATCATTTGTTTCGTATACATTTGAAGTTTAACCATCTACATCGCATTGATTTGAAGCTAAATCATGTATTTTGCATGGATTTGAAGCTAACTCGTTAGTTTCGACTGCATTTGAAGCAATATCGATGTATCGCAAGTATCTGAACTTAAATCATTTGTTTCGCATGGATTTGAAGCTAAGCCTTCTACTTCGCATAGATTTAAAGCGAAATGATGTGTATCGCATGGATTTTGAAGCTAACTCGTTTGATTCGTCTGCATTTGAAGCTATATCAGTTATATCGCAAGTATCTGATGCTAAATCATTTGTTTCGCATGGATTTGAAGCTAAACCTTCTACATCGCATTGATTTGCAGCTAAATCATGTGTTTCGCATGGATTTGAAGCTAACTAGTTCGTTTCGCCTGCATTTGATGCTATATCGCTTATATCGCAAGTGTTTGAAGCTAAATCATTTGTTTCGCATGGATTTGAAGCTAAACCTTCTACATCGCATTGATTTGAAGCTAAATCATGTGTTTCGCTTGGATTTGAAGCTATACCTTCTACATCGCATTAATTTGCAGCTAAATCATTTGTTTCGCATGGATTTGAAGTTAACTCGTTAGTTTCGCCTGCATTTGAAGCAATATCAATGTTTCGCAAGTATCTGAGGCCAAATCTTGTGTTTCGCTGGGATTTGAAGCTAAACCTTTTACATCGCATTGATTTGCAGCTAAATCATGTGTTTTGCATGGTTTTGATGCTAACTCGTTTGTTTCCACTGCATTTAAAGCTATATCAGTTATATCGCAAGTATCTGATGCTAAATCATTTGTTTCGTATAGATTTGAAGTTTAACCTTCTACATCGCTTTGATTTGAAGCTAAATCATGTATTTCGCATGGATTTGAAGCTAACTCGTTAGTTTCGCCTGCATTTGAAGCAATATCAATGTATCTCAAGTATCTGAACCTAAATCATTTGTTTCACATGGATTTGAAGCTAAGCCTTCTACTTCGTTTCGATTTGAAGTTAAATGATATGTATCGCATGGATTTTGAAGCTTCCCCGTTTGATTCGTCTGCATTTCCTGACATATCACTTATATCCCAAGTGTTTGTAGGTAAATCATTTGTTTCGCAAGGATTTGAGGCTAATCCTTCTACATCGCATTGATTTGAAGCTAAATCATGTGTTGCGCTTGGATTTGAATCTATAACTTCTACATCGCATTGATTTGAAGCAAAATCATGTGTTTCGTTTGGATTTGAAGATATACCTTCTACATCGCTTTGATTTGAAGCTAAATCATGTGTTTTGCATGGAATTGATGCTAACTCATTTGTTTCCCCTGCATTTGAAGCCATTTCGGTTATATCGCAAGTATCTGATGCTAAATCATTTGTCTCGCATGGATTTGAAGCTAAACCTTCTACATCGCATTGATTTGAAGATAAATCATGTGTTGCGCTTGGATTTGAATCAATGCCTTCTACATCGCATTGATTTGAAGCTAAATCATGTGTTTCGTTTGGATTTGAAGATATACCTTGTACATCGCTTTGATTTGAAGCTAAATCATGTGTTTTGCATGGAATTGATGATATCTCGTTTGTTTCCCCTGCATTTGAAGCTATTTCAGTTATATCGCAAGTATCTGATGCTAAATCATTTGTTTCGCACGGATTTGAAGCTAAACCTTCTACATCGCATTGATTTGAAGCTAAATCATGTGTTGCGCTTGGATTTGAATCTATACCTTCTACATCGCATTGATTTGCAGCTAAATCATGCGTTTCGCATGGATTTGAAGCTAACTCGTTTGTTTCCCCTGCATTTGAAGCTATTTCGGTTATGTCGCAAGTATCTGATGCTAAATCATTTGTCTCGCATGGATTTGAAGCTAAACCTTCTACATCGCATTGATTTGAAGCTAAACCATGTGTTGCTCTTGGATTTGAACCTATACCTTCTACATCGCATTGATTTGAAGCTAAATCATGTGTTTCGTTTGGATTTGAAGCTAAACCTTCTACATCGTATTGATTTGCAGCTAAATCATGTGTTTCGCATGGAATTGATGCTAACTCGTTTGTTTCCCCTGCATTTAAAGCTATTTCTGTTATATCGCAAGTATCTGATGCTAAATCATTTGTTTCGAAATGGATTTGAAGCTAAGCCTTCTACTTCGTATCGATTTGAAGTTAAATGATATGTATCGCGTGGATTTTGAAGCTTCCCCGTTTGATTCGTCTGCATTTCCTGCTATATCACTTATATCCCAAGTGTTTGTAGGTAAATCATTTGTTTCGCAAGGATTTGAGGCTAATCCTTCTACATCGCATTGATTTGAAGCTAAATCATGTGTTGCGCTTGGATTTGAATCTATAACTTCTACATCGCATTGATTTGAAGCAAAATCATGTGTTTCGTTTGGATTTGAAGATATACCTTCTACATCGCTTTGATTTGAAGCTAAATCATGTGTTTTGCATGGAATTGATGCTAACTCATTTGTTTCCCCTGCATTTGAAGCCATTTCGGTTATATCGCAAGTATCTGATGCTAAATCATTTGTCTCGCATGGATTTGAAGCTAAACCTTCTACATCGCATTGATTTGAAGCTAAATCATGTGTTGCGCTTGGATTTGAATCTATGCCTTCTACATCGCATTGATTTGAAGCTAAATCATGTGTTTCGTTTGGATTTGAAGATATACCTTGTACATCGCTTTGATTTGAAGCTAAATCATGTGTTTTGCATGGAATTGATGCTAACTCGTTTGTTTCCCCTGCATTTGAAGCTATTTCGGTTATATCGCAAGTATCTGATGCTAAATCATTTGTCTCGCATGGATTTGAAGCTAAACCTTCTACATCGCATTGATTTGAAGCTAAATCATGTGTTGCGCTTGGATTTGAATCTATACCTTCTACATCGCATTGGTTTGAAGCTAAATCATGTGTTTCGTTTGGATTTGAAGATATACCTTGTACATCGCTTTGATTTGAAGCTGAATCATGTGTTTTGCATGGAATTGATGATATCTCGTTTGTTTCCCCTGCATTTGAAGCTATTTCAGTTATATCGCAAGTATCTGATGCTAAATCATTTGTTTCGCATGGATTTGAAGCTAAACCTTCTACATCGCATCGATTTGCAGCTAAATAATGTGCTTCGCATGGATCTGAAGCTAACTCGTTTGTTTCGTCTGCATTTGAAGCTATTTCGGTTATATCGCAAGTATCTGATGCTAAATCATTTGTCTCGCATGGATTCGAAGCTAAACCTTCTACATCGCATTGATTTGAAGCTAAATCATGTGTTTCGTTTGGATTTGAATATATACATTCTACATCGCTTTGATTTGAAGCTAAATCATGTGATTCGCTTGGATTGGAAGCTAACTCGTTTGTTTCGTCTGCATTTGAAGCTGTATCACTTATATCGCAAGTATCTGAATCTAAATCATTTGGGTCTCATGGATTTGAAGCAAAACCTTCTACATCGCATTGATTTCAAGCAAAATCATGTGATTCGTTTGGATTTGCAGCTAACTCGTTTGTTTCTCCTGCATTTAAATCTATATCACTTATATCGCATGTATCTGTTGCTAAATCAAATGTATCGCATGGATTTGAAGCTAATCCTTCTATTTCAAATTGATTTGAAGCTAAATCATGTGTTTCGCATGGATTTGAAGCTAACTCGTCTGTTTCGTCTGCATTTGAAGCTATATCACTTATATCACAGGCGTTTGAAAGCAAATTATTTGTTTCGCCTGGATTTGAAGCTAAACCTTCTACATCGCATTGATTTGAAGCTAAATCATGTGTTTTGCATGGATTTGATGCTAACTCGTTTGTTTCCCCTCCATTTGAAGCTATATCACTTATATCGCTAGTATCTGAAGCTAAATCATTAGTTTCGCATGGATTTGAAGCCAAACCTTCTCCATCGCATTGATTTGCTGCTAAATCATGTGTATCGCATGGGTTTGAAGCTAATTCATGTGTTTCGCATGGATTTGAAGCTAAACCTTATACTTCGCATTGATTTGTTGCTAAATCATGTGTTTCGCATGGATTTGAAGCTAACTCGTTTGTTTCGCCTGCATTTGAAACTGTATCACATATATCGCAAGTATCTTAAGCTAAATCATTTGTGTCGCATGGATTTGAAGCTGAACTTTCTACATCGCATTGATTTGAAGCTAAATCATGTGTTGCGCTTGGATTCGAATCTATACCTTCTACATCGCATTGATTTGAAGCTAAATCATGTGTTTCGTTTGGATTTGAAGATATACCTTGTACATCGCTTTGATTTGAAGCTAAATCATGTGTTTTGCATGGAATTGATGATATCTCGTTTGTTTCCCCTGCATTTGAAGCTATTTCAGTTATATCGCAAGTATCTGATGCTAAATCATTTGTTTCGCATGGATTTGAAGCTAAACCTTCTACATCGCATCGATTTGCAGCTAAATAATGTGCTTCGCATGGATCTGAAGCTAACTCGTTTGTTTCGTCTGCATTTGAAGCTATTTCGGTTATATCGCAAGTATCTGATGCTAAATCATTTGTCTCGCATGGATTCGAAGCTAAACCTTCTACATCGCATTGATTTGAAGCTAAATCATGTGTTTCGTTTGGATTTGAAGATATACATTCTACATCGCTTTGATTTGAAGCTAAATCATGTGATTCGCTTGGATTGGAAGCTAACTCGTTTGTTTCGTCTGCATTTGAAGCTGTATCACTTATATCGCAAGTATCTGAATCTAAATCATTTGTGTCTCATGGATTTGAAGCAAAACCTTCTACATCGCATTGATTTCAAGCAAAATCATGTGATTCGTTTGGATTTGCAGCTAACTCGTTTGTTTCTCCTGCATTTAAATCTATATCACTTATATCGCATGTATCTGTTGCTAAATCAAATGTATCGCATGGATTTGAAGCTAATCCTTCTATTTCAAATTGATTTGAAGCTAAATCATGTGTTTCGCATGGATTTGAAGCTAACTCGTCTGTTTCGTCTGCATTTGAAGCTATATCACTTATATCACAGGCGTTTGAAAGCAAATTATTTGTTTCGCCTGGATTTGAAGCTAAACCTTCTACATCGCATTGATTTGAAGCTAAATCATGTGTTTTGCATGGATTTGATGCTAACTCGTTTGTTTCCCCTCCATTTGAAGCTATATCACTTATATCGCTAGTATCTGAAGCTAAATCATTAGTTTCGCATGGATTTGAAGCCAAACCTTCTCCATCGCATTGATTTGCTGCTAAATCATGTGTATCGCATGGGTTTGAAGCTAATTCATGTGTTTCGCATGGATTTGAAGCTAAACCTTATACTTCGCATTGATTTGTTGCTAAATCATGTGTTTCGCATGGATTTGAAGCTAACTCGTTTGTTTCGCCTGCATTTGAAACTGTATCACATATATCGCAAGTATCTTAAGCTAAATCATTTGTGTCGCATGGATTTGAAGCTGAACTTTCTACATCGCATTGATTTGAAGCTAAATCATGTGTTGCGCTTGGATTCGAATCTATACCTTCTACATCGCATTGATTTGAAGCTAAATCATGTGTTTCGTTTGGATTTGAAGATATACCTTGTACATCGCTTTGATTTGAAGCTAAATCATGTGTTTTGCATGGAATTGATGATATCTCGTTTGTTTCCCCTGCATTTGAAGCTATTTCAGTTATATCGCAAGTATCTGATGCTAAATCGTTTGTTTCGCATGGATTTGAAGCTAAACCTTCTACATCGCATCGATTTGCAGCTAAATAATGTGCTTCGCATGGATCTGAAGCTAACTCGTTTGTTTCGTCTGCATTTGAAGCTATTTCGGTTATATCGCAAGTATCTGATGCTAAATCATTTGTCTCGCATGGATTCGAAGCTAAACCTTCTACATCGCATTGATTTGAAGCTAAATCATGTGTTTCGTTTGGATTTGAAGATATACCTTCTACATCGCTTTGATTTGAAGCTAAATCATGTGATTCGCTTGGATTGGAAGCTAACTCGTTTGTTTCGTCTGCATTTGAAGCTGTATCACTTATATCGCAAGTATCTGAATCTAAATCATTTGTGTCTCATGGATTTGAAGCAAAACCTTCTACATCGCATTGATTTCAAGCTAAATCATGTGATTCGTTTGGATTTGCAGCTAACTCGTTTGTTTCTCCTGCATTTAAATCTATATCACTTATATCGCATGTATCTGTTGCTAAATCAAGTGTATCGCATGGATTTGAAGCTAATCCTTCTACTTCAAATTGATTTGAAGCTAAATCATGTGTTTCGCATGGATTTGAAGCTAACTCGTCTGTTTCGTCTGCATTTGAAGCTATATCACTTATATCACAGGCGTTTGAAAGCAAATTATTTGTTTCGCCTGGATTTGAAGCTAAACCTTCTACATCGCATTGATTTGAAGCTAAATCATGTGTTTTGCATGGATTTGATGCTAACTCGTTTGTTTCCCCTCCATTTGAAGCTATATCACTTATATCGCTAGTATCTGAAGCTAAATCATTAGTTTCGCCTGGATTTGAAGCTAAACCTTCTACATCGCATTGATTTGAAGCTAAATTATGTGTTTCGCATGGATTTGAAGCTAACTCGTTTGTTTCGCCTGCATTGAAACTGTATCACATATATCGCAAGTATCTTAAGCTAAATCATTTGTGTCGCATGGATTTGAAGCTGAACTTTCTACATCGCATTGATTTGAAGCTAAATCATGTGTTTTGCATGGATTTGATGCTAACTCGGTTTGTTCCCCCTGCATTTGAAATTATATCAGTTATATCGCAAGTATGTGATGCTAAATCATTTGTTTCGCATGGATTTGAAGCTAAGCCTTCTACTTGGCATGGATTTAAAGCTAAATCATTTTTTTCGCATGGATTTGAGGCTAAACCCTCTACATCGCATTGATTTGCAGCTAAATCATTTGTTTCGCATGGATTTGAAGCTAACTCGTTCGTTTCGCCTGCATTTGATGCTATATCACTTATATCGCAAGTGTTTGAAGCTAAGTCATTTGTTTCGCATGGATTTGAAGCTAAACCTTCTACATCGCATTGATTTGAAGCTAAATCATGTGTTTCGTTTGGATTTGAAGATATACCTTCTACATCGCTTTGATTTGAAGCTAAATCATGTGTTTTGCATGGATTTGAAGCTAACTCGGTCGTTTCGCCTGCATTTGATGCTATATCACTTATATCGCAAGTATCTGAAGCTAAATCTTTTGTTTCGTATAGATTTGAAGTTTAACCTTCTACATCGCATTGATTTGAAGCTAAATCATGTATTTTGCATGGATTTGAAGCTAACTCGTTAGTTTCGCCTGCATTTGAAGCAATATCAATGTATCATTTGTTTCGCATGGATTTGAAGCTAAGCCTTCTACTTCGTATCGATTTGAAGTTAAATGATATGTATCGCATGAATTTTGGAGCTTCCCCGTTTGATTCGCCTGCATTTCCTGCTATATCACTTATATCCCAAGTGTTTGTAGGTAAATCATTTGTTTCGCATGGATTTGAGGCTAAACCTTCTACATCGCATTGATTTGAAGCTAAATCATGTGTTGCGCTTGGATTTGAATCTATACCTTCTACATCGCATTGATTTGAAGCTAAATCATGTGTTTCGTTTGGATTTGTAGATATACCATGTACATCGCTTTGATTTGAAGCTAAATCATGTGTTTTGCATGGAATTGATGCTAACTCGTTTGTTTCCCCTGCATTTGAAGCTATTTCGGTTATATCGCAAGAATCTGATGCTAAATCATTTGTCTCGCATGGATTTGAAGCTAAATGATATGTTGCGCTTGGATTTGAATCTATACCTTCTACATCGCATTGATTTGAAGCTAAATCATGTGTTTAGTTTGGATTTGAAGATATACCTTGTACATCGCTTTGATTTGATGCTAAATCATGTGTTTTGCATGGAATTGATGATAACTCGTTTGTTTCCCCTGCATTTGAAGCTATTTCGGTTATATCGCAAGTATCTGATGCTAAATCATTTGTCTCGCATGGATTTGACGATAAACCTTCTACATCGCATTGATTTGAAGCTAAATCATGTATTGCGCTTGGATTTGAATCTATACCTTCTACATCGCATTGATTTGAAGCTAAATCATGTGTTTCGTTTGGATTTGAAGATACACCTTCTACCTCGCTTTGATTTGAAGCTAAATCATGTGTTTTGCATGGAATTGATGCTAACTCGTTTGTTCCCCCTGCATTTGAAGCTATTTCAGTTATGTCGCAACTATCTGATACTAAATCATTTGTTTCGCATGGATTTGAAGATATACCTTGTACATCGCTTTGATTTGTAGCTAAATCATGTGTTTTGCATGGAATTGATGATAACTCGTTTGTTTCCCCTGCATTTGAAGCTATATCACTTATATCGCAAGTGTTTGAAGCTAAATCATTTGTTTCGCATGGATTTGAAGCTAAACCTTCTACATCGCATTGATTTGAAGCTAAATCATGTGTTTCGTTTGGATTTGAAGATATACCTTCACATCGCTTTGATTTGAAGCTAAATCATGTGTTTTGCATGGATTTGAAGCTAACTCGGTCGTTTCGCCTGCATTTGATGCTATATCACTTATATCGCAAGTATCTGAAGCTAAATCATTTGTTTCGTATAGATTTGAAGTTTAACCTTCTACATCGCATTGATTTGAAGCTAAATCATGTGTTTCGTTTGGATTTGAAGATACACCTTCTACCTCGCTTTGATTTGAAGCTAAATCATGTGTTTTGCATGGAATTGATGCTAACTCGTTTGTTTCCCCTGCATTTGAAGCTATTTCAGTTATGTCGCAACTATCTGATACTAAATCACTTGTTTCGCATGGATTTGAAGCTAAACCTTCTACATCGCATTGATTTGCAGCTAAATCATGCGTTTCGCATTTATTTGAAGCTAACTCGTTTGTTTCCCCTGCATTTGAAGCTATATCAGTTATATCGCAAGTATCTGATGCTAAATCATTTGTTACGCATGGATTTGAAGCTAAGCCTTCTACTTCGTATCGATTTGAAGTTAAATGATATGTATCGCATGAATTTTGGAGCTTCCCCGTTTGACTCGCCTGCATTTCCTGCTATATCACTTATATCCCAAGTGTTTGTAGGTAAATCATTTGTTTCGCATGGATTTGAGGCTAAACCTTCTACATCGCATTGATTTGAAGCTAAATCATGTGTTGCGCTTGGATTTGAATGTATACCTTCTACATCGCATTGAATTGAAGCTAAATCATGTGTTTCGTTTGGATTTGTAGATATACCATGTACATCGCTTTGATTTGAAGCTAAATCATGTGTTTTGCATGGAATTGATGCTAACTCGTTTGTTTCCCCTGCATTTGAAGCTATTTCGGTTATATCGCAAGAATCTGATGCTAAATCATTTGTCTCGCATGGATTTGAAGCTAAATGATATGTTGCGCTTGGATTTGAATCTATACCTTCTACATCGCATTGATTTGAAGCTAAATCATGTGTTTAGTTTGGATTTGAAGATATACCTTGTACATCGCTTTGATTTGATGCTAAATCATGTGTTTTGCATGGAATTGATGATAACTCGTTTGTTTCCCCTGCATTTGAAGCTATTTCGGTTATATCGCAAGTATCTGATGCTAAATCATTTGTCTCGCATGGATTTGACGATAAACCTTCTACATCGCATTGATTTGAAGCTAAATCATGTATTGCGCTTGGATTTGAATCTATACCTTCTACATCGCATTGATTTGAAGCTAAATCATGTGTTTCGTTTGGATTTGAAGATACACCTTCTACCTCGCTTTGATTTGAAGCTAAATCATGTGTTTTGCATGGAATTGATGCTAACTCGTTTGTTCCCCCTGCATTTGAAGCTATTTCAGTTATGTCGCAACTATCTGATACTAAATCATTTGTTTCGCATGGATTTGAAGATATACCTTGTACATCGCATTGTTTTGCTGCTAAATCATGTGTTTCGCATGGATTTGAAGCTAAGTCGTTTGTTGCGCATGCAGTTGAATATAAATAACGTATATCACAAGTATGTGATGCTAAACCATTTGTTTCGCATGGATTTGAAGCTAATTCCTTTGTTGCGAATGCAGTTGAATCTAAAAACGTATATCACAAGTATTTGTAGCTAAACCATTTGTGTCGCATGGATTTGAAACTAAACCTTCTACATCGCATTGATTTGCTGCTAAATCATGTGATTCGCTTGGATTTGAAGCTTACTCGTTTATTTCGTCTGCATTTGAAGCTATATCACTCATAGCCCAAGTATTTGAAGCTCAATCATTTGTTTCGCATTGATTTGAAGCTAAAATTTCTTCATCGCATTGATTTGAAGCTACATCATGTGTTTCGCTTGGATATGAAGCTAACTCGTTTGTTTGGTCTGCATTTGAAGCTACATCACTTATATCGCAAGCATTTGAAGCTAAATGTTGTGTATCGCATGGATTTTGTAACTAACTCGATTGATTCGTCTGCATTTGAAGCTATATCACTTATATCGCAAGTATCTGAAGCTAAATCATTTGTTTCGCTTGGATTTGAAACTAAACCTTCTACATCGCATTGATTTGAAGCTAAATCGTGTGTTTCGCATGGTTATGAAGCTAACTCGTTCGTATCGCCTGCATTTGATGCTATATCACTTATATCGCAATTATCTGAAGCTAAATAATTTGTTTCGCATGGATTTGAAGCTAAGACATCTAGTTGGTATTTATTTGTAGCTAAATCATGAGTTGCGCATGAATTAGAAGCTAAACCTTCTACATCGCATTGATTTGCATATAAATCATGTGTTTCGCTGGTATTTGTAGCTATACCTTCTACATCGCTTTGATTTGAAGCTAAATCATGTGTTTTGCATTGATTTGATGCTAACTCGTTCGTTTCGCCTTCATTTGATGCTATAACACTTATATCGCAAG